>NW_024386792.1:13971007-14316007 GCF_900408965.1 Simochromis diagramma
TGGTATCACTCTTGGCTGGAAGCAGTGCTTAAACAATGGAAAAAACACAAACTTTGTCCAAAAACCTCTCATGTTTAACTGTTTTCCACTTTTTCTTTGGTCATTTTAGCCTTTTTGGCCAGGGTCAAGGGAGTATCTGCCATCAAACAAGAAGACAGCTGCATGTAACTACAACGGTGTTTGCTAGTTCACCTTACATGCATTAATTTAATAACGTGGTTAGCCTACTCAGCGTAAATTAAGCTACTCACGCAGAGAAGAACGGCTGCTGCTGCCATCATCATCCTCATCATTTCTGCTACACTGGCAGGGCTAGGGGCCAGGACTCTCCTCTTCGGGTTATTGGGGGATGTTGCTAACTCCGGGTCCGATAACAGGCACCACACCCGCAGTAGATGCGCTCGGTGTGAGGTCTCGCAGCAAGCTATCAAATACGGCGCATTTTTCGGCTTTTAAAAAAAAACGCTATGCGTCGCCAGGTCTTTCATCAGATTCGAGGTGTTACCTCCTTTGACAGTATCACAGTATCAGCTTAAAGCACTTGTTGCAGGCTGCTAAGTTTGCATATTTTGCTGTGAAGTACAGCCAGATTTTTGACCGCTTCGCCTTGGGCATTTTTAATCTGTAGCTCTGCTCTAAAAGAACGTACGTACCTGGACCCGCCTACTATCCTCAGAAACGTAAACTGATTGGCTAGAATTCAAAGTGTGTGACATCTCAGGGAAAAAAAGCACCGAAATAAAGCACCGAAATGTGCGCTGCTTTTCGGTCTGGTTACTACCGTTTATGTCAGAACCGGTGCCATCATGGCACCGGATACCGGTACCCATCCCTAGTAATAAATTAATTCTACATGGAATCCAGATGCTGAGAAGCCTCTGCTCACAGAGCGAAAGCAGAAGAAGGGACACAGACAGTGAACAGCAAAACAAGAGCAACCCAGCAGAGAATTCCTGAGCAATAGACATAAGTTTATTAGCTGAGAAGATTCATAACAACTCGATGATTAAAACTGCAGAACAAGAATTAAACTGCTATTTCCCCCGTCAACAATAAGTAGGCTGTTTTTTTTTCTTCTTTTAAATTCCTTTAATGCTAAATTCCTGGTGTGAACATTTTACACCTACTCAAAATGAAGTTATTTTTCTTTAATATTGAGGTCTGCTTTTTGCTGGCTTGTCGACTACCTTGTTTACAATTACCAGATAACTGACAGATTTATGAGCACTTTGTGAAGCAATAGCCTCTAACCACATAATGCTGTTTAAAAATTCCCCTTCACTTAAAAGTGAAGTACAGCACAGTATTCATTACCTGCTATGTCATATGTGATATCTCTAAAAACTGTCACTTCTTATCAGCTACCAGGTTTATGAACACATTCTTGTTGTTCAGTCTTACTAACACACCTTCAGCTCACTTGTACTTTATCTTTATTTCTTTAGTCTCAGCAGTCAAACATTAACCAGTTACAATGACGGGAAAAGAAGATTTTAAAAGACTATTAAATACATACGCTGAATATTCTAAGCAACAATTCTTAATGTTCACATTATCTTTAATTTTGTACTTTTTTTAGCAACTGCTCATTCCAACAATTATTGTGGATACGACCATTAGTTGTGTGATTTCTAAAAAGTGGTGAATGCAATCAATTCTATCATCCTGCAATGAGAGCCGTAAATGAGAGGAGTCTAGGAGAACAAGAGAAATCTTTAGAGTAGTAAAGAATTTGTTTCTCAAGCAAAGACGTAAAGCAGCTTTCTTTGCTAGAGTGATTTCGTGCAGGTAGCAAGTCCCACTTCAAATCAAATTGAGCCAATTTTCCCAAACTCACAGGACAACCTCAGGGCATCTCTGCAGAAAACAAAAATCTAGTCTTTCACTGTAGTGTGTTTTTAGGGGAACAACGTTTGAAGGGACTCGTGTCCAATGTGGTTCGGGACTTTCCTTTCAGTACCTGGCAGGTTTTCATAATGAGTTGATATGTAACTGACTTTATCTCATTTTATGGTGTAATCAAGTCTACACCTCCAATGTTAACCTTGGAACGTTAAAATGCCAAGGTGTACCAGCTATCTGACCTTATTTTTCTGACTGTAAATTTAACGTAAGCATTCAGCATAGAACATAATGTAATTTAGAATTTAATATATTTAGAGAGTAATGGTGTTGCATTTAATTTCTATTTGTTTCCTTCTAATCAGCATGTCAGTATTTAGGAGTGGAGCTGATGGGGAATTCCAGCTCGAGTTACGAGCTTCTATGATGGAGTGTAAACTTGCTCTGCTTCCTGTTGAGTTTTCTAGCAACAATATGAACGCTGGAGTGATATAAAAAAACAAACAAAAAAAACAAATGAATGCATCTATGTGGTAAACTCTAGCCTGTGGCTGTTGAGGAAGCCTTTTTCTCTTTCCCTCGTCCTTGTGTTCCCCTCTCGCTCTCCCGTGCCCTCTTAGTGGTGTCTGTGTTTTATTCCCCTTGCCCGTTCCCATGTCCCTCTTATTGTGTTCCACCCTGTCTCCCCAGTTGATTGTGTGTTTCATGTCTGCGTGCTCCATGTCCAATCGTAGTCTCCATCTCACTGTGTTTCCTGTTTTACTTTGACAGTCCGTGTCCTGGGTTAGTGTTTTCAGTTTTCCTCCCCATCTCATCAGGTCTAATTTGTGTCAGCTGTGTTCCCCGTGTGCTCCCACCTCCCTCGTTACCCTTCTGTGTATTTAGGTCTGCTTCTCCTTCTGTCCTGTGTTGTGTTCTCCCTCATGGCTCTGTGAGTTTAGGTTTCCTTTTTTTTTTTTTGTCTGTTTTAGCACTTCTGAGCTTAATTTTTCAGTTTGCTGTATGAGAATATAATACTGTGTTAAAAGCCTGTGGGTACATTACAAATAAAAGGTGAGCTTTTATTATATAATGCTCCTGAAACCTTCATCATGGCTTCTAGAATGAATGTGAATACATGTGAATCTTAGACAATCAGAACTGATTTGCTCTCCAGCAGTTCCCATTACCTATGTAAATATCTATTATACAGACATGTTGGGTTCCAAATGAAACATGCCCTTGGTCAGATTTTACCAGGTTCAAAAGTAGTGTATAACCTTCATCACCGAGGCATATGAGAACCACTGAGTATGTCATATTCATCAAATATACCATTTACACAGCTTACAGCAAAAAAGGAAGAAACTCAATTGTGTTTAGAGTTGCATCACTGAAAACATAACACATTCTTTCAAAAATGTCCTCTAAAAAACACTTTTGAGATGTTGGTTGTTTTTTGTATTGGTTTTATAGGTTGGCACTACATTAATTTGACTAAATTAAGGAACTATATATGATAAGACCCATTTGTAACCGAAAGGAGTATTCTCTTTGCAGCTAACTACCTCTTCAGTTCTCCTTCTGTTACGATGATGTTATTGATGGACTAAACCCTTTTTTCACTGTACACCTGTGAGCAGATGGAGTACATTCAGAAAGTATTCACATTGCTTTACTCAAGTTCTGCCCTGATTATGTTTTATATGTTAACTGGATAAATATGTAGCCATGGAAATTGTATTTCTATTGTTTATTGTCAGAAATTTCTAGAGCTTTTATTTTTAAATTTGGATAGTTAGGAAAGAGGAAGTGTAGAGAACAGTGGGAAAAGCATGGCTGCACCTTTGAGGTAATTTATATGAAATTCAAAATAATCCTTGAGATGAGTCCTTCAGAAAGCAATATCTGTAGGTTCTATCAGTTCTTTGTATTTCTAGAAGAGTAATAATAGTGTTTTGTGACATTTTTTTCTCACTCTTTACAAATATAGTAGTTTTATGACATAACCTGTAAGCTAATGCTACAAGTGAATGCTCGCCTGTTGTTAGGTTATTGTATCAATATCAGACTGTATATCTATAGGATACTTATTTTGTACTATACTGTGTTAGTGCCTAACTATACCTACCTGTAGATTATAGGATAGTCTATTAAGAGTTGTTTTTGTGTCTTTCTAGTCTCGCTCCTGTTCATTGATGTCAATTCACTGTTATGGCTGTGTATCTTCATTAAAGGAGCAAACATGCTCACTTTCCTGGCGCTTTCAAAATGAGTTTGGCTGGTTGTTTATCTATGTTCATGCTCAGGGAGTTCAGCACAGAGAGAGAACAGTACAAAAGTGCATGTCAGAGCTAAAGTCACGAAGTCTAAGGAATTGCACTGCATCACTGAAGGTCCCAGTGAGCACAGTGCACAGGGCCTCCATCATACATAAATCAAAGTGATTCTCTGAACATGAAAAACAAAATTCCCTCGTCTGATGATACAAAGATTGAACCTTTTCACCTGAATGCCAAGTGCCATGTCACCTGGCCAATACCATCCCTACAGTGAAGCATAGTGTTAGCAGCAGTATGCTGTGGAGATGTTTTTCAGCAGCAACTCAGGGCTGAGGCAAAGATGAATGCAACAATGTACTGAGACATGCTTGAGGGTAATATACTCCTGCAGAGGACCTCAGACTGGGGTGAAGGTTAATCTTCCAACAACACAACAACCATAAGCACGCAGCCAGAATGACAATGGAATGACTTAAGGACCACTCTGTGAATGTTATGAAGTGGCCCAGCCAGAGCCCAGACTTGAACCCAATTAAACATCTTTTTAGAGATCTGAAAATGGCTGCATCGACGCGCCGCATCCAACCTGATGGAGCTTTAAAGGTTCTGCGAAGATGAATGGAAGACACCCCCAGAGAAATACGTGTGCCAAGGTTGTAGCATAATCAAAAAGACAAGAGGATGTCGGGTGCTTCAACAAACTGAGTATTGAGAAAAGTATTGTTGAATATTTATACACATTATGTTGTTTTTTTGTTTTTTTGTTTTTTTAATTTGGAAAAATGTCAGCAAAACTTTTTCATTTTGTCATTCTTGTGTGTAGAATTTTGAGCTGAAATTGAATCAAATCCATTTTGAAACAGGGTTGTAGAATGACAAAATGTGGAACAAGTGAAGTGTGAATACTTTCTGGATGCACTGTACCATTACGAGACAATTTATACAGAGATGCAGTCTAAAAAAATGAATCAGCAGCAAATAGAATCAAATGCCATTCAATCTAAATTTATTACTAACAGAGAAAAGGATGCTCTTCATAACATCTGAGACTGTCATTCTGACGGCCATGTCCGTATATCAACAAGCACAGACACTTGGATGCTGACAATCACTCAGAACAACTCAAAGAAAAGACTATTATCCTCTACCTTACCTTAACACAAGATTGCTCGCCAGCTATTCCTTCCTAACTCCTCTATCTGCCCCCCATTTGAACCCTTAAACCCTGAGTACATTTCCATCGCACACAATCATGGATAACATTTATGTGCTCATCTGAACAAACAACCTGACTGACCCAGTCTGTGCTCAGACCACCAGCTGACAGTTACAACAATGTCTGCTTGAAGAGGTAGTTAAATAGTTGTTTGCAAAAAATTTTCACAGTATGTTAATATATTCCAAATACAAGTCAAAGGGTATGAGTCTATATATGACAGTGCGAACTGGAGCTGAGTTTGTGGGAATTCAAGGGCCTTGACCTGTAGCTTGCTTTGGACAGATTTCTTTTTTTTTTGTAAGATTGTGTTTGTTTAACAGATTTAATGCCAATCATGTATTTAAAGATATTTATTATTACTTAGCAACTTAAAATCCGCTCTACCTCCTGAGCCACAACTGCCCAGAACCAGCTCTTCATCACTGCAAACACATTAGATCTCGATGGAAGCTTGTTTCTGCCAAAAAGAGATGAAAATTCCCATCCATAACTTGAAAATTTGATTTAATAAGTCATAATTTTGAGGTATTTTCTCACAATATTGAGGGAGTGAGTTGAAATTTTAAGTTTGCGCTGCCAATCAGGTAGCTCTGTAAATAACATCATTTTCGTAATTCCCAGAAGCAGATGGCGCAGACACAGTCACATTCAAAATCGGATAATGATAGCCTCAGTGAGCTACCAATGTATAGTAAACTGAGCAAGCTGCTCATTGCTCATTCAAGTCCGGCACTGGTGTAGCACTGGTAGCTGATGTACCTCGACAGAGCTTCCTGACTGGCAGAGCTGACTTGAAATTTAGGGTTATTTTTTTCAAAATTTCAGCTCGTAAACTAGAATTTTGAAGATGCCTAACTCTAATTTTTTTTGGATTAGTTCAAAATTTTGAGATACATATTTTAAAGTTTAAGATATAGATGGCAAAAAAAGAAAAAAAAAATAGTGGCATAAACAAGCTTCCATAGAAATCTTTCTAAGCGCCTAACATTAAAATGCTAACACTGTAGCAAAAGACCTAGAGTATATACAGACTGCAAGAAATGAATGCTAGATTTTTTTAAGCAGTTAACAAAAGCAAAGATAACATAGAGTAAAGGAAATGACATCCAATTTTATAATAGAAATTGTGTTTCCAGCACATTCTCTTTGTGTTGTTTTTTTTCCCCAACATTGCTGTTGGTTTTATCCATCCATCCATCACTTATCTGGATCCAGGAGTTTATTTTCAGAAGGAAGACTTATTATACCCAAGCTTTTATTCCTGGCAGTTATCAAGTGACAGACCCGAAAGAAAATGTAGACCGGAAAAAGTCTACATGAGCACTGCAATCCTATATTTTGACACATCACTTTAACATGAAACAACCTTACAGCACATCTCAATGGGAAAACCCACAAAGAAATGAAAAATTTCTAGATGCTTTTAAGCCCTGCAGTTGATTCATTCTGTAGGTTCAAAGGTCATTTTGTCTAAAATATTTAAAAAGGATTGAATACTGCAGTTGTAAGTTGCCATCCGTTATAATGACTGATGCAAACCTAAGCTGTGGCAGAGATGATCTTCACACGTTTAGAAAAAGCTGCTGCGACTACGTGAACATTGAAACATTAAGGAGCATTGTGCTTTGCCATCTGTGGCCTCATTATACATCAATTTCAGCATAATCTACAGGCTGTTACAGGCTTCCAAAGGATGCAACTGAATAATCTTGATTATAGTGCAGCTGCCTACTTCAGCTGGCAGGAATAGGACTTTGAGCAATCTGAGACAAGAGAACAACTCTTTTTGGGACAAAAATGTTGTCACATTCACAAAAGACATGATATGTACAGTGCAGGAGAGGGCTAAAATGTGTAATTATTTGATCAAACAAGAATGCTGATATTGTCTGAATCCATGAAGAAAGGTGAATAAAACACTTGGTAGCTTTGGAGACTATATGTCTGGAGGAAAAAAAGTACTTGAAGAGGGGGAGACAGGAAATCCATGATTTATCCCTGTCACCAGCTCAACATAACCAAATTTCTAACTCAAATATTAGCAGTCAATTTGAACTGTATAACCTTAATATATTTACAAGAGTTCCATATAGTTTAACATTAAATATGTGGTACTAAAAGATTTCTCCATCAAAGAGTATAATATCTGAAACTGTATTTATGTTTGTCCCTTGTGTTTGATGAGTATGTGCGCATATGTTTAGCATCATATTCAGGCAGTTGTTTTTGATGACTATCATTCTGTCCTGCATTATCACAGAATTCTCCAAACTATAATTCTCTCTAATCTGCAAAGGGCCAGCCCTGTCAGGAATCCTTGTTATCTTTTGTTTGGACTGAAAATGGATGAAATCCAGTATTTGGGGTCATGCATCCCTTGCCTCCTGTAACCCTGATGGGGTTGTCAGCGGCTTTGACACAGGACAAATTTGTGTGTGAGGGAGAGTTTATCACTTTGAAGCAAGCGTTGACAAGATCAGAGGGTTTATTTTAGGAGAACTGGGAAGCTAATCTGGCTCAGTGCATACATGGTAGCTGGCATACCTTCTTATGAAATGCTCAAACTTGATGCCAATGTTTGCTAACGCAAAGGATTAGCTCGCTCTGTTTGATTGCACTTTGCAGTTGCTGATGTGTTCTTGCAGTAATACTGGTTGCAAAAATCATTTATTTTGGCTCAACTCCCAGATGAGATTCTAGCCTCTAAAGGTGTTTTATGATAGGAAGATTAAATGTGGTTCAAACTGCCTCAGTGAAAAAGATGACCCACTGTGTGATTAACAACACTCAGACAACCACTTCACGCTGAAGTGCCTATAGACAGAGTGCTTTCACTTGCAGAGATTTAAAGTATGAGTCTGAATTATAAAACGGAGATGATTATGGTAATTATAGCCAAAGCACAAGGGAATCTCTATGCATTCCATCCCCTTATGGGCCATCCGTGTCAGATGGAGAAATTATTGTTCATTTAAAAATAAGACCATACAGATGTCTCCAAGCTGGTGCTTACATTACAGCGCCTTTAATTAAGCTTTAGTGCTTCACCTTAGATTGGCCAGTGTGAGTGCGCACACAGCAAAATAATTACCAAGAACACAGCAAAATAATTACAAACAAAGGATAGGCCACACAGAGGAACCATCGGACACTCAAGTGATTCTGCTGGGCAATCAATTTTTTTTTATCTTTAGCAGCTCCAATAGTAAAGTAAATGTTACTCATCCGAGGGTTTTATTTTGTCAAATGAGAAATATGTGTACGAAATCGGTAAGTCTTGGTGAATATTTCAGCATAATGTGTTTATAATAAGCTTGGCTGTCATTTCTATGCAGATTAAAGTTCATTCATAGTTTTACTAAAGCAAACTGTCTGTGGACGACATTTGACAGAAACTCTTTGCAGAAAGTTTGCAAAGGTCTTCACCAATTGCTTGGCAGTCCATGCCAAGACAGGCTAAACGTAAAAGAAAAAATCAAGTTATGGTCATGAGCATGAATATCATGGTTTTTGGGGGCTTTTAATGAGTTTAATGATGAATTTAGATTTTTTTTTTTTTTCATAGGGTGTACAGCAATATCTTAAATGACTTTAAAAAACAAGAATTCGGTGCACAAGGTTAAATTTATTTGGGGTTTTCTTTAAACGTATGTATGCAGATGCAAATACATAACACCTTTTGTTTTGAAAAAGGTTTAATAAAATCAAACATGTTAACTTTATTATGTAGAACATTCTGGGGACATGAGAGGCTGTATGACATTGACATCACGCCTGTAGCATGGCTAAAAATATAACAAAAACAACTGTAAAGCTACAGTAATACTTTATTTTATAACTCAGGGTCTAAGAGGAAAATAACAAATATATCAGGAGCATTAATGTTTACCAGTAGAAATGACCCAGGTTAAATTCAATATGAGCTCCATATACACACTTGTATTGTGTAAAGACCTTCAATATGGAAGGAAGGAAATGCATTTCCTCATCTTCTATTGTTATGTGTGATAGACTATGTGTTTGATAACCAGGAGAGTGCCATTTCTTTTCACACCCCTGGTTTCCTCAGATTGTCCCATGGTAATACTTTTTTTTTTTTTTTTTTTGTCCAAACTCTGCACAATTATCACATGCTCGGCAGCCTTTCAAGTGTTCTCGTCTCCACAGTGGCTGCCCAACTTAGGCCTATCCATCTCTAAATTGACTGTGTTTAGATGTATCAAACTGGCCTCGATGCTGATGGTATTCATGGACGGTGTGTATTAGCCTTCTAGCCTCCCTGGGCACTCGCCGCTGTGATTTAGTGCAGGGGAGAACCATGAATTTAAGTCAAGCCATTAAGGAGAAGCAAAGGTGATTTATGCTTTTGTTTACACCATACTGCCGGGACCTAAATCCAGCAGCGATGAGAACGGGTGTGTCTACAGTAAACATGTGGGTATGAGGAAGTGCTTGTACACCTGTGTGTATGAAAAAAGGAACAAAAAGTACTGAGGCAAGAAAAGTATCACATTTGAATAATACTGTATGTATGAGCACTGAAAGAGAACAGGACTGAGATGAACTCAAGATGCTTGTATGTCACAAGAGATCCAATCTCCACAAGCTATGCCAACTAAAACAATAAAAACATGAAGACATCTTGGATACAAGATGGATAAAGTTACGCTGAAGCCAAGCACACCATTGTTTTTCTTGTGACATTACCAATAAGTTTGATGTGTCACATGGCCCTCTTCCTATTGAAAAAACAAAAGTTGTATCCAAGATGGCCGACTTCTAAATGGCCACCATGGTCACCACCCATCTTGAGGAGTTTGCCCCCTCACATATACTAATGTGCCACAAACAGGACTTCAATATCACCAACCATTCCCATGTTTAATGTAACTCTGAGGTGTAAAATGATAGTAGTTAAAATCGAGTGTTAAAAATGAGTGTTTCTCTGTCAAATCTGGAGGTGTTAAAATGGAAACATTAACTCTTGACCTCTTAACTCTGAACTCCTACAGGGGCTATGACACCAACAGAGTAAATTCACAGACTCCGCCCTCAGCACGGCTCCAATCGAAGCTGAAGTGAAGCCGTTTCAGAACATTTTGCTCTACATATTTGAGTTGTTTGCCATGCTTGGTAAGTCATTTTTTCAAAGGTTGTTTCAATTGTTATTAGCTTTTACTTCTGTGGCTCTTTGGAGTTGAGACAAAGCTGTGTGAAAGGCATTAGCCGTGTTGCTCGCTGATAGCATAATATTCTGTTTTAGCTAGCTGAAAGGTATTGTTTGCGGGCAAATACCACAGCCTTGAAAAAAAGCTTGCATGTGAATTTTCAGTCAAACTTTTGGTCAAATACACCTAAAACAATGTCTAGAATGTGAAATGTTGGTATAATGGTGCTACTTGAAGCCTGAAAATGATCGCCCATAAAAAAAAACAAAAAACGAGCAAACAGCAGTAGCTGACGTCCTGACTGGATTCTACGTTAGCATTTAGATCCCTCCAGAGTTTTGTGCACACGGTTTAGGTAAAAATGAAAAAGGTTGAGGTTTCACATTTAGTTCAGTATTACCTGTTGCCTGTGTCCTTGTCTTTTGGGAAAATACTTTACACAAGTAATGGCTCAAAGAGGATTCCTTTTTTTTTTTTTTTTACTGTGCTGCAATTGTTTACTGGATTATTTGTGCCATTAATTAGTGTCAACTAATTTTTATTCGATCTCCGCACAGGATATGCTTGTGAAGATGGAATATGGGGGAGAGCAGAAGTGCGTTGAAGTTCCACAAAGGGATGAATGAAGGACATGCATATTGTATTGAAGAAATAAGTGTTGAGAATGCTGTTACTTGCATTTACCATGTCAGACCTTTTGATAAACAAAATTCTAATGACAGTGAGAACATGTACACTGTTACAGCTTTCAGAAAATGTTTTGAAATTGTGGTGCACAGTTCAGAATAAATGTTTTTCAAAAACCATTGCATCTTTTTAGTAAATGTTTTTTCCAAAAAGAAATTTCTAGAAGTTCAGAACAGTAAAATTCCCGCTTTTTAGAATGAATTAGAAGATAACTCTTACGTAGTTAAACTAAAATACTCTTTGAGAGTTAATATATAAACTCTTAACACCAAGTGTTAAATTATCAACTCCAGACAGATTTGGTGTTTAACACTAAATCAGAGTTAACGTACCAACTCTCCAAAAAGAGTTAAATTAACACTCTCTGGTGTGGACCCATATAGACACTTTAATAGTGTTGAAATCAAATCCGACAGTGTTAATTTGGACATGCTGGATTTGCTGTGTACGGTGTATCCATATAAATGGCCCACCCTGTAGAACATTTACAGTTATAGATTAACTACAAAATTTTGAGTACAAAACTTTGAGATCATGTAATGTTGAGTTGACATTACATGATATAGTGTTCAGGCTTTTCAACGGGAAAGTAGATCCATTGAATATCATAAGGGAGGAGGTAGGGAGTACAACACAGTACAATTTAATGTTGTCATTGAATAGCCCTGTAATCTAATCTCTAATTGTTCAGTGTCACAGACACATCAATGAGGATGTGCAGTTCTACACACAGGAGGACGGCGAGAAAGAACAGCACTAGCATGAAGAGAAAGCAATGCATATAGGTGGCATAAGGGGTGAGATCGAACATCCTCAAGATTATCAAGATTAGCCCCAGAAAGATTATTTCTTTGGGTAAGTACAGATGACTTCAGCTGCAGCTGTTTCTCAGATGCATGCTGGATGTTCTTCAGTGTATCAAACAACAGCTCTTCATCTGTTTCCTTAGAAGAATTCTTAGAATATGCCAGCATATGCTTACAAGTGTTCTTGTCTATCTCTACATGTTGAAGGAAAAAAAGGTTTTACACATTTTACCCACTCCTTTCACTGCATTGTTGTATGAATGTAATCAGTATTATAACAAACACCTTGAAAATTAATGATTTAACTGATGACTATACTATGACTATAATATACTAGGCCAACCCAAACACTGGAACTTATGGAGCCCCGCAAGGGACATGGGAGAAAAAAAAATTACGATGAACTTTTGCGAGATCTCGCAAAACAAACTCGGGATCTCGCAAAAGTTGAATTCCAACAATGGCGGCAGCTACTTAGTTGTAATATTACTGTTTGTGGGTCACAAAATAAACTTTTAAGATATTTTGAGGCGTGAATGTAGTTGTGTAAACGTCAAATATGTGCTTGGTTTACAAGACATCACATATTTGCAAAAGTGCTGCGACGTTTTCGGAGATCTGACACCCACCATGTCGAAGCTAACGGGAGGTCGAGACCTACTACAGCCGAGAGGAACACCGCTCTCCCGGCACATCGTGCCTCGACCTCCCGGTCGGCTTCGAGCTGGCGGCCTCCGAAGAATGCGGCTAAAAGTTTTGTGAGATCTCACAAAAGTCCGTCTTAATTTTTTTTTCTCCCATGTCCCTTGCGGGGGCTCAGGAACAAACTATCGCTAAATCTAAGTAAAACTAAAATAATCTTATTTGGGAATTCCCTTAGAAAGGCAAAAGTGCAGATTCATATAGATGGTGTGGAAATTGAAAGAGTACTTGAACATAAGTTTCTTGGCGTGATTATAGATGACAAATTAAACTGGAAGTCTCATATAAATCATATACATAACAAAATTTCAAGAAGTGTTTCAATCTTGAGTAAAGTAAAACACATTCTGGACCACAAATCACTCCACATTCTCTATTGTTCCCTGATTGCACCGTATTTGAATTACTGTGCAGAGGTGTGGGGCAATACTTACAAATGTTCGCTATCATCAATCTTTCTATTACAAAAAAGGGCCATAAGGATAATCCATAAAACTGGTTACAGAGATCATACAAATCCACTATTCTTAAAATCAAAAATTCTAAAATTCACAGATCTGGTTCATTTTCTCACTGCACAAATTATATATAAAGCAATAAATAACCTGCTTCCTGACAATATTCTAAAAATGTTTTCTAAAAGGGAACGGGGATACAATTTGAGGGGGGAATTAAATTTTAAACATCCTCGTATCCATACAACATTAAAAAGTTTTTGCATCTCTTTGTGTGGAGTGAAGCTGTGGAACAGACTAAGTAAAGATATGAAGCAATGTCCGAGCATGGCACAGTTTAATAAAAAGCGGTTTAAGGATATGGTTTTTACAGGGTACAGGGAAGAGGTAGAGATTTGATAGGGTGTTCTTGTCCAATATTTTCATGTGTGTGCGGATGCACGGGTATGTTGGTATGGGTGTATGTATATGTATATGTGTGTGTATATATATATATATATATATATATATGTATATATATATGTATATATATATATGTATATATATATATGTTGTGTATCCTTTGAGGTGTTACTGGGGTTATTGAAAATGTGTATATGTGCGTATGTGTATATACGTATGTATGGATAGTAGGGGTGCAACGATATTCGTATCGATATTGAACCGTTCGATACAGTGCTTTCGGTTCGGTACGCATATGTATCGAACAATACAACATTTGTAATTTATTTTATCAATTTTCCTTCTGACGATGCTGTCTGTGTTGAGCGCTCAGTGATCTGTGTTCGACGACTCCGCCTAGGCTGCCTGTCGAGCGCAGATCCACTGAGCGCTCAACCACAGACAGCATAGTCAGAAGGAAGAGCGCAGGGCAAGCTAGTGAGACAGAAGTTAAGCTCTACTTGCAACATTCAGATCTGGCGTTTGGAAATTATTTTGGTTTTCATGTGACGTATGACCTGAAGGTAAGCGAGTCATGGACTAAAGTAAAACAGTATGTTGGATGTGCCATGCAATGCTCAATTACATTGGTGGAACTAGTGTGTTAGCGCAGTTAGCTCGTTAACGTGTTGGCCGTCTAGCCCCATGCACGGAGCGATCGGCGGTAGCTCGTTAACGGAGATTTGCCGTGTTGTGGCGTTAAGGTCATTTCAACGAGATTAACCTGAAAGCACTAGTGGGAACACAACGAATATGACTGCACATTTACGCCGACATCATCCTAGTGCAAAGACAAGTGGAAGCAGACAAAAAAAAGCAAGCATGCTACTAACTTTAGCAGAGTCATTTAGACAGCTGTTAGCACATGATTCTCCTTATGCTGCTGAGAATATAGCCCAGAAGAAGCGGATAGTATAGCTTTTATTTTGGAAAGAGCCATTTCTCTGTAATAAACTCTCTTTTCCAAAGATGAGTGATTCCTCAATCAGATACAGGGCTTGCAATATCGCTAGCCCGACGTCCCGGAGCTAGCGATTTTTTTCAGTCGGGCTACCAAAATCTATCTCTTCCCTGCCCGTCGGGCTATTGTAGGAAAAATATATGTCAATGCTTTTGCATTCTTTCAGAAATGTAGCTGGGTAATTATGTCATTGGCATCGGTGAGCCACTGTCAATATGTGACATATTGAAGTCGCGTTTGAATTTGCGCTTGTTTTTTTGCTTTCACTTTGCAATCGTGCGAACTGTGTATAGAGAGCGACAGCACTGATCTGTGAGTGATGATAATTTCTGCACCAATTCCTCTGACATCGTCTTATTAATCGTTAGCTTACTATGCAAACATGACAAGTGAAATCTCCCGCAGCAAGCTTAAACATGTGAGAGGTTGATCGCGCAGAGAATCGCTGAGCTTATGTGAGTGAGCGTGTAAAAGCATTTCAGTTCTGCTGAGCCAAATAAGACAGGTCAGGGTGAAGAAGTGACAGCCAAAGAAAAGCTTACCACAAAACTGAGAAGTTATGACAAATCAGACTAAGGCAAAAAGAAAGTGCAGCTTTATGGTTTCATGGACAAAAGAATTTCTGTGGCTGCAATATGACGAGCTAAATAACCAGGGCTGCACATAAGTGGTCCGCAGGTGCGCATTCGCTGTCAAAATAGAAAACACGCACAAGGGTTAGGGTTAAATTTAAAAACTGTACTTTTGAGTTAAAATATATATTTATAATTTTAATAAATGACAAATTAAAAATGCATGAACATTTTTTTGTATCGAAAAAATATCGAACCGTGACACCAAAGTATCAAACCGAACCGAACCGTGAATTTTGTGTATCGTTGCACCCCTAATGGATAGATAGAAACATACATGTGTATATATATATATAAAAAAAAAGAATAATAAAAAAAATACACATGACATATAATGTAATTGCAAGGAGGTATTTCTGTAGTCTATTGATTACTAGATAGTGGAAAAGGGGTGGGATTAAATAAGCTTATGCTTCTTCCTGCTCCTTTTTGAACATGAAAGTTATTTGTAGTTGTGGTTGCTCGTTTTCCTTTTGTTTTGCTTTGTTCATTTGTCTCTTTTAAGTCTATGTTGTTGTACTTTTTCAACATGTTGAAAATAAAGATTCAATCAATCAAACTCTCACTGGACAGCTACAAGAATTTGTTTAAATTCAGCATAAATAGTTTAATAGTAGCTTGCCATCACCAGTGTGTGAATGTGTGTGTGAATGGGTGGATGACTGGATGTGTAAAGCGCTTTGGGGTCCTTAGGGACTAGTAAAGCGCTATACAAATACAGCCCATTTCCCATTTTAATATCAACACAGAAACATTTACAGTCCACCACATCCTCAGGTTGCAAAAACATTTTTATCAACAATGCCTCTTTCATTATGTTGAAGTTGATGGATTTCATCCAACATAATTTTCAGTGATTTATGGATAGATTAAAGCATCAGTGTGACTCATGTCTAACTAAAATGCTGTTATTATTGTAGTGAGTTAGAATTTCTATTTCTCTTTTCTTGAAACATCTCACCATTTGCAGTAGGCTGTTAACCTAAATTCACAAAGAACAGCACAACACTTGCAAAAGATTTTCACAGCAGTTTGTTACATTGTATTAGTATTCACCTGGAGGTTACATCATCTTCATTGTAAATGGATCAGTAAAAATAAAGTGCTTGACATTATTAGACCATCAACATAACATTTTTAGGCTTACAATTCATCACATTCAGCACCTCATAAAAGCACGACTATAAATGTCATCGAACAAAGAATTGCTTCTAACAGAGTGCCGGTCAGATCATTAGTCTCCATTGATGTCCCCTTTAAAGGCATTACCCTTCATAAATGATACCCCTGTCCATTAGGTGTAGTGCATAAAATGAGCAGTTTGACTGCTGATGAAAGTGGTCTCTATCAATGCTCCCACACTTCTCTGACCCTGTGACTGAGACTCATTCTTGTGTTGGAAGAATGTGCTAAGGACATGCCATAGATTATCTTTGCCTTATAGGTCACAATGAAAACAAACATCAACACTGTGCTTTTGTGATGACAATCCCCGTGGATTTTAAGAGTTAAGTGGTGGGCTTGTTTGTGTATTTCCACCTGAGGGCCGGTTGTTGGAAGAATGGGAACGTGGAAGCTTCAAGGATACATACAGCCACAAGAGGAAAAAAATACTGTAGGCATAAGACCAGAAGTGCTAGTTTGTGACCTTTCCATCCTGCACACATACGTGCAGGCATGTGTCTGTGCAATGCTATATTTAAAACTGCCAACTTCCATTGTTCTAGGAGTCTGCCTGTGGAAAGAGAGGTGTGGACAGTTCTGTCATAATTCTTACATGACAGAATGAAGCCTCACATCTTACAGCAGACGGGGCTTATTCCCCAGTTTGACAAAATGCTAAAAAGTGATGAGTAATATCAGTACTTCGTATTAGCGCATACCTCAAACAGCAAGCGTGTTTAAGAGTAAATGTTAACGTTTGGCAGTTCATCTACCGGTAATGCTCCCTGCTGACTTTTACATTTTCATGTGACAGCTGTAGCAGCGGGGGTTGTCTGCTGATGTCAGAGCACTGTGTGTCTTGAACGTAGCTCTAAGTGACAGTCAAAATCAATACAAGTTCGAGAAGACAGATTGCCAACGGCTAGCTGGTCAAATCATTCACGTTAAATTGCAAAGGCAATGCAAGGAATGGCTGCAGGGCTGTCTTAGGAAATACCAGAAAGTAAAACACATCTCAGACAAAGGAGGATTATGAGAAGTAGGGAGCATAATGCAAACAGTAAAGATGTTCAGATAATAGGTTATTGACCCCTTTCCCCTGGGAAACAGCAAAAGTAGTTCACAGTAGTGTGTGCATGTTTCATATTAACAGAGACAACGAAGAGGTATACCTGCCGGAGTTTCTGTAGCTCTCGTAGCCATACATTACATTATAATTGGCTACAGTTAACACATTTATATTAACAATGAATCCCATGATCGTGCATATTAAAAAGTTGCCCCCAACACTAAAAGGAACACATGTTCATGCGACTAGTGTTGGAATTAAATGAATGAAAATGAAACTCAGTTTAAAAAGGAGTGTTGTTTCATCTGCTGGATGATGTGCATAAAGGAATATATTTGAAACAAAGAAAAAGCCCCACAAATATAAATGTTTTTTCCGATTATACAGATTATACAGTACATTTTTTGAGAGTATGTTTAAAAATGACTGAAAAATAAGTTTTTGGTTGTTTTTTTTTTAAAATAACCTGAAACATTCTCTAACAAATATTTTCTTTAAACACAGCTGCTGTCATGTTACCTGCTTTTAAGGGGAACAACAGACTTACATTTTAGGCGAGATGAAAACAATGTCGAGTTGAATGCTACATCCCAGGTTTATAAAGCCGCTTCCTCTTTATACGCTCGCCGCAGTAGGTATTCTTTGTAGAAATATTGTCACTTTGCCAGAGAGGATTTCCAGGACCTTCCTTTTGTTGAAGTTTGTTTGTTGATTAACTGCTTGAGAAGACTGAAGTTAGCCTGGAGCAAATACAAAGTAAAGATTACCCTTATATGAAGCTGGAAAGCGTACCATGCTGAGGCAGTCAATTTAGGAGAAGTCCAGTATATTACTTTGGTGTCAAGGGAGTCGCTCCACAACTATTCGTGCAAAACAAACCCATCACAAATGTCATTTTAATCTAGTTTAAAAAGTTCTCTCATAAGGCTTTGGTCTGTGATGAAAGTGTCTAATATATTTTATGACAAATGTTTATTCAGCCTTTGATTTCTTTTTTTTTTCTTTTAAAAAAAAAACCTGCCTTATTGTTTGAAACTTAACAACGCATTAGAAAAAAAATGGCATTGTTACTTGCAATTCTTCCTGGTTTTGGAAAGATTTTGTTGTTTTCAAATTGCTAATACTTGCTGCTGACTTGTAAAACTTTAGTCCTCCAAAGGAAAGTCAAAACTATTTACCTTGCTCTTCCACACCGTGTGAATGTTAAGCTGCACCTCTGTTGCTGTCAGACTGAAATTAGTTTGTGGTTGACTTAAAGTATTCTTAAAAATATTACTGCATCATAATCAAATTTCTATTTCTGGCACACTAATGCTAACTTGCTAATCACAAAACAATTGTTCCTCTTACCTTTTGCCCTTTCTGTCTGATAGTTGCTGAGCAATGTTTAATTTCCCATGCACCTCCTCCAAGAGGGGCAAGAGGGGGACACTTATACCACTTCACCACTTCCACTGTTAATAGAGTGTCACAGAGCTGACTTTTGCTGAGTAATTTCCTTTTGTGAGAACAATTGTCTCTTTGAAACTTACTTACTGTCACGGCTGGGGGCAGTCGTGTGGTGTATTGAAAAAAGGATCCAAAATGCAGGTACTGGCTGGGGTGCGAGTGAGTGTTTGTTTACAGCGGTGAGAAAGTGACAAAACAGGAAGAGCAGAGCGGGGAGTAAACAAACCTAAACTGGGAAAACTAACGAACAAAACTTAAACCAGACACTCACGGGAGGAGGAGCAAAATGCACAAAGAGAGATGGCAGAGAGACGCAGAATGAGTACCGCGTAACATAGAATAATGCAGACTGACATGGAATTAAACAGACGACGCGACAGAGAGCACAGGAAAACACAGGGCTTAAATACACGGGGAGTAATCAGGGAATGGGCCACAGGAGGGAGACACAGCTGGGAGCAATTAGGCTAACGAGACAGGGGAGCGGTAAAACTGAACACACTGACATGAACTTTCAGAATAAAACAGGAAACTAACAGACACAGAACCAGACCGGACACTGAACTTGACAGGCAGACTCATGAGCAGACACAATAACACCATGGACAGACAGAGAGAACACAGGCAGGCATGAAACAAAAACACTAACACATAGCAAACCTAAACAAAAGACAAAACAGAATAAACGAGAACAAAGAATAATATAAAGAAACACAAAACACCGAGTCCTCAGACTCAGGACCATGACAGTACCCCCCCTCAAGGGCTGGCTCCAGACAGCCCAACAGAAACATAAAAACTGTCCAAAAAAAAAAAAAAAAAAAAAAAAACCGACCAGACCACTGCGAGCGGTGGGGGTCCAGGACGGAGGGACAGAGTCCAAAAAGGCCCAGACGGACAAGTTCAGGGAGCCGACCCGGAGGGCGACAGCGCTGGAGGCCAAAACAGTTTCAGTTCCGGGGGCCGACCGTGTGAAAGGCAGCGGCAGTGGGGCAGGTCCGGAGGCCGGCCACGCAGTAGGCAGCGGCGTGGAAACAGTTCCGGGGGCCGACCGTGCGGACGGCAACAGCGGCGTGAAAGCAGTTCCGGGGGCCGACCGGGCGCATGACAGTGGCGGCGACAAAGCAAGTCCGGAGGCCGGCCATGGTGGCGAAGATGCCCAACATGCGGCCTGGCAGATGACCGACGATGTTGAGGCAGCAGTTGGGGACCTGAAGGCTGCGTGGCCTTTGCAGCACCAGGTGAGACGGAAGCTGAGGCTGGACCAGACGAGGCGGAAGCAGAGGCGGGCGAAGCTGATGAAGCTGATGAGACGGCTGCTGCAGGCGATGCTGAGGATGCTGAAGCCGAAGCCGGACCGGGCGTGGGTGAAGCCGGAGATGGACCGGGCGTGGGTGAAGCCGGAGATGGACCGGGCGTGGGTGAAGCCGGAGCCGGACTTGGCGAGGATGATGAGGCCGCAGCTGGCGAGGATGATGAGGCCGCTGCTGCCGGTGGCGTGAATGAAGCTGCAGCTGGCGGCTGGACGGGCTCCTCGGGCCCTCCAGCTGACGAGGCAGGAAGCTGGCTAGGTTCTCCTGAACCTCCAGCTGACGAGTCTTGGGGCTGGACGGGCTCCTCGGGCCCTCCAGCTGACGAGGTAGGAAGCTGGACGGGCTCCTCGGGTCCCCCAGTGAAAACAGTCTCAGAACCAGTGGGCACCGGAGCCCCTGGCACACACAGGACATAACCAGCAGGTGCAGGGGCCTCTTGCAGAGACACCGGTAACTGAAACTGCGCAGGGCACTGGCTTTGCCCAGGCAGCGCTGGCACGGTGCAGTTCTTAGCTGGCGTCTTGGCCTCCAGGGGTCCAGAGTCGGCTGAAGGCAGAAACTCAGCCTCTGGGGAGGCCCTGGGGCGAGTAACAGTCTCTAAATTAGCCAGTTTCTGAGAAACTAGAGTGGTTTTAATGGGTTTGTCTCTCCGCTTAAAATGGGTGCTAGGAACGGGATTCAAAATGGGTGGCACAGACACAGCCTCCAGTATGGAGAGAGCGGGTGACCGGGCTAATGGAATAGATGCAGGCTGGGCTAATGAACTGGCTAAAGGCTGATGTACTGGTTGAAGTGAGACTGGAGTTGGTGGTGGAATGGATGAAACAGTCAGTTACTGTTATGGATGTTTTGAAAATGCCAACTTGTGAGAGGTCAGTTACCACGAAGGTAGGTAAACGCCGTGTACTGTCTCTACTCTCACCATGAACAGCCCCAGAAAACACAGTCTCAGAAGCACCAGAGTCCTTAAAACTCACCACAGCTGGTCGCACAGGAGTCCCTGAATCCGGCTGTGGGGTGAAGCGCCGGCGGCACGAATGTTTCCTCCCCACCGCTGACGGCTCCGACAGGCAGGGAAAAACCTCTGGGGGGGTCGGGCCGTGAAACCTCCGGTGGGTGAATCTGAGACGGCTGCTTTGTGACGGTCGTAGTCCGTTGTTGCTGGGCAGAATCCGCTACTTCCCGAGCTTGCACCGCTTCCCGGGCTTTATGCAGCTCAGCGATTAAGTCTGTAAATCCCCGGACCTGGTGGAGGTAGGGATTTCTGGCCAGGATAGCCTCAATGGCATTTATTCCCACAACCTTTGCTCGTGCATTGGAGGTGTGGGTTACCCAGTCCACCAGGCGTAGGGCGCATGTGAGGTCGCTCTCCCCGGGCAAGTCCGCTGGATCCATCTTGTGGTCGCATCGTACTGTCACAGCTGGGGGCAGTTGTGTGGTGTATTGAAAAAAGGATCCAAAATGCAGGTACTGGCTGGGGTGCGAGTGAGTGTTTGTTTACAGCGGTAAGAAGGTGACAAAACAGGAAGAGCAGAGCAGGGAGTAAACAAACCTAAACTGGGAAAACTAACGAACAAAACTTAAACCAGACACTCACGGGAGGAGGAGCAAAATGCACAAAGAGAGATGGCAGAGAGATGGCAGAGAGATGGCAGAGAGATGGCAGAGAGATGGCAGAGAGATGGCAGAATGAGTACCGAGTAACATAGAATAATGCAGACTGACATGGAATTAAACAGACGACACGACAGAGAGCACAGGAAAACACAGGGCTTAAATACACGGGGAGTAATCAGGGAATGGGCCACAGGAGGGAGACACAGCTGGGAGCAATTAGGCTAACGAGACAGGGGAGCGGTAAAACTGAACACACTGACATGAACTTTCAGAATAAAACAGGAAACTAACAGACACAGAACCAGACCGGACACTGAACTTGACAGGCAGACTCATGAGCAGACACAATAACACCATGGACAGACAGAGAACACAGGCAGGCATGAAACAAAAACACTAACACATAGCAAACCTAAACAAAAGACAAAACAGAATAAACGAGAACAAAGAATAATATAAAGAAACACAAAACACCGAGTCCTCAGACTCAGGACCATGACAGTACCCCCCCTCAAGGGCTGGCTCCAGACAGCCCAACAGAAACATAAAAACTGTCCAAAAAAAAAAAAAAAAAAAAAAAACCGACCAGACCACTGCGAGCGGTGGGGGTCCAGGACGGAGGGACAGAGTCCAAAAAGGCCCAGACGGACAAGTTCAGGGAGCCGACCCGGAGGCCGACAGCGCTGGAAGCCAAAACAGTTCAGTTCCGGGGGCCGGCCGTGTGAAAGGCAGCGGCAGTGGGGCAGGTCCGGAGGCCGGCCACGCAGTAGGCAGCGGCGTGAAAGCAGTTCCGGGGACCGACCGTGCGGACGGCAACAGCGGCGTGAAAGCAGTTCCGGGGGCCGACCGGGCGCATGACAGTGGCGGCGACAAAGCAAGTCCGGAGGCCGGCCATGGTGGCGAAGATGCCCAACATGCGGCCTGGCAGATGACCGACGATGTTGAGGCAGCAGTTGGGGACCTGAAGGCTGCGTGGCCTTTGCAGCACCAGGTGAGACGGAAGCTGAGGCTGGACCAGACGAGGCGGAAGCAGAGGCGGGCGAAGCTGATGAAGCTGATGAGACGGCTGCTGCAGGCGATGCTGAGGATGCTGAAGCCGAAGCCGGACCGGGCGTGGGTGAAGCCGGAGATGGACCGGGCGTGGGTGAAGCCGGAGATGGACCGGGCGTGGGTGAAGCCGGAGCCGGACTTGGCGAGGATGATGAGGCCGCAGCTGGCGAGGATGATGAGGCCGCTGCTGCCGGTGGCGTGAATGAAGCTGCAGCTGGCGGCTGGACGGGCTCCTCGGGCCCTCCAGCTGACGAGGCAGGAAGCTGGCTAGGTTCTCCTGAACCTCCAGCTGACGAGTCTTGGGGCTGGACGGGCTCCTCGGGCCCTCCAGCTGACGAGGTAGGAAGCTGGACGGGCTCCTCGGGTCCCCCAGTGAAAACAGTCTCAGAACCAGTGGGCACCGGAGCCCCTGGCACACACAGGACATAACCAGCAGGTGCAGGGGCCTCTTGCAGAGACACCGGTAACTGAAACTGCGCAGGGCACTGGCTTTGCCCAGGCAGCGCTGGCACGGTGCAGTTCTTAGCTGGCGTCTTGGCCTCCAGGGGTCCAGAGTCGGCTGAAGGCAGAAACTCAGCCTCTGGGGAGGCCCTGGGGCGAGTAACAGTCTCTAAATTAGCCAGTTTCTGAGAAACTAGTGGTTTTAATGGGTTTGTCTCTCCGCTTAAAATGGGTGCTAGGAACGGGATTCAAAATGGGTGGCACAGACACAGCCTCCAGTATGGAGAGAGCGGGTGACCGGGCTAATGGAATAGATGCAGGCTGGGCTAATGAACTGGCTAAAGGCTGATGTACTGGTTGAAGTGAGACTGGAGTTGGTGGTGGAATGGATGAAACAGTCAGTTACTGTTATGGATGTTTTGAAAATGCCAACTTGTGAGAGGTCAGTTACCACGAAGGTAGGTAAACGCCGTGTACTGTCTCTACTCTCACCATGAACAGCCCCAGAAAACACAGTCTCAGAAGCACCAGCGTCCTTAAAACTCACCACAGCTGGTCGCACAGGAGTCCCTGAATCCGGCTGTGGGGTGAAGTGCCGGCGGCGCGAATGTTTCCTCCCCACCGCTGACGGCTCCGACAGGCAGGGAAAAACCTCTGGGGGGGTCGGGCCGTGAAACCCCGGTGGGTGAATCTGAGACGGCTGCTTTGTGACGGTCGTAGTCCGTTGTTGCTGGGCAGAATCCGCTACTTCCCGAGCTTGCACCGCTTCCCGGGCTTTATGCAGCTCAGCGATTAAGTCTGTAAATCCCCGGACCTGGTGGAGGTAGGGATTTCTGGCCAGGATAGCCTCAATGGCATTTATCCCCACAACCTTTGCTCGTGCATTGGAGGTGTGGGTTACCCAGTCCACCAGGCGTAGGGCGCATGTGAGGTCGCTCTCCCCGGGCAAGTCCGCTGGATCCATCTTGTGGTCGCATCGTACTGTCACAGCTGGGGGCAGTTGTGTGGTGTATTGAAAAAAGGATCCAAAATGCAGGTACTGGCTGGGGTGCGAGTGAGTGTTTGTTTACAGCGGTAAGAAGGTGACAAAACAGGAAGAGCAGAGCAGGGAGTAAACAAACCTAAACTGGGAAAACTAACGAACAAAACTTAAACCAGACACTCACGGGAGGAGGAGCAAAATGCACAAAGAGAGATGGCAGAGAGATGGCAGAGAGATGGCAGAGAGATGGCAGAGAGATGGCAGAGAGATGGCAGAGAGATGGCAGAGAGATGGCAGAGAGATGGCAGAGAGATGGCAGAGAGATGGCAGAATGAGTACCGAGTAACATAGAATAATGCAGACTGACATGGAATTAAACAGACGACACGACAGAGAGCACAGGAAAACACAGGGCTTAAATACACGGGGAGTAATCAGGGAATGGGCCACAGGAGGGAGACACAGCTGGGAGCAATTAGGCTAACGAGACAGGGGAGCGGTAAAACTGAACACACTGACATGAACTTTCAGAATAAAACAGGAAACTAACAGACACAGAACCAGACCGGACACTGAACTTGACAGGCAGACTCATGAGCAGACACAATAACACCATGGACAGACAGAGAGAACACAGGCAGGCATGAAACAAAAACACTAACACATAGCAAACCTAAACAAAAGACAAAACAGAATAAACGAGAACAAAGAATAATATAAAGAAACACAAAACACCGAGTCCTCAGACTCAGGACCATGACACTTACCTACTCAGGCGTAGTAATAAATTCCGGCTGTGCTGTTTCTTGAATATCTATTGCTTGTCATTTTCATCTCTGTACAGCTGCTTTTTACTAACCTTGCCACTTATGCTATTGTTATGTCCTAACAAGAAAGTGTATAGCCAACTGCCATCACTGTTTAAATTTTGGCATATACATCATTTAGCATGAGCTTAGTACAAAATGGTAGTGCAGAACAATAAAACAATTAAATGAAATGGCTTCATACCAGTCTGCTTTAGACAGTGAAGATTTGTAAGGTTAACCATGGAAAGCAGTGCTGTCCAGTGAAATCTAAAAATAGACATCATTTGAAACAGAAAAAGGTAAAAGTGATTTCTCTCTTTTCATGGCACACTGCCTTGTGTCCCATAGGATTCTCTCACTGATGTTTGCATCATCCTTTAAATTACTCTTGTGGGCGCAGTTGGTTGTTGACTCTGGAAGAATTAAGTCTTGTTGGCTTTAAGTCCCTTGAAATCACTATGGAATCTATTGGACCAATGTTGCATTAACAGATGAGCAACTTTATCCACATGTTTGTGCACCTGAATCGTGGGTAAACCCCTGGTCTTCGACAAAGCAAATTATCGCTGCTTTGTCACAGAATGCCTAACCCTAACCTAGGCAATTCAAATTCATCAGCCTGGTTCTTATTCCATGAGACCAGACAGAAGTTCTCATGCACAGTATGATAAAAGCAGCTGTTGTATTGCAGCTGAAGGCTGTGCCTAGGTTGCTAGTTGGAAAAAGATACAAGAAACCTAATGAAGCAGTAAAACAGCAGGGGATTGTCAGCATGTGTATTCAGTATATTCACTGCTGTGGTAAATATAAGTCTGGTAAGTTTGGTGCTGAAACACTGACTAACACTGAGATGTTAAAGATGCTATTTAAACATTTAAGTGGAGTTTCATCAGTCATTACATTACAACCATGTACCATGCATTTTTTAACAACCTCACAGCAGGTGGTGTTAGGCTCTGAGCTGATGAAATCAGCACAAATGGCATTCATTCTCACTATCAACATTGTCATATGCTTTCACTTCTCTCTTATAAACCTATTTATAAAAAAAAATCCACTCATCCACGGAAATCATTACAGTGAAAGCAATCCCTCTAAACAATGAAAAGGAGAGGAATGATTGAGTGCCGCATTCATTTCTTCATCCAACTCAGCAAATATTTCAAGATCCCAGAGTTTAAAAAGGTGTAAGCCTCTTTAATGCATTAAATAATAGATGAAATAAACATGAAATAGATAAATGGTGAGACAACTTTATCACTGATCTTTTTATTTAACCTTAAAATCACTGAACAGAAACCAAAAACTGGACTCAATACATTTTTTTTTAAAATAAAATAACGTGTTTCTTGATAAATATTTTTGTCAATATGAAAGATATTATGAGAAAACAGACTAATATATGGGCACAATACTCACTTGCTTATGGTTTAAGGTGTATAGAATTAGAAGAAACACCAGTCACCATGATTTAACCTTCCTCTGAATGCTGAAAGTTTTTGAGACTTTCCATTAGGCCTGCAACCACATCAGCAATCTAGCACCATTTTCTTGTCCTCACTGTGTTGCTGCTACTGTATGTCTGGGGATGTAATGAGCTTTTATTAGGCTTCTGTCAATAACATTACTGTTTGTATCTATGCTGAACGCTTAGGAACACTGAGCACAGATTAACACTCGGCAATGGTTGATGTGGGATTTTGCGAGTTTTTGAGAGCAACGTTCCCTTTGCTTTTTGAAAGAAGTTTGTGTAAAATAATGTGAGTTGCTGATTTAGTTTAGTGGACTGTGTGTTGGCTTTGTAATTAAATTTTTTTTATAACACGAGAGGGGTGCATACACTGTAATCTATGTTAGATTGCCCCATGCATAGGATAGATGACTAACCTAAACACCTTACAGTAATAAAGGGTGGATAAACTTGAATGTGAGCTGTATTTTGTAACTGTACCCTCATACACACAATAATAACATGGACTGAACCACCAATCACAACCACTAGCACTTTATATAACTTCTGTAGGAATTGGCCACACATCTCACTGATCTAAACTGAACTACTGTATAATTCTGTACAATAATAATTACAATTCTACAGCTGTTTACAACTGTTTATAACAGGGATCCCCAATCCCAGTCCACGAGGGCCAGCATCCCTGCAGGTTTTAGATCTCACCCTGGGTCAACACACCTGAATCACATGATTAGTTCATTACCAGGCCTCTGGAGAACTTCAAGACATGTTGAGAAGGTAATTTATCCATTTAAATCAGCTGTGATGGATCAAGGACACACCTAAAACCTGCAGGGACTGGGATTGGGGACCCCTGATTTATAACTTGTATAGTTCATATTTCTGTATAGTTTCATATTTATATCCTGTTCATAGCCTGCACATAGCTTGTAGACTCACTACAGCCTGTACATACTTATAGCATATTCATAACATACCTTTGTACCGTGTACATTGTAACATACCCATAATAGACCCATATTTTTTAACCCTCATACCCATAATAGACCCATTTTTGTAATATATCTATATATCTATTTTATTGCTAATATATATTTTGTAATATATCTATATTATTGCTAAGCACTTTCTGGAAGGATGCAAACTGCATTTCGTTGCCTTGTACTTGTGACACGTGCAATGACAATTAAGTTGAATTATGTTCTATTCTGTTTTACAAAAAAACAACAAAAAAAAGAGAGAGAGTAAAAAACATGAAGATCGTGAGCTGTTTTTTGTGACAAATTAGTTGTTGCATTTTCATGGGTGAAAGTCTGACATAAAACATGAAAAATATCTATGCACATCCTCAACACCATGTGGGGCAGGTCCAGAACTGACAAATAAATAAATAAATCAACAACAAAAGACTGTATAAAAAGATGGATTTCCTTTGGGATTAAGAAAGTATTTCTGATTCTGACAGCCACCACTCACTAGTTTGAAATGTGAAATATTTGAACTGCAGGGTGGTTTGCTAAATCACAGCTGTGTGCAGCTGTGACTTTAATACCGGGGTCTTTGTGAGCTGATTCACATTTTGGGGCCGGCCTCAAGTGCAGTTTTCGGTACTTCATAATAGCTTAATTTGTGTTTGCTGCTTGGGGACAGTAGTGCTTACATAGCCATTATCCTTAACAGACTTATGAATGACCCATACATTGCACAACAGGTTAAAAACCAGGTTTTTCACTACCAGGAGTTTCTTTCTGCAAACTTCCTCGAACAGTTTAGGAGTGTGAATAGTTTACACTCTGCTTGTTACACACACTGTGATACTTTTACTGATGCAAGGACAGGAGGAGACCAGTTTCAGTATTCTCCTCTCATCTTTCCTCCAGCTCCTCTGACTTTGTTCCACTTTTGCCTGTTGCCCACAAGAGACCTTGTGGCTGAAATGAAGGGATTCCTTTCCTAGCTAGGTTTAATGTTATCAATCCTGTTTTCTGTGCGTCACTCTCTCCCTCCTTTCCTTCTTCCACCTGGCGATCCCTCAGTATACCCGTTCACATCTGTCTCTCTCTTCCCAGGTTGGAAATTGATCGCCTTGAGCTTACTGAAAAAGGCACCCTCTGGGGACAAACACTGAAGCACCAGTCTGCAAGGCTTTCTGCTTTAATGAAAAGCTAAAGCCACCACATTTATACCTGTATAAACAAAGCTTGCCCCATACAAACTGACACACACACACACAGACACAAATGTATGTGCACAAACTGCAGCAGATCTGGGTCCATAATTACCTATGCTCTGTGGAGTCCTGCTGGCATTTAACAGCTGGAGTTACCACCTTGTTTCCCTGTTGAATGTGCAATTTATTTAACAATGTGTAGGGTATTCTGCCTTGGAAAAGACTGGGGTGAAAATTGGGTTCCTTATGTAAATGTGTAAATAAGGATGTTTGGTTGTTTGGCGTTTAGTGTCATATTCCAATTGCTTGCTATGGCACGGGGAAGCTCTAGCATGGGCACAGTCAGAGGAACTGGAGTACTTAAGCAAAGCCTAATGTCTGACAAGTTGCTCTCTGAGAGGAAATAAATATGATGTATCGATTGCTCCTGGGGATGAAGGTTTACAGGTCAAGATACTGTTTGTTGGAAATTGTTAATATCTGTGCCATGTGTGGGTGCCTTGTGTTTGTGTGTATTCGCTGTTAACTGCTTGATATACTGCATTATTTATAAAAATAATCTATGATGGAACAACATGGAGCCAGTTTCACAATAATATCCACAGGTTCTACCATTTATGCTGCAGTTAAAAGATGCTTAATTATTCAACATAATGACATACAGTAAATATGAACTCAAGTCCATGTCATACTTTAGCATTTATAGATTGGTCTGTGTTTCATTTTTAAAGCTCTATTAATAATATGGGTCTGTAGAGGGAACTCTCAGAGTTTCTGTCTGTACTGAAACAAGTTAAACTTTGCTCTAAACTGAATTATGTATTCAGTGCAACAGCTTCCTGCCCAGGGCAGTGTTGTAGGTAAAGGGAAAGATTTGAAATTATGTAGACTTGTTAAAATGCCACACAGAACAAATTAAATCAGGTGTAACCAATGTCAATTAATTTTTTTTTTTTTTGTTACTTTGTTTGTTTTAACTTTCTAGTCAAACTGCCCTCAGGTGCTGAGAATAAGAAGCAGCCCACAGAGTTCTCTCAACACTGAGCAGTTATGATGAGCATTCCCAGCTATTGAAAGCTGCTTGGCTGCAGTGTTTGTTCATATGTGTGCATAACACATGGTCAACTCACCCGTGTGCTTCATGTCTTAGCCTGGCTGGAAGCATAACAGTATGTAGTAGTTTTCTTTCTTCTCCAGTTTTGCATCCTTCACCGGCACGTTGCGCTGCTGCATCTAGCTGATCAGTAATGCAATTCTTAATCAGTGGCTACTGTGTGCTGGAGTAATTACCTCCTCTATTATCTGACCACATCTCTTAGTATGCTGTAAGCAACCTTTATTCGTGCCACAGGCAAAAAGACATCGAAGGGTCGCTGAACAGACGCCCCGCACAAGACCAATAAGCATGCATAAGCACCGTCTTCATATTACTTGAGTGCTTGAAAAGACAAACAGATGAGACGTCACCTTTCTGCACTCCCCATTCTCACTTTCTCGGCAGGCTTCCTCTCTTTGCCCAGTCAATCAGATAGCCATTAGCCAGTATTGGTCCCAAGGGCTAGTCTCTCACATACTGCACCTCTATGGGAGCATTTCCATTCAGCAAGATGGCTCACCTCCTTGCTTCACTGTGATAGCAGTGTAGCCCAGGGGAAATAAAGACAGTCGCAGTTAAATCAAATCCAGAGCACAGTGGGAGAGACGATGGCTAAGATCGGCATGTTACTGGCATTTTCAGGCACCTTCTGCGCTGCTGCTTGAGCCAGCCCTGTGGGGAGGTGGGGGTCTGTAATTGTTTCATATTGTTAACACTGCCCAGGCTGCATTTTGCAGGTTTGATTTTTTGCTGTGGGCATCAACCAGAAATTGTACTGATATCTAGTTCTAAAATAATGATAATAATGATAATAATTTCTTTAAGAATATGCATTTTTTTGCATTATGCAAATGTCTAAAAACATACAAAAAGAAGACACAATAGTTTGCATTTGAGGCTTTTTTATTAACTGCATTTCCAGCAATTGTTTGCTTGTTAGCCCTTTCAGAAAAGGAACAGTCATGGTGCATTAGCATGAGCTGCAGAGATAAAGGCCAGTGCGTGACAGCAACTACTAGGTCACTATATCCAGTGTCCTTTTTTGATAAGACAGTTCGTAGCACTGGAACGTGCCGGGACTGCTTTCAGTGTTTTATGTTATAATATCGATTTATCCATCCATCTATGTATATTCACCTTACAGTTTTCTGTGTGAACATCTCTGTCTTTGCCTATTTTCTGCGCTACCTACTTTTGCATCCACCGTTTATGGTTTTGCTTGTTAAGAGACACATGCTCCAAGCTCCAACCTGTGAGAAAGACAATATTGTGTTGTTCATCATCTGCTGTCTCTCTGTCCCTCTTCCTAAGCCATCAGCCTCTTGTTATACGACTGTTTATCAGCCTGATGGCAGTTTGCTAATGGTGTCAGCGGACTTCAATTAGCTCTCTGCCACGCTCGGCTGCACCGTCCGTTCTGCTAGAGAGGGACTTTAAATTGTCTGATATACCAGAGCCATTAAATGTGAATGGTTAATGGGAGTTTAAACTGAGAGGTAGAGAAAACCAGTTGAACAAGGGCAAAGCAGCATCCTGCAAGTGGACAGTTTCAGTTTTTTCCACCTGTTATTCTGCTTACTGGCTTAAAGTGGTAAATATATTATTTCTACAGATGTGGGATGTGATGTGTTCTGACAATACACTGCAGATGACTTTCTTTTCAAAGCTCTTTTGGTTCACATAGATCACAGGCACAGTTTTAGTTTATTTGTGTCAGTAAATCACATGCTGAAGAAGAGGCATTTACCTCACAATCATATAGCTACTCTATTCCAAAAGTCATTGGTAGGAAATTCAAAGGTAATCTTGTAATCATGAGCTACAGTTTGGAGAAAAAAAAATACAATGTCAGAATGGGAATTCCAAATTTAGACTAGAAAAGGAAAATGCGTGACCTCTGCCACCAGTATTTACAGGAACAATACAAACAAAGCAACAGCACCATCTGCTATCTTCAAACTGTCGATAACTGTGGGTCAAGCAAAGGGCATAGGCATTGTAAGGCAGCAGGTGGTATTTTCCACTCTTGTTTGTGTCTGTGAGTACAAGGGAAGCTTTGCACAATGCTACCACCTTTAGGCTCAGGCAGGCAGAGTGGACACTTTATTTTCTTTCTTCTATTTATTCATTTATTTTAGGTACGTGAGATTTGTAAAAGCTGATAGAAAAGAATCTCTTTTTATCACGTCGACTCATATTGTTGAACTAACAAAACTTCTACCGTTGGTCAAGTACAACTTTTCAGTGCTGGATAGGACTTTTGGACGTTAAGGGCACCGGTAACACTGTGCCAGATCAAGTATTGGCGTATTTAGGTTGTCTAGACACAGCAGGTGTCTCAAAATAGAAACCATTTATTTCTGTCTTCCAGCAAACAAAAGCTACAGCTTACAGCCAACCACCACTGACTGCCAAACAATAATGAACAGCGAAAACAGAAAGCATTGTAAAAATAGAAATGTAGAAGCTATATTTCCCATTTATAACCATTACATTACTTATACATTAAAATTACATATTACTCTAGATGCTGGTAAACGATATAAATAAAATCCAATCCAGTCAATTGATGGTGTAGAGTATTGAGTAAATTACCTTCATTATTCTCTAGAATTCATGAACTCAAACCCCCTTATTCACCTCAAAAAAGTTATTGTTTTTTTCCTTCCACTTTTTAATGGGTACATTGACTTTTTTTTTTTTTTTTTTGATTCAGTTAAAGTCCATTTTAGCACCAATCAACCTGACTTTACTTCACAGAAGATATTCAGAGAAACCTGGGTGCAGAACCAGGATCTGCTGGCAGAAGTCCAGGTATGCTAAGGTTGTGGAAACGTACAGAGTCAAGACACTGCACATGTTGCTGTAGGCGCTTCTTTAAAAAAACTAGCTTCAGAATCTGAATACTTTTGTAAATAAGAGTTCATTTTTTGATATTTATTTTGATATTATACTTTTGATATGTAACAGTCATTGCTTTAGGAGACATCCAGCGCTAATCAAAAGGGTAAAACAGATGCCAGCTAAGGAAAATATGTCAAACTCTAAAAATAAACAAACTCTTTTGAGTGTCACAAGACATATGACTACCATAATGACAAAAACTACAAAAACATGCATAACAAAAAAGGGAAATTAGGTTTTAAGTTCTAAGAGGAACTCTAAGTTCTATTTTTTGGTTCAATTAAAATACCGTATATGAGTGGAAATGCAGTTAGTTTTCTCATGTATCTCTGAACCCTTTATTTTTTTCAATCAGTACCTTAAAGTTACAACAACTTGGTATCAAATGTCTGTAATGTCAGAATTTGCACAGAGGTGGAGAGAAAAAAAACTGCTTTTCTGCTAAACTGATCAATCTTTCACGTTGAGGATCATTGCTGTTGATTGCAGTTGGATTTATTGCTATAACCAGGCAGTATTCAGTCATCTTCAGCAGAAGAATCCAGACCCAAAGACATCAGGATAGCACTGAGTGGCTGGAACTTTCTTTTTTTTTCACATTCACTAGCTTGTGCCCTTATGTGAAATCATACCAAAGGGAAGGACGTCAACATGGAGTTGCACACTAAATGCCAGAGACCTCTGGGGGAGAACAGTCAGCTGAAATGGCCATCATCCCAGAACCTTGCACGGACCATGTTTACCTCTCTGCAAATTCTCACACAAATGGAAAAGTACATTTTCAAATGTCTGTCTTTGACACAGGGGACTTGTACTTCAGCACGTATGACGAAGGCACGAGTGGAAGAAAATGCACTGGCAAGAAGCAATCTAAAAATAGCAGCTGAGCTGGAAGCTGTCCACACATACAAAACAGTACCATGAAGGAGAGACTGGGGTTTTTGCTTTTTAAGGGCTAAATCATGTTTTTATTTCATTATTGTATGAGCATTTTCTAATCCTACTTCTTAAATAACATGCAGTAACCATAAGGCTGTACCTACCTTACAGGCTATATCACATTTGTTTTCAACCCTAATACAAATGGCCAGGGTTAGTCCAATTTGGTCTAATTTCTTAAGAGGTAGCAAAGGAGTCATTGCTCAAAAACTTGCTACACTCTGACATGTAATCATTTTAAACTGCATATGTGTGGTCAACAGAGATGGGCAGTAACGCGTTACTGTAATCTGATTACTTTTTTAAAGTAACGAGTAAAGTAAGGGATTACTATTGCAAAAACGGTAATTAGATTACCGTTACTTTCCCGTAGGAACGCTGCGTTACTGCGTTACTAAAACCGTGGGTTTTTTGCGAGAATGTCTCATGACAGTGACGTAAGCGAGTGCGACGTTCGTGACAACAGCTGTGTGCAGATCAACAATGGATCATATATCGAGTACGGAAGAGAGTATGAGCGTGCAGCGTTCAAAGCTTGGAAGTACTGACCTTACTTTGAGTTTGATTCCATAAAAAGTGACAAAAACATTAGCGTCCGTTGTGCGTGGGAAGAAAACTTTACAGCAAAAAACCCCAAAAACTAAACAAGCACCGAGTGCACAACGACGTAATGGGAAATTCACAGAGAAACTCGCGGATTCTTCCACTGACCGCTGCGGCACACCTGCACCAGGGTAAACCTCCGCCTACCCTGCTCCTGCTTTACAGGTGAAAATAGAGCAACAGGACCGCTAGTCTTTGACTTTATTTATTTTCTGCTGTGTTTTACTTGCATCTATTTGAAAGACTGAGTGTAAACACAAAAAATATTTTATTTTATGTGCTGGAATGTGCAGAAAATAGGTTTAAATGTTAAACTAATTTCTTCAAGTCAGAGAATGTTGCATATAATTAAATTTTTGCTTGATGCATAAAGTTAAAAGATTAAAACTAATAAAACAAGTTTTAAAAAAGAGACTTTTCCATTTGATTACATTTTGTATGATGGATTATGCAGAAAAAATAGAATTGGGCTGAAAGATCTATCGCTTTATCACCTATTCAGGTTGTAAATCGTGTTTTTAAAAAGTAACTAAGTAACTAAGTAATTAATTACTTTTGAAACTAAGTAATCAGTAAAGTAACGGGATTACTTTTTTGGGGAGGTAATCAGTAATTAGTTACTGATTACTTTTTTCAAGTAACTTGACCAACACTGGTGGTCAATGACCAGGAAAGCCATGTACATGTGAGAGAATAAACAAGTTGTATCCCTGCCACCCAATTTTTTTTATACCAATCAGAATAGTTTCACTGACACAGATGTATAAACAGACATATGCAAACACATATAGGCACTTCCAACATAAGTATGTTAACCATATGGCAATACTGATTACCAAGGAGGAATGTAAATCATTTCAAGCTTCTTTGGTTTCCTCCCATGCATCAGTTCTTTCCCGTCTATCCTTATCTGCCTTCTTCATTATGTTTTTTCTCAAGAGTAATTCGTTCATACACACTATTTGCCAAAAAAGGGACACAAATTAAGTTACCAACCAGCATAAACTTTTATTTGTTTTTTATATCACTTCATGGAGTAGTTAAATCATTGCTTTGAGCATCGTAAATACTAAGATGAGATGCTAAAAACAAATTAGACTTGGCTTTGTTTCACTCTCTGATCCTCTCTCCCTCTTGACTTGTCATCATGATAATCCAAAGTCCTGCCAAACTGACTGATGCCCAGGGCTGGCCATTCAGAGCCAAAAACATGAAATGATATTTGACCACCATTTGGATTTCATCACAGTTGCTGTTTTAAGGTAATAATTTCCTCTCTTGTGTTTTCTTACTCATTTAGAAGACACATTTTAAAGTGCAGAAACACCTACACTGCATCTCTTAATAGGATTGGGATCATGAAGTCTAAGGCTTTGCTGTAGGTGTCCATCCTCAGGATCATTTAGCACCATCGATTTACAATCTGCCTCATTCAATCTGGCAATGAATGCCTCGCATCCAAATTAAATTTAAAAGTAATGTCAAGGCAAATAAGCAACTTACATATGGACTATTAATTGCTAGGCAAAAGAATAGCACGTGTTGGTGGTTTTATTTAAATATTCAAGGAATTGTTCTACTTTTTTATCCTTCCAGTTAATGTCACAGAACAGCTGTTCTATGTTCATGATGTACAAAAGCAGGCATTTATCCTGTTGTTTTAGAGAAGAGAGTTATCGTGGCAGACTGTGGGTGTCATCGTCAATCACATTTCATATTGCCAAGTATTGGCACTGACGCCTTGCCCAAACAGGATAAATGATGCAAACAGAACCGTGAAATGAAAGACGAGGATGGATTGGCTAAGGCTCTATCAGTGTGGCCAAAGGGGACACACACAGTTGTATTGCCTTCGCTTCTACCTTCTGGTTCTTTAACCTTTTTTCTATGTCCTCTATCCAAGGTTTTGTAAAGTGAGATTTATTTTTAGTTTTGCGTTTTATATCCACCTTTGTTTTGACAGTTCTTGTATGATTCTAGCTGTTCTTTTTTTTCAGTTTTGCTTTATTGCTCTACTTTTGCATCTGGGACTGAGGCAGTGTAACGCCGTTGTTATTGCATCAGCGTTTGTTGGTTCACAAAGATATTTTTACATGGAAAAAAAAAAGTTTTCCCTGTGATATACTTCCCCTTAATAGACTGGTGACCTATTAACAGCACCTCCCCAATTACAGTGAAATGGACTAGTTTTCTCCAAAGTATTTGCTTTTCACGACTCCTGGTGATGCAGCACAAATGAAGTCGCACTTGCAAGCCTTAAAATTACATTAAAAAGATAGTGACACTATCTTCTTTTTTGTTGTAGTCTTTAATTTAGGACAATCACATACTGTAATCTTAATTTAGTGTTATTGTTTTCAGCTGAGATCCAGCAGTGCTTTTCTCCACTCCAACAACTACCTGCAAGTAACACCTGAACTCATTACAGAGCAGCATACAGCGTTACAAAGTGATTGTGACTCTCTGTACACATCTCATTTCTAGATTTATGAGCCTTGTTTCGGCTCGTGAAGAATGAGAATGAAATTGGACACATTTATAAAGTGAAACGCAACAGAGAGAAAATAATGTGTCTAAACCAGAGCATCTTTCTGTCTCTGCCTCAGACAGATACAGACTTGGTGTACTTTGAGTAAAGAATTTCAGTTGGCTGTTATGGGTGCCCTAAAATGCCTGCTTGTGTGTGAGATGACACCATCAGCAGCTGAGACCTCCACACTAGTGATTCATTGCTTTAATCACTCCAGTTCTCATACCTCTTACCAGCCATGGCAGGGTTTGAAACATCTCTGCCTACCCCTAGCTCTTGCACCATTTGTCCTGTTTACAACACTATCTCTGTCCATGTAGACATTTTGATATTGGGCATATATTGTTTTGTAAAGCTGGTAAAAGTACAGCACAGCTGCTGGGGGTTCAATTGCTGTGAAAAATGGTATGAGAGCTTCCTATTTACCATACATGAGGTGACGACCTTTTCTTGTGCACCTCCCAAGTCATCAATTCTATTTAAGTTAACCACTAAAAAAAATCACAGAAACTGGGGAAATAATGATAATAATAATACTAATAATAATAATACTATATAAAATTATCTTTATTTGCCTTCAAGATTGAATAGTTACCAAGCTTGCAGCTCCTCTGTGCTTGCTATATCTTCACCACACTCTGTGATACTCTTATATCCCCACAGCACCAGATAAACTTTTATAGGCCTCTGTTACTTTTGCCCTGGACTGTCTTTTTATTGCTGTATAGGTGGAAGGTGGGTAAAATCAATCACTCGTCTTCATTTGCCACCTAAAGGCAGAGACCTTATTGGCTTTAGACACAATAGTGGATGAAAACGATCTATAATGCACCTTTGTTGGTGCTTTAATGTGAGTGAAGTAGGAGAACGCAGCTGAATTTAAAGAAGAAACTTGTGTGACATCTAGGTACAGCACTGTGGCCTTGTTTGGAAAAACCTATGAGACACTGAAGCGAAAGAAGATTTGAGAACATGGGGGCATGTACATGGCGAAACTGATTTGTTCTGCATATGGCAAATAAAAGATGGTTGATAGCTGAAAAAGTAATCCTGGGACTCCTGGCTGTTCATTTGCTTCCGTGTGGCAGCAAATCATAGAGAGATGTGATGCTGGATTATAGATTATAACAGGTAACTTATAACTGTTGCAATAAGGACATGCAGCAGAGTGGCTTTGGAGCTTGCACAATGTGGGGCTTGGATGTGTACCCGGGGAGAACATGCAAACTCCACACAGAAAGACCCCGGTCTGATGGTGGAGTTGAACTCAGGACCTTCTAGCTGTGCTAACCACCGTGCTGCCCCTGTTAGTGGGGATAGGTTAATTGATTCATCTAAATTGCTCATAGGTGTGAATGTGAGAGCAAATGGTTGTCTGTCTGTATGTGTTAGCCCTGTGACAGACTGGCGACCTGTCCAGGGTGTACCCCGCCTCTCGCCGTATGACAGCTGGGATAGGCTCCAGCTCCCCCCACGACCCTGAATAGGATAAGTGGAAGTGAATGGATGGATGGATGGATGAAGTTTATTCCTCATGATCCAAATTCAGTAGGAATCTCGGGCTACTGTAATTATGCCTTTCTCCATTTCAACCCAAGTGTTGTCATCGTCCCTTGTGGACTACACTTTATTTGCCCCTCTTATCTCCCTCTGTCTCAATGCTCTCTGATGGAGTAGTGGGCTGGGGTTTTTTGCTGCTCTGCCCTTGGAGTAGAGTCAGTGTTGTTAGCTTCATTTTGTTGTTTACTGTGTTTTTCTTATGTGTGCTGAGTTAGTAATCTTGCTCTATAATTCGTTTCCCAGTGAAATGTCTGGTGAACAAAGGCTGAAGAAAACTCCTCTTTTTCCCATAGCCCAAAAGATCACAAGCTTTTTTTCCCTGTCACACTCACCTGCTTCCCTGAAAACACTCACCTTTTACCTGGAGAAATGCTGCTTCTACTCACCTGTTTGCCCTCTCTCCCCTCTACTTCATCCTCACTCCTTGGACTCCTCTGCCCACCTGCACACTCCCCCCACTGTCAAGGGCAAGACAAAACCAAATACAAAGTCAAACCTTAAATTCACTTATCCTCAGAATCAATCTCTCTTAGTCACGTGGATTTCAACTAATCCTTGTTCTCCTCTCGTGCAGTAATCTATGACCTGTTCCAGTAGTGTGTGCACTTACATGAGTCTGTTCTCCGGCATCTTCCTCCGTCACACAAACACGTCTGCATCCATGAATCTTCTAAGTGGTCTTTGTCTTTTCCCTCTCTCTGATGGCTCCATATTCAACACCAGTATATCCACTACACCTCCTCTCAACATGTTCAAACCATTTCAAACTTGCCTCTCTAATCTCATCCCTCTGGTTTTGCTTCAGTTTTTATAAAGAACTGTAAACTGTTCTTTATAAACAGTTGTGTTTTTTGAGCCCTTGTTGTTAGTTGTGACAAATTTACTTTCAGTTTGAGTTTCATTGCTTCCTTTTTCATTTCTAGTGTTTAAACATGTTCACTTAAACAGTTTAGTTTGGATTGTTTTATATGGGCAAATATCATAAATTTAGAATAAACATTATAATGCACAGCACAGTGTGAAGGTAAGTAACTCACAGTGTGGACACTTGCACCAGTACTACTTGTTTTGTTGTCATATCTGACCAAACTGATAAAGACTAATTCTGGAGACCTTGCCTGCACATGTTAATCAAGGTGCTTATTTTAGGTACATTTCAATTTAAACTAGTGTTTCACATGAGTTCATTTTAAATTAAATTTCCTGCTTTGTTACCTTTAACATTGCTCCAGACGAAAGTTAAGCATAAGCATGACTAGTTCTCACCGCCCACTTTATTAGATATACCTTGCTAATATTGGATTGGGCCCTTCTCTGCTTTCAGAGCAGCCTTAATTCACTGTGACATAGATTCAGTGAGGTGCTGGAAACGTTCCTCGTCAATTTCGGTCTATATTGACATGACAGCATCAGACATGCCGTAGAGTTTTTGGCTGCACATCCAAGATGCAATTTTCCCATTTCACCATATCCCAAAGATGCTTTGTTGAATTTAGATCAGTGAACTCATTCAAGAAACCAGTTTGAGATGATTTAGGTTTTGCAACATGATGTGATATCCTGCTGGAAGCAGGCATCAGAAAATAGGCACACTGTGGTCATAAAGTGATGGACATGGTCAGCTGTGGCATTTAAAAAAAAACATACTTCCAGCATACCAAAGTGTACCAAAAAAGTCTCCTCACCATCACACCAGCACCATTCTTTCCTTTCTTTCATGTTTGTTTACATCAAATTATGACCTTATCATCTTAATGTCACAGCAGTAATCAGGGCTTATCTGACCAGGGTGAGTCTATGAATTATCACCTCACTTTCCTGTTTTCATGAGTAGCACCTGGTGTGGTCTTCTGCTGCTGTAACCCATCAGCTGTAACGATTGATATGCTCTCCATTTACAGATGTTCTTCTTTATACCTCGACAGCTAAAGATGTTTTTTTGTGTTAGCGTTGCCTTCTTATCAGTTTGAAACAGTCGGCCCATTCGCCTCTGATCTCTGGCATCAGCATGGAATTTTCTCCTGTCACTCTCTGGATATTTTTCTCTTTTTCCAAACCATTTTCTGTAAACCTTAAAAGGTTTTGTGAGAAGATGACAGTTCAGAACTCATCAGTTTCTGAAGTAAAAAGATAATTACAAGTGGACAGAGCAGAATGAAAACATGTGTGCTTGTATAACATCTATATCTAGAACCAAACTAACAGAAACAACAGTAATTACTTCTGCCAGGGCAAAATATGTATGCTCTGATTGTAAGCAGCACAGTGTTTTGTGAGTCAGAACAACATTTCTTTCAGGATCACAATGCAAGAATCTGCTTTTTTTTCTGTCTCCTGGAAGATGCTTTTGGGATCTCGTTGTCACTTTTGTGTATTCCTTCCTCGCGTTGCTGTCTCTGAACGATACTGGAAGCCTGTCAGTCACACTGACAGTATTAGGACCCTCGGTGCCCCCTGCAGCCCTTTGCCCTTTAGCGTTAATGCTACAGTCTGATGACTTCTCCTTTCTGTCTGAGATCAGCCTGCTCAACAACAGCGTTGGTATTTAAAGCTGTATGTGCATATATCTGTGTGTATGTAGCTAAAGATAATAGATATAATAGATGACTCACAGTAAGTAAGTGAGTGGTCCGCTATTAGTCTGTCATGTTAAGTGAAGCCATGTGTACCACTTCAATAACATTTAAAATCAGTGTTTACACTAAATATTTCATGCACATGTGTATGCTGGTTTTACTTTATGAGCCTTCCACTGATGCCACATGTAAACAGTATTTTTTTATTTAAGTATCTCTCAGCACAGAAAGTGCCAATATGAACGGTTAATCAAGTGCATTTAAAGCTGAAAGTAGACTCAAAACCACTTATAACAATACCTCCTTGAACACAAGCGCTCTTCAATTTTCTCAGACTCCCCTGAGAACATCAGATAATGGCTGATGCAACATATCACTTTCTAAAAGTGGATGAAATTAGGTTAGATTTCTAAAAATATTTTGGCTCCATTAGGTCTGTTTTCATAGAAGTTGCTCCTGTTTTCAAATCCCATGTTATCTCACAGCGACAGCAAAAGGCTCAGCCTCTGCACTGAGGGGACGGCTTCGTGATCGCTGCCTGTTGACCACGTGTGTAAATTTATTTGCATTTGTATCTGTTTTTGTATATGTGTGTGTGCGCGTGTGTGTGTGTGTGTCAGTGTCAAACTACACAGGAGAAAGAAGTCAATCTCAGATGTAATGAAAATGCAAATTGTGTCTCTTGTGTCGACCTGCACTGTCAGTCAGCATCACAATGCTCCATCGCTTTTCACCCTCTCACAAAACGGCCTACAGTCAATCACTGCACTAAGCCATTTCCATCATTCATTACAGATAAATCAATCTCCCTTATTGTTATGTTCTCTCTGTATGTCCATTCCCTATTCCTCCATCGATTTCTCTGAACTGTTTCGTCGTTATCGGCCTTTTCAGCAGTTTCCCTCTATTCTATTCAGAGTGAAGCTGCTTTTAATTGGTGTAAAAAAAAGTTGGGGACAAAGAAACAAATGACAACGCTATAGGTGAATGAGATGATTTATCGATTAGTTTTTAAGTCTAAGTTCTGTATGCAATTACTGCTATGAGATAATCAATTGTTTTTTGTTTGTTTTGTTGCGGGTCCACACTCCATACAATTAGCCTGTCTTTGTTTTGGAAGCGGCAGCAGAAATGCAACTTTCAAAAAAAAAGTGTCTAAATAAGTGAATGGCTGTTTTTTCAGTGCCCGGCTTTGCTCCGCTCTTGTCTTTGTTCTGCTGCTGTTCCTGTATCTCCCGTGGAGTTGAAACAAATCAATTCTGTTGCAAAACTGCAATCTGTATTATTCAAGAGTAATTTTAAAGTTTAGTGGAGAGTAGCTCGCTGGGCTGTCTTACTAAAAAGTCAAGGATTTCTGCTGCAAAATGTAAGAACAGAATCTCAAGCCTGTACTATGTCTTCTGTATTGATTAAGCAACAGGTAAGAAATCTGTGAGGGGTGAAAAATGTCCTGAGCAACTTAAGTTTAGGATGAAAAGTTTTGTTTTTTTGTAATTGAACTTTAGCTTTATATTCATGTTTTAAACCTTCAGTAATGGGGTTTAATTTCAGAATAGCCTAAAAAGACTATAAATGCACACAAATCATTGTTATTCTGAAGATTACAAATCATGAGGTTTTGACAAAATGTGTTTTTATCTCAGAAATATGTACTGGGTGTTGGTTGTGTGCAGAGAGTGTCATTGAAGATGGACATAGCTCACACTGTTATCATGACGTGTGGAAGTCTGTGTAGAGACCTCTATTCTTCTTTCTTCTCTTTTCTTCTGCCTGTCAGCTCTAACATTGTTACACTATGCATATATAAATATAATAAAAAAGATATTAGCTAAAAAGAGAAGCCTATAGAGTTTATAGAGCTCCTCTTGGCAAAGCAAATATGTTTGGCACAAAACACCGAGATGGTGACAGCCAAAAATGATTAAAGCCCTCACTAATCAGTGAGTGCGTTCACAGTGACCTTCTCTTTCTTTTTTATACAAGAGGACCGACTCCTTTAGAAAGCAGTGGAGCAGTGTGTGTCGGTTAATGGTATGCAGCCGCATGCCTTTCCTAGTTTTTGAGGGAAACGGTTGCTGAATGTGTTACTATCATCGTGATGGAGAAACCACTTGTTTGCTGTTTGGTGATGAAGTAAAGTTTTTTTTAGCTTTAGGGCTTCAAGTTGCAGCTAAAGAGCACGAGAAATGAAAATTAATTCAAACTATGAGCTCAAAGACACTAGTAGCCTGATTATCTGTGGGTGTCTAGATTTTTGCATTATGGCCACAATCCAGTTTTTGAGGCCAGACGCGATACGGAGTATGATGAATGACCACTGAGCGGCTGCACTGCAATCATTAAAGGCAGAAGCAGAGTATGGTGCAGACCAACTTTTTCTAATTGATTTACTGAGCATTGTTTACTGAGCATTGTGGCCTCCACTAGCAGCAATCACTAATTAGCCAACTGGTAGCCTTTTATGCTTTGCTGCTGATTAGCCTCATTTTCCTTTTACCATGCCAGATGGGTGCTTCCATATTCACCAATGGCCCAACCAAGTCATACAGCAATTCCACACATCACACACCACAGTAAAACTCTACCCAAATGCCACACACACATTATGACAGATAATAAAACACAAAAATCCCCTGTATATAACTTTTAAATGATGAGCTTATAGAAATTTGGTTCTATCCGGTCTGCAACTAAGATATAAGATCTCTAAGACAGACAGGCATTCAGTACACAGCAAGTCTAGATGGATTGAAAATCTGTTGCAGTTGGATCAACACAGGATAAACGTGTTTGTGTATATATATATATTTTTAAATCTATGTAAAATATATTAAAATGTATAGTAACAAAAAATACTCTAAGAATTCAGACATGTGCTGTTGCACTGGTTCCCCTATTTCTTTAAGGCCATGCAGCAGCTGATGACCACTGCAGGAGTCTGCCTTTTATTGCAGATACAACCACCTATGTTGACTTGTTTAGTTGATTGTGGTCAGAAATACCCACATACTGCATAAGATTTAGCAAAGTTACTCTTTGAGCTATTTGCAGGCAATGTTCTGATAAAAGTATTTCACTTCTTGAGGTATTATTTTGTTTAGATGTTGCCTTCACTCCTTCACTACCTACTTTTTTTGCCAACAGAATTACTTCTTGTTGTTTCTCCTCACCACCATAGAAAATGAAATTAGACTTGCAGGCATGGTGCTTGACACTGATACGTGATTTGTCTACGTGATCAGAGTTTAGAGCCTGATCTGAGTCTGTTGTCCTCATCTCAACTTGTCTTGAGACACCAACTTGCCTTTATAATGACCTGCATAAATCACTTGGTTAAAATCACATTTTTTCGAGCCGACTGGTCTTACACTTTGTTCCAGCATGATGCATTTAGAAATGAAGAAGTAGCTTTGACCTTTGTTGGCTCCAGAAACCGAAAATCAATTTAATGCAGCTGCCCTGATAAACAGCTTCTCGATTAGCTCGCAAAGCGGGATAACAGTTTGTAATATAATTTCACTTACACCGCCATTTGGAGATTATTTCCTAATTCATTTGTCATTACGACTAGCGTGAAAATCATACATATTTTCAGTATTTACATAATTTGACACAGAGCTTTGTATTAGCTCCAAAATAAAATAAAACATCCACAGAACTTTCTGTGGGAAATCTCATATTTACAAAAACAAAAGCATTGCTATTTGCTAACAACTCTAATAGAGTAATTGAGATTTGGTGCCACATTGTCATACATAAGACTGTTGAGTGTTAATTAATTTTATAATCATCCATCAGATTGTTTTGCTCTTTTATCTGCTCGTCAGATTCTCCGATTTGTTTTGTATGATTTATTCAGATTTAGATAAGACAAGTTGTGAAAGTCATGCTTAGGATAATCCCATTAACTGTGGAATCTCTGAACTATCACATATGACACGATTATCAGGACCAATCTACCACTGCAGACATTCCTCTCTGATTTGAAAAATACCATACGAGCATGATGCTGCTATATACATTAGGTACACCATGCTAATACCTCCTTGGACACCATTTGCTTTCAAAACTGCCTTTCTTCCATGTGGCACAGATTTAAAAAGCTCCTGGAAACATTCCTTAAAATTTTTTGATCCATAACACAAATGTCTTGTTTCCCCATATCCCAAAGGTGCTTGCTGGATTGAGATCTGAGGCTTCTTGAGTACACTAGATTCTTTGTAATGTTTGGGAAACCAGTTTGTGCTTTTCTGTGTTATCCTACTGGAAACAGCTGTCACTCCAGTCATAAATGCATAGACATGGTCAGCAATAATATTCAGGTAGGCTCAGTTAGGACAGGATAGATCTATGTGGTTTACACCATTAATACACCAAACTCTGGCTCTACCATCTAAATGTTGCAGTAGAAATTTAGAGTCATTGGACCAGGCAACATTTTTCCGGGCTTCTGTTGTTGTATTTTCTTTAGTCCCTGTTGAATTATAGCCTCAGTTTCCTGTTTGTTGTTGATAGGAAGGACGCCGGGTGTGCTCTTCTGCTGCTGTAGCCCACCTCCTACATGGCATGAGGTGTTCAGAGATACTCATCTGCATAATTTGGTTGTTGGTGGTTATTTGGGTTACTTTTGCCTTCCTATCAACTAAAAACAGTCTGGACATTCTCCTCTGACTCCCACTCACTGGATATTTTCTCTTCTTTGGATGATGCTCTGTAAACCCTAGAGACGGTTGTGAGGGAAAATCCCAGTAGTTTAGCCGTTTCTGAAACACCATGCCAAATTCAAATTAATGAAATCACCTCTCTTTCACTGTCTTTCATATTCTGATGCTCAGTTTGATCTCCAACAGGTGGTCTCAGATGCCTCTACATGCATAAATGCGTTGAGTTGCTCTTTGTTTTAAGGACTAGTTGAAAACTCGTACCTAGTATAGTGGTGAGTAGACAACAAGGTAGTCTAATCATGTTCTGAAGAAGACCAGTAAACAAAATTTTACAGCTCTGCTATATCAGCCAGCATCTATTAAAGCATCTTATTGGATCCTTTGTTCAATTGTTGGTGGTGGTTTTAGATTTGAAATAGGTAATGTTTAGAAAAAATATGTTATATACATCATATATTCCCTTAAACAAGACAATATATTAAAATCCAGTCTGACTAAAATGTTAATCCTTCAACTCTGATGTGCTGAAATGATCTTTTTAGATTATTTTTTTAAAACATTTTTGTGTATGCTGTGTATAGTGACCGGTAACAAACACAGACAATGGGAGCTTGTGTCTGAGAGGTTTACAGTGTTATTCTCAAAGTCATTGCTCCCCCTTGCTAAGAGAGTTGGTTGAGGCAGAAATCTGATAACAACTTTGTGGGGAAGATGAAAGATGTTCGTGTGAAACAGCTGAAACAAATGCCCCTGTATGCTCTCCTCTCTTTGTCCCTGTCTGCTGATAGATGGAAAGTGTTCCCCTTCCAGTTTAGTCATCCCTCTCACAAGAAAATGTGTTAAGCATACCATATGTAACAAATGCTCTCTCTTCATCTTTATTTCATGCACTCTGTTCCTGTTTTTGAGTGTGTTTGTGTGTTAGGGTCCTCCAACTCCCTTTAAATTCTGCAAAGGTTATTATATATATATAAGTTATATTCAGCTTATGCTATGAAGCACTGTGCAGATTTCTATGCATTCTCACACATGTGTTTCCACTTTAATTACACACTTTTTTTTACATTATTTCTCATTTGTTACAATTTTTATTAGGTGACTTTTGCAGTGAGTACGCTGTGCTAATGCACTGGAGCAGACTAAGTATAGTTAAGGGTGTTTTTAAATCCCCAATGTCGTCAGTGAGCTGGGTCTAATTCATAAACCATAAACAAGAAAAAGGAAATACAGAAAGAAAGCCCACAGTACCAAGACTGTGTAGGAAACATGGGATAATAAACTCACTAAACATCAGGACTTTATTCTCTTTTCATTACTAATTGCCAGCTTCTTCTGCAGCTACTGTAGCTTTACATCTGCACCTGGTTTTATCTGTGTCAGGCGATGTTCTGTTTCAAGGTAAAAACTCATTAATACTAGTGATAAGTACTACTGGAGGGAGTTAAAGTGCAGCTATTAAATGTTTAATATTTTCTGTGTCATATATTTTAAACAATATTCTGATTTTCTTTTTCTTTTCTTTTTTACATGAACACTTTTTTGTAATTTTTCTTTATGACACCACCACAATTCAATGTGTTTAATTAAGGCTTAACTGCATTGCAGGCTTTAAGCTAACAAACTAACATCATTTTACATACAAGGGTTGTTTTTAATACATGAATGAAAATGCATTGCAGAATCCATGACCATCACCAAATACTGTTTCTTTCCTTGCGATGCTCTGTCAGGCCTTTACTGCAGCTACCTTCAGTTTCTGCTTCTTTGTTTGATCGTAGTAGAGATTCACTGCATACACCTTTGGAAGGTGACGCTAATTTTAAACATAACATTTGAAATAATGAGGTAAGCGTACGTACAAGTAATCCCTGTGAGCCCAAGGTTCCGACTTTAGACTGCTCTAAACACCAGGTTTCTGATAAGTTTTATAACTCTTAAATCTGCGTTATGTAAAAAAAAAATGTTTTTTTCAGACCATGAACAGCCAAAAGGCAGCATGTTTGTTTGTTCAGACCACTTCCCAGGGGACTCTTGTGAACAGGACCTATGTGAAGCTAGATGTTCAACCAACCTAATGCTAAGAGAAAGCTACTGTATAAAGAGAGATGTGGAGAAGTCAGACCCAAAAGGCTGTAAACATATCACTGAAATACTTTTCTGGTAGGGAAAACTGGACAGCATGAATTGTGACTGAAGCTTTAGTTAAGACCATGGGCATGATTATAATGTAGCCGAGCTGCTCTTTGTAATTCTTCTATCACTTGCTAGCTTTGTGTATAACAAATGATAGCCCAGGGAGATAATATACAGACACTTAGAATCAGCAGGATAACATTTTGCTACTTTAACTGTGGTATTTCCACAGAGCCGACGTTTTCATATGAAAAGGGAGTTAGGGTAATTCCCTCACATCACCTCACCTATTACCAGGGACATGAGTATTTAGACACTGTTTGATACAGCTTGGTACTGAAGAATTAAGTCTACTGTTATATCCCAGGGTGTGCTGGTATTCAGTGTAATATTTCCACTGCTGTAATCTTTGCTCCTATAAAAGGTGCCACATTTATATTCAAGTTTGGGAAGTACTAGAACTAGCAGTAGAACTAAATGACAGTAGCTGTGTCAAAGCTAAGTACCAGAACATTTGGGGGTACTTTTTTAACCATGCAAAGCTACCCCAGTAGAGTCCAAGAAAAAAAGAAGCTGAAAATTAGCTCCTCTTTAACCAAGTGGTGGAAAATATGAGGGTACTACCAAAAAATGCACTATTATAGCTGTGAAAGAGTCTGTGACATTTCTACTAATATAGAATTTGACCTAATACCTCTTTCGTTCTTCCACTGAAACAATTCTGTTTACCGCTGCAGGGGGTAGAGTTTGCCATTTTAAATGCATCTATCTCACTGATGATGCAACATTTTCCGAATGATTCCTTAAAAGTGGGCCAGTGATAATGTCTACATTTGGTTTGTAAGAGTCTGAATTGAGGCGGTGTGCCATGCCTTTGGGTATTTTTCTGAGTCTCGCAGACTGCTTTTTAAACATCAGTGATTTCTACTGTAGTGTGTGCATGTGCATGATTGTGTGTGTGTCTGTATTATGCATTTGTGCAGAATAAAATTAATGTATCCACACCCACAGACACACAAACAAAAGGTGCAAGAATTCCATGTTTGCACAGTGGATTCCTGTTGATAGAGCAGCACTATTCCCACAACCCACAGAGAGGGACAGCCTATGTGGGTGGTGGGCTGTCAGTCAAATCCTTATGTACAAGCGCAAGTGATCCATGAAGGGAGTTTGAGATTTCACTGTCATCCTCAGACTGGTCCACTGCAGATCCCCCCCCACCGCACCCCACCTTCTGACTCTGTTTCTGCTCCACCGACCACAAAGGCTGCATACTTTTTGCATGTGGCTAGAGCTGACTGCAAATCATTGAGGTGAACAAATAAGGTAGCCTCAAGATAGCCAGTGTCCCTCCCTATTTGTTGAAGCTAATTCTGCACAGTGCCATAAGGTGTGTGTTGAGTGGGTGTTACCCGCTTTACTACATTGGGGTGGAGGGTGTTGTTTTATTTGTTATTGTACTGAATCCCAGCACACCGTGTAAATGTGGTAATGGGTAATGTAAAGCATAACATTAGATTACTACCACCTGGTGCTACTGATGCTGCGTCTGCTCCTGCTGCAGTACCGCTACCTGCCGCTGGATGCCACCGATGCATCCTGAGCACATTCAGCGCTCTCCATGGTGCTGAAACAATTACCAGAGCAAATCCTCAAATGCGCAATCTAAAGCTTAATGTGCAAAAAGTGTGCTTAAAGAAATTTAACCCAGCCTACATTGTAATTATAACCCGCTGTAATCACGGGCATTAAATCATGTGTCAAAACAGCTGCCGTCGCTCATTTCACCCATGGGTAGAGAAATACTGATGACCCTTTCAAATCCACCTGTGGGACTGAGTCACAACAGGGGGCTTTGATTAGCTGCGTGGGGGAAAGGTGTGCAACAGTTAACTGTACATACTTTGCACAAACTGAAGGAAAAAGACAGTGAAGCACGGAGCGATGTTTCAGTGCTCCTCATGGGAGAGTTGTGGGATGGCGCCATGCAGAGGTGAGTGCGACGCGGAGGGTCTCGACCATCCAGACCTGTCCATCGCTCCAGTGTCGAGGGACCAGCATCAAGTCAGTCACCGGTAGCTACAATGATACAGGAAATAAAATGAATTACCTCACAAATAAAAGAAGTACGTGTGTTTGTTAAAGAGCTTTTCAATTTATATGCTCGACGGAAAATTGGCTAATGAGATTGTCAGAAAAAAAACTTCATCTGGGACACAGCCCAAATTCTCCGGCGTGTATTGTACAGCCAAATGAATAAGGCGTGTTAAAGGAGCGAAAATTTCAGAGAAGGAAAAAATCACCTCACGTTTTTCCAAATCTAAAGGGAAATAAATAAATAAATTCTTCTTTTCTTCTATATTTACTTACATTTATACTTCTAGTTAATAGTTCCGTTGTGTCTGTAGACCCTTTCAGAATATAATTAGGCAACATTAGTGTCTGTTTGTGAAGGACTGTGATTGTAAGTAATTTGCAATTTGGATGTTTGACATTCGCGCTTGGATTTTTCTTCTTTTAGTGTTTGTCCCCACTGTTAGAATCGGTTGCTCGTTGGCGGGGCTATTATTTTGAAAAGATTAGCCGGACGTTCAGCACTTCACCTGAGCCAGCTCGCCTCGTGAGAACTGAACTGTAAGACCGGCTGGCTGGTTGGCCACACTCGCGCTGGGTGCGCTGTGAAGTTAAATCGACTACGAAGCTGTCTCTCCTCTTTTAAAACCAAGAGAGCGAGCGAATATACCGACCGACAAACAAACATCTTCCCTCACATGTTTTATCAAACGCCATTTTTTGTGCGTTTTTTCTTTTTTTTTCTTTTTTGGTGAAGGACTCCAGAGCTTCGGCGCAACCCGCGGCGACTTCTCCTTCACCGTGCTCGCCTGGAGACGGAATATAACGCTTTAATGACATTTTCACTCCCGGATAAAGAAGCTCACTGAATGAAACTTTAGACTTTTTCTTCTGGATAGGTGAAGAAGCTCCGCTGTTTATTTTTCTATCTGTAGAAAAGGCGTGTTGTGCTGTGGACCGCTGTATGGGACGCACTTAAAAATGGTCGGTCACCTCAAGTTCCAGGTCGGGAGGTTAACAACGATGTCAGGACTCGCTGGTTTTGGAAAATGATTGCTGGCAGCACCGACGCTAAAATAATGGTCAGAAGATGTCTAGTAACGTTCAAACCGTTCAGGTGAGAACAAAGAGCTGACACCGTTTTCTTATAGCCTCCAGCATCGTGTGCATTCCCCCCTCGCTGCGTTTATGTTTAGCATGCAGTTTTATTTTTTGCTTGTTTTGTTTTTTGCTTTGTTTTTCTGACTGACTCAACTTCTGGCTGCACAGAGTTGCAAAGCCCTGAAAAATACAGTAATTCGGCAATGTGCACATGGAGGGCAGGGAAGGAGTGCATGCATGTGTTGTCACTCATCAAAACACCCACACACCAGATGTTCCTCCTATCAATTCCACCTAAATCCATATGGATAAAGACTGTAAATGTTGATAGAGCGTCTGCACTATTTGCAAACCGTGCTCTAACTTGCTGTAGTTTCATATTGCGTGGATCGTTGATCTACACCTGTGTGGCTCTGTTGCATTGGAGAGGAAGGATTCCTTACATATGAATAAAAGAGTTTATACTCAACTGAGCAGATCTCTGTCAGCCCTTCCTATTAAATTTTCTCTGATAGTGGCAGATTTTAAATCCTTAAGGTAATCTGTCCCCCTCCCTACAATTTGCCTTTTACCCAGTTTCCATTGCTGAAAGTGTTACATGTATGTAGTAGGGTAAGGGAGCAAAGCTGTGCAATCTTTGAAAAAAAAAAAAGGGGGGGGGGGGGGGGGGGGGGGGTAGTAGGATGGGGGTGGGGTGATGGTTGCATTCATGTTGCATGGAATTACTTCACCTGCCATCTACTCGGTAGATCAAGCATTAACTCAGAAACACATTCAGCTAAGCAGCTTTGTGATAAAGCCACACTAACCTCGACAGCACAGACAATGAGCGCTTGTTGCAGATTTGTGTAGTATCACATTTGACATGAAGCCAGATTTTAGACCTTGTATTCCATTATGTTTTTCCCTTAATTAAGAAAAAAAAAGCAGGTTGGTGAGATGAAGGTTCCCAGGCTCAATGCACAGATCCCTGAAAAAGCACAATAGTTGTGGTACATTAACCTTAAGTGATACCCCCAGGCTCAAGCCAAAAAAAAAAGTGCCAAAATGATACATGTGGAAACATAACCTCCAGTGAATTTTTATATGGTTCCGTTTCTGTGTATTAACTCCACAAATTAAGAGTCATTATGAGAATTTAGGCTCATTTAGGTGCCAGGAAAAGTTTCCTGGAAAACACTACAACTAACACCTACTCCCTACCATGCCTGGTAGAAATCCTCTCCCTTCAAAATCATCTACCTAGAGGCAAAATCTGATAAGTATATTTGTGAGGAAGCCAGTTAACTGATAGCACATCTCTCCCTCTGATCCAATTATAAGGAGCAGAACATTCACTTTAAGCCTGTTAATTAAAGCCTCGTCAGGCAGGACCGGGGCATAATCCTCTCATATCACCCACCTAACGCCACTTCGGAAAAACGGCTAAACGATAAGAGAGGAAACATTTGCCCTAGGACAGCATTAGACCAGCCTCTGCACTCCCGCGTGAGCTGAAAATCTCTTTTTCTCTTTCCATTAGCCTGTTTCTTACAAACATCGCTGCCTCTGCCTCATCCTCTGCACACTCACACACACAAAATATTCCTGCATCTAGGATAAATTATAAAGAAAAGATAAAGTGGATTTAAAAAAAACAACCTTTGTGTTTAGCTATAAAAAAAATTGTCTCTGAGTAACCCCTTTATCTTTTCCAAACTGTCACTGCCCTCCCCCTTTATCGCAATATTACAAAGCACTGACAAAAACAATGATTTCCAAATAACAGGCCATCTTCAGTAAAGGCCTGTACCAGATCGGGTTGACTTTTCTGCTTTCCTCACTGGTTTTCTGAGCAGATGTCTGTAGAGTAAGTGCATAATCCATGCAGGTGTAAGTATCTTCGGATCACGGCCTCACAGCGATGTCAAATAATCTCTTGATCACAATGACTGTATGGGTTTAAAGTCACATCGCATACTGAAGTGTTGCAGTCTGTTCCTCTGACAGTGATCAAGCTGTTCTAATACATTCCATAATATGCATGGAACAGATGGGGTGGGGTTGGGGGGGTTTAGTATTTCTTAATATTGCAGTTTCCTGGGAGAGACAAACAGCTAAATGATAAAGCAGAACAAATGAGAGCGTGCAGCAATGGTTAGATACTGAGACTTTGAAATAGCAACTGTGATTATGTTCTGTAAATCAATAAAGAAATTCTACACACACAAAAAGTCTGTTAACATGCTGACACTTTATTTATTCAAGCCATTCGCTGTAATCTTGACGGGCACGGTGATAATCACTTTAAAGTGTTGTTGAATAACCTGCTTTTGGCGCCAGAAAATAACGCTGAGAAGGAGGATTGGGAAGGCTCACGTCAAAATGTACTTGTGCACAAATTACTGTGTGTGTGTCCTGCGCTGTAAATAATTGAATTCAACCGTATAGCAGCTTGTATTTGGTGCAACCCATTAAACTCAAGCTATGATCAATATGACTTTTTCAATTTTAGTGTGTTCTTGTGTTCAAGAAGGATGAAAAAAAAAGTTTCTCAAAGAAGAGAAGCTTTGCTGGATTATACCTGATTGCATTTTCTGTGACTCAGGACAGGACACACTGGCTCTATCTTGAAGTCAGAGTCGCTCCAGTGGCTTGCCAAACCGCCAAGCTGTACACTTAACAAATTATTCGACATCATCTCTATCCCTTTTGATTAGATCAGCTCAGCAAATGTTCTTTTAAGTGGTCGTTCCTCCTCAGTGTTGATAGTAATTTGTTTCCTCAATATTAAGAGGTTTAATTCAGAAACTGGTGTGACAAGAGCTGCTTACCATTTCAGGAAGTGCTGTCAGATTTTATAGTGGGCCAGGCATTCATGTAAACAACTCATGCCTGGCTCTGGAGGAAAAGCAAATATAAATTATTCATATATTTGTTTTCTTCTACCACTTTAAGTTCTGTCCAAAAATTTTATTTGTGTGAATTGCCATAGTGATATTACAAAATCATGCATTTTAAGATGGGTATAATTTGTATGGTTAAAGAATTTACCCCCCAAAATATACATGATTTAGAAATATGGCTTAAGTTGCTGAATTAACTGCTGTTTATTTTACTGCTGTTTATTGTCACTTAACCCAGTTTTTAGGGGGGGGGGGTCCCATTTGTGGAGGTTATCAGTGGAGCAACAAACATTTTAAAAGTAGGGCTCGACTTGTTAGGCACAGAGGCTGACTGTTATTTTGTCCAGTGAATCAAAATCACTGACGGCCTTTCCTCGCTTCTTCCCCCAAAGACTCAGCATAATGAGATAACCTCTGATCCATATACACTGAAGAGAGTAACTTAACTAGGACAAGAATTATACAGACACCAAAGACCTGATTTTTAAACTCTTTTAAGCCAGCGATTGCATTCTCTCACGGTCGTCTAACCAGGCAGAACCGACACAGACCCTCACTTTCTTTTCCCCTCTGTTTTATGGTGACATTTTAAACATCTGATATTTGCCACAAAACAACGTTTTATGACAGAGGGCTGGCTGATGCCACTTTTTGTTTCAAAGACTTTAGTTGGCATTACACTTTCTTACCCGTTTTTAGCAACGTAATGCTTTTGGCTCCATTCTTCCTTCTTGATGCCTTTTTGCCCTCTCTCCCTGTGCACACCTTTCACATTGCATTAATAATCACTTGCTTTTCTTTTTTCTTTTTTTTTTTGCCCGCACTTAGCAGCACATTATTTTGGCAGTTGTTCTTGATGTGTGCCAAGCAGTAATGTCACAACACTAGTTTGTTTCAAGTGCCCTTTGGCTTCGAGAGTCTTCTCTTCTATGTGCGATCACTGCTCCGTTTGTGCTCTGCCTTCTGGAACTTCTTCCTTTTTTTTTTGACTCTGTTCATGTCTCTTCTCCACATTTTCTCCCATCCTCTCATCTTTCTATTTTCCTCCTTTTTTTTTTGCTGTCAATCATTTTATTCAACTAAAACGTGTCTTCTGTAATTGTTGGCATTTTCATCTCTGTGCAATCCTACTTTTTCTTTTCATGCTTTACACCTTTCATCACTTTTCCATTGTGTGGCTTAAAAATCTCCCTCTCTTATTTCTCTTTCTATTATTATATTATTATTATTATATTATATTCCAACTACTTTCCCAGAATATCAATTTACCTGCCCATCTTGATAAATATGCTTTTCCTGTCTTAACTCCCCTTTTATCCTTTCCCCTCTCCTCCCACTGTGTTGCAGGATATTCGTGGTGGGAATAGGCTTCTTCAGCCTGTGTTTTCTAATGACCTCTCTGGGGGGGCAGTTCTCAGCAAAGAGACTGGGGGACTCCCCCTTTACCATCCGCACAGAAGGTAATGACATGTTTTGTGTGTGACAATGAGAGCCCGCTTGCAAGTATATGTGTGTAAAAGCTCTTCCTCTGAATTAAAATGTTTCATGTTTTAAAATTGGTATACTGCATAGAAATCATGAGGAGAAATTCAAATACCACTGCACAACCAGTGAAATTGTGAAACATTACACCAGTGTGACCTTTAGTGGGAAAGCTGCTGCTTTTTTACTTTAAAGACTCAGAATTCATCGAAAGCTGCAGTGGTTGGATTAAGATCTTTATTTCAAAAACCAGAAGAAGAACCTTGGTGTCTCCACACCTTTGCACACAACAGTACACTTGAAATGAATCTTAATCCCATTAAAACATATATAATATGTACAGTGGCAGAAACAATAGAATAGAATTCGCATCATTTTAATGTCTCCATGGGACATTTTGCTTTACAGGTTATATGCCAATACAGTATATACATGGATCCATGTTTGCACACATGCATATGGTAAAACCCAGCACTGGATCTAAATGCACACAAACTGTAAGGGAGAGGATTGAAAAACAACAGCAGGACAAATGACTCTCTGAATCTGTTAAATCTGGAACTATATGTGTAAAGATTGCTGAGTGTCTGAAAGACTGGTTTGTGCAGTTGACAGGACCATCATTTCTACTTTACTGTTTGTTTATATTAAGAATATCAAACCAGCAAAATATAGAAAATTAACTTGAAAAATAATAAAACATCTTCATCAATGCATGCCTGTATTAAAACTTCTTCATATAAACTGGATATTTTACCGCTCTGAGGGCCGACCACACCACCCTGTCATCTGTTCCAAGTTCCTGGACACCAGAGCAGCAGCTATTACCCCACACAACACCTCACCTCTACTCTCATCCCATCCTCAGCATGTCTTTCTGCCTACTTCATAAATGCCGCAGTGTTGCCTTTCATCTTTCTCTCCACTGGATGTTTTTCATGTTACTGAGCTGGTTTGTAGAGCTAAGGACTCCACCTGTCTCCTGGACACTATGCCAAAAACCTTGGCCAAGATATCAACAAGTCTCTAGAAATTAGACTGGTACCCTCAGCTCTCAAATAGCTGCTGTTTGCTCCATTGTTAAAAAAACCTTACTTGAACCCTGATAACCAAAGTCAAACCTTCCGTTCATGAGTAAAATCCTGGAAAGAGAAGCTGCTTCCCAACGCCACAAACTCTTTGAACCCTTGGAACCTGACACACAGCACTAAGACTGCTCTCGTCAAGATTACAAATCACATCCTCTTTGCTGCAGACCCACATCAGCATCCTCATTCTCCTGGACTTTTCAGTAGCTTTTGGCAGTCTCTTATTCCATCCTCCTTGACTCTGTCCAACTATGTTCACCTCACAGATGTAGCGCTCTCCTGATTTCAGTCATATCTTGCTGACAGGAGAGATCATGTCACCTGGATGTTCCTTGTCTAGTACAGTCAGGCAGTTTCTCCCAAGAATCTGTGCTGTGACCTCTTCTTTTCATCATTTACCGCCACCATCCACTATTTTGAGCTGAGGTTCCACTACTATGCTGATGATACACAGTTAAATCTCAGCATTAAACACTCCAGTAAGCACCTTCCTCTGATCCTTATCAGGTTCTGGGAAACATCAAAATCTGAATGTCAACCAACTTTGTCAAGTTGAACAACAATAAAATCGAACTCTCGGTTGTTGTTTCTAAGCCATCGTCCTGAAAGTGGCTGATCTTTGCCTTAATGTGAATATATTCTTCATTTCACCATCTCCAGATGTTTGCAACCTGGATGTTGTTCTGGACTCTACTCTCTAATTCTCATCACATATCAAATCTGTCTCTAAATCCACCTTCGACCATCTGAAAAACATCTCCACACTTTGGCCTTGACTCCCAGACACAGCAGCTGAAACCCTCATTTATGCCTTGTTCACTGGAAAATCTGTAGAATGTTTAGAACTAAGGAGTTTTCATCCAGACTAACTCACTGGCTCCCAGTCAAGTCCCATATTATCTGTAAAATCATTCTCATCACCTAAAAATCCCTTCATGTCCATGCCCCACAAAATCTATTGGACCGTCTGTTCCCCTAAACCCCATCTCAGACTCTGTGTTCACATGTTAAAGTCCTTCTCTCCATTCCCTCACACCAGGCTGTGGTCCTTTGGGACAGAGCCTCCAGCACTGTTGCTCCCACTCTCTGCAACATGTTCCTCCCTGAGTTCTGCAACACACTCAAAAAGCATTTGAAATGTCACCTACTCACTAAAGCCTTTGGCTTTTGAATCTTTAAAAAAAATGGTCTAAAGCAGCGGTCCCCAACCTTTTTTGCGCAACGGACCGGTTTATGCCCGACAATGTTTTCACGGACCGGCCTTTAAGGTGTCGCGGATAAATACAACAAAATAAAACCAGTACCGGTACCTGAAAAAAAGAAGATTTATTCATAACACACGTGAAAAGACCAAGGAAAACCGAGTTAACGATAAAAACGATAACAAAATAACGCTGAAAACCGATAAAAACCCTGAAAACCATACATTTCACACCTGAGCCTCTACTCTCGCGGCCCGGTACCAAACGACTCACGGACCGGTACCGGTCCGAGGCCCGGGGGTTGGGGACCGCTGGTCTAAAGTAACCTTGGATTTCTTGAAATGCGCTATATAAATCTAAGCTATTATCATTATTACTGTTACGAGTTAAATCCTTAAATTTGACTCCACACATCACTTTGGCTGCTTCACTTACACTGCGTAGACACCAAGCTGTTGTCCAGCAAAGCCAAAACTCAACAATGAAATGTCTTAAATAAGCCTGCCAGCAATATCACATGAACAGGAGCGTAGGTTGACCACCACTGGTAAGGCAGAAAAAGAGAGAGTGCCATTGTAATCTCCTGCTGTCCAAGGTGTGAAGATAGAAAGTCAGAGTTCATTTTCTGGAGGCCAGCTACTTCCCACTACTGCTAGAGTTAAAATAAGAAACGCTGTGTCCTGAGGACATTTCCACATGTGTGTAGCATGTGTGTATGCTGTGCAGTAGTCAAAGCTTGCCGTGTGTCAGTTTGCGTGGGTGTGAGAGCAAGTTAAAGACGAAGCAAGAGTGTTCCTGTAAGTGTGAATCACTCAGGTGTTGGTGTGTGTGAGTGTGCAGTCTGTCAGAGAGAAAGATGAAGCAGTGAAAATGGAAACAGAAAATAGTGAGTTTTAAATGAATGCAGAGAAACTGAAGCGTATTAAAGCTCAGGAGCACAGTGTGTGAGAGAGATAATGGGACAGAGGGAAAGGGGTCATTTGGGATTACTTTGCTTGTGATAAATTGAGATTACTTTGTTTGTGTGATAAATTGGGATTAATGCATCTGTGTCAGTGTTTCTTAGCAAAATGTACTTGATTACTCAACCGCTCATGCACTGCAGCCTGCAAAGACATTTGGACCAAGCTCATTAAAAACTTGGTGTCCAGCTACACTTACCCATAGCAGTTAACATTGTCTGTGTTTGATGGCATGGTTAAATGTAGTTGTTTGTACCCACTGTGTACTTTAAATGTCTTTTTGTTTATCTATGCACAAAAAATGTCCCTATCTCTGTTATCCACTTTGCCCGGCAACATTTGTTTGTGTGTATGCCTTACTGTTTCACCTCCACTTCTGCCTTTTTGTGTGTCTCTGTGGTCTGCTGCCTCACACTGTTTTTGCTGATTTTCCGCTTTCTGTGTATTTGTGTGTGTTTGTGATGAGCCGGCAGGAAATTGGCTGTTAAATGGGGCGACAGTAGCAGTGTGGGACAAAATTGAAACCAGAGAGACTGAGAGCCCAATCCATCTGCTCTCTGTGAAATCAACCCCCTTAAAACAACTGGCCCTTTCATTAAGCCTCTACTCACCACCTGCAGAGCAGTAGACACATGTACACACACACACACACACACACACACACACACACACACACACACACACACACACACACACACACACACACACACACACAGAGTTGCACTCTTCTGCCAGTTCGTACATGTGACAACCTGCAATGTGACCAAATGAAAAATTATCTTCTTTTGCGGTGGAGGAACACCAAAGCAACTGCTTACAAAGCTTCGACATCTTTAAGAGTTCTGAGCAAATGTCTGTCCTCCTCCAAAACATCTTATGTACGCAAACGCGCGTTCCAACTTCTTATCTGGTGCGCGTCTTTTATTTTGACAGCGAATGCCCACCTGCGGACCACTTATGTGCAGCCCTGCTTATAAGGCTTGGTGTAGACTTCTGCAGGGAATCTTTGTAAAGGCTACAAAGATACCTGTAGAGCCTGATGGCGTTGCCTGGGTTCATGGTTGTGCTGGTGCATTTGGTGTTAATTATTGTGTATTTGTCCCTCAAACTTTGCCACTTCTTTGTGCTTTTCCTCACACCCATTCCGGTTTTGGCAATCTTCCTCCAGGAATTTGCTCCTTATATTGATGCTATGATTATTATTCCTTATTCCACACTGAGACAATGATTGTCATTCTCTCAATGACAAATTCCAAAACTGTGACAACAAAGTAGCTGCAATGTGCAGGAGGAATCGGCAGTACTAAGCACTCCCATCACAATAGCTGCGTCGACCTGTAGTTACATTTCTAGGGAGACTCATGTCAGATTTGTGGTAACGACGCAGCTATGGCACAGATCTCCCAACTGAAGCACAAATCCCCAGTAAACTGTCAACAGATGATTTAGTTGTCATCTAAAAGGACATCTCTCCATAGAAAATTTATTTAGCTGTAGAAAATGAATGCTAGTCCTGTGAGATCACAGAACAGAATATTCGTAGGCCAAATGCTTCTATGCTTCTTGTTTTTTCCTCCATATTAATGTTAAAGTGGCCACTGCACACAGTTAAGGAGGAGAATCATTTTTGGAATAGAAAAGTAAAAATTTTACGATTAGCATAATATTGCTTTTAAAAGCTTTGAATTGAGCATTCCAAAACCGAAGGTTCATTTTGTGAAGCAAATGCTATCATTCGCTTAAGTGCTATTTTGTAGAGCTATAATCAGCAGCAGTAGCCCATAGAAACATAATTAGCTTTGTTTTTTATTTAGATGCTTTTCTATTTTTACTTTAGTACTTGATATTAATAAAGCAATTTTACAGCTTGACAATAATACAGCTGAGATACAAGTTATAGGTTTAAAATTTCAGAGAGAAAAAAGAGAAACTGGCCACAAAATGAAGTGTGTTTTAGTTGTCTTTATAATTTTTCCTCAATCGATGGGCTCAATTCTCTCAGCAGAAAAGTCACTCTCACCACTCTTTATGAACAAAACAGTTAAGGCATTTTTCATAACACAGACTCACCTGTGCAAAAGGCACTCAAACAATCAAAAACCTTTTTTCACATTTGTCAAAACATGAATAGTCAGTCAGTCACTTCAACTCTGCGATAAATGAAAAGGAACCTTTCACCACCCTTAAAAGACTGAACCATCAAAATGTTTCGTTTTTTAAAAATCCAAAAGAGTTCTTTAAAAAATGTGGGTTTCAGAAGCAAAATGAAATGTAAAGGAATTTTTTAAAAATCTTTAAAGCGGTTAATTTGTGAACGTCTTAATGACCTCTTCTGTCCTGTGCCAGGAATAGTTATTGGAGAAGAAAAGGTTTTGGTGATGACCCTTATCCCTGTACTAAGTTTAAATAAAGTTGTACCTTATTATGTTTTTAAATGCACAAATGCAAAATACTTAATCTAATCTCTTAAATAATTATAACAACAATGGCAATAATAATAGTAATAATAATAATTAATTTTCTTTTTTATTATTTTATAAATGTTTATTTTTTTTTATAAATTAATCTTCAACATAAGTTTCTTTATTCACAAGTCACAAAGACAGTGGTGGCAGATTATTTAAAATGATATTTTGTTGACATGGCAACAGGACACAGATGGTTGCTGGATGGTTGCTGAGTTGCCTACTAACTATCACATGTAGCGTTACTTCCACTATGTTAGCTTTAAGTGTTTATATAACATTAGCAGTTGCAAACATTTCAGCCTTTGGAACGCAGCTGATTTAATAACGGTGCTGCACGTCCTGTTTTGCTGTGGTGGTGTCTTTATAATTTTTTCCAGTATATGGTATACTGGTACACAGAAGGAACAGGGTCAACAGAGGCTGGTTACAGGTGTTGTTACCAGGAAAAACCAGTATGTTAAAAGCAAAAGATTTAGAGAATAGTTAGTCTGTCTCAATACTGTTGATCAATGGTATTGCCAGGTGTCTCAAATAAAATTGTAACAGGTTTTTCAGGATAACAGAGCAAAGTCCTTCCAGAAGTCTTACTGCAGATACAATAGCCATCCTCTTCTACATGTAGGTTGTTGTTTTTCCTGGCATGTTTAGCTTCTGCTTGTAGGTGACTGTGGCTTCTGTCAGTACTGGAAAAATTGCAATCTTGGTTGATAGGGTGTCTATGGTAATAAATGAAAATGAGTACCGCTTTGTTTCAGAATTTTTGTTGGTATTGTAAGTATCAGTTGTGCAGACATTCCTATGTCAAACACACACATACACATGTCTGAAAAGAATTACTTTACTTCATCAAGGGCAAGAGGTTTGTTTCTTTCAAAGGTCATGATGGGAACCGCATCATACGCAGGTGACAGTGTGTGCTAAAAAAGACTAGAATGTGGAAAAAACTAATGTCCTTCAGAGCTCACAGCAATTGTTAAGTCGTTTCTTTTGCCTCAGTATTCATATATTCCACTTTAACTGTCATTGTGTATAAGCCTCTTTTCTTTCAGTGTTTGGGATGTCTGAGTCAGGTGCTGTCATCTCATTTTAATAGTCAACCATGATGTGATGACTACATTCCATCAGAAGTATACAAGGGGCTTTTCTTTATATAAATCAAATTTATAGGATTTCATATCACACTGTGGCATAGTCATTTTTACAGAGATTTCAGTTTGCTGTTTATACACAATAACAGACAAATTTGTGTAAGGCTTTGTCACCTTAGTGGGAGCTACGCTGATAGTTATTGTTTGGGTATTAGCTGCATTTCGTTGCCACCTCTAGCTTCTGTGGATTATCGGCTTCCACTGGATGTTCAGAGTACAGGGTTTTCGCTCAAATCCCCATTTCTCCTCAATGACTCATCAAGAGCTGCGAGCCGGATATGGAGAGGTAGGGGGCTCAATAGTGAAAATGCAGAGGATGAGGGAGGTGTCAGAAGAATAGATACTGCACGTGCTTGAGTCTCTGATATGGCAAAAGAATTAGATCTTTCAAGGTTACATTGCTCACCAAAGAGAACGAGAAGGAAAAACAGGGTGAAAAGGGTACGTAAACACATGCTTGGTTGCAATCACTAGACACGGGGAACATTTAGCTTAATCATAGTCCCTCCCTGTGGAGTTTGTTCATACATTACATTACAAAAAGGACCCATGACAGTCTCTTTACCCTGAGTATGTTTTTGGATACAATGTTTCCACACTGTTTAGATGAGACCCTAATGGAACAGATAATATAACGGTAGATTTTCTGCCTTGGTTTTACATTTTGTGGCTTTACCATCTGCCTGTTTGAAACTGTTATCATTCAAATACCAGAAATTATAGGCTGTATGGAATAGAACAGTTATTGACGAGAGCAGAAGGCTCTGTTTGGAAATGATGCTGTGCTTAGACCCAAGCAGCGGCCGAGACTAATGGTTGCTTGAATCGCATTAAATAGAGTTTTGTGATGTTCGTCTCAAAGTTTCCATGCCATCAGCTATAAGGACTCATGCTAGTGTGACACATGCTCAGAAAATATTTTTATTTGTGCCCTACAAGAATTGCAGTGTCAAATTTACACTAAAAGCAACTGCAACGTGAATGCATATACAATTTGATGATTATGAAGTGTATTATTTAATGTATACATATATTTCAGTAAATCAGCATGCAGTATAGTAGGTACCAGTCAAGCATATCACCCCCCCCCCCCCCCTCGTGTAATTTTTTTCCCCACACTGGATGTTCATCTCCATCATACGCTCCCTGCAGTTATGTTTCCTTCTCATCGCTTCATGTCGAACAAATCTGGCATGACAATCTTTCGCATGTCGCTGGTGCTAGGTGCAGCGGAGGAGTCACTTGGGGAGTACGCTTTGTCAGTGCACACATAGCCTGTGGTGTTTGAATGGACTGTGGGAGTGTGTGGGTTTAGGGTTTGTGAATCTGTCTCGGTAACACCATCCATGTAGGTACAAAGTCCTAAAAAATAAAATGATCTGGAAGTGAATAAATGTTTAAGGTAATAATAAGATAAGATAAGATAAGATAACCTTTATTAGTCCCACACGTGGGAAATTTGTTTTGTCACAGCAGGAAGTGGACAGTGCAAAAGTTATGAGGCAAAAATTAGAATACAATAAGAATAAATACAGTACACAACTGTACAGAATAGAATAAAATACTATATACAGTAGAATAAAATAAAATAAATATACAATAAGATAAAAATAGAATACAAATACAAATACTATATACAACTGAGTAAAAAATACAACGATAATAATAATAATAATAATAATAATAATAATAATGATGATGATGATGATGATGATGATAATAATAATAATGATAATATAATATATTTAATAATATGTTGATTGTAGTAGCACTTTAAAATAATGTTATACTTTTAAGCATTAGTAAGTGCTTAATTAGTCATTTATATATCATTCATTTGTCATTTGTCATACAGATACATTTATTCATCTGTTACTGTTACACCATGTACTGCTATCACTGCTACTACATCACTGCTAGTAATAATAATCATAATCACAGTCATAATGATATATTTGTATTTATAAATGGCATACTAAGAAGGAGTAATGTTATATAAATGATGAATTAGGCACTATGTTACTAATTATTAATAATGCTTAATAGTGTGACATTATTGTTAAGCGCTACCCTAAAGTCCAAAAATAGACAACTTTCCCTTTACCATTGCCTTTGTCCATTAAATTCAAACTCATCATTTATTTATATCAAATACATACAAATACATAAATTATACCTTAAAAACTAATTAATGACAGCCATTGGAGATTTTGGTGTACTTGAGCATTGAACTGATTTTTTTAACCATCATCTATAAAAGCTAAGAAAAGTTGTTTATTCCTTAAGTCTGTGCCACAGAGGCTGGAAGTGCAAAATTGTTTTTCCCAGTATTTATGGGAAACATGCCAAGATATTAATGTAAAGTAATAGTCAAATACATCTTTTCAGTTCGACCTTTAAGTACAGTATGTTGGTAATTGGGCAGCGCTATTTAGAATCTAAATACCATCTGCATTCATAACTGTCCTTACCAACTTTGTTTCCCCTTTCTACAAACTTCAGGTCATTCACAGTGGTCGTTCTTTTTTTAGCCCATTCCTAACACCAATACATATTAATGGAAACCCTTATCCAATTTTCAAGTAAAGAGGGCCATTGTTCTGATCTAAGTGCTATTACCCTGCTATAAATGAGAAATTTCTCCAAAGCACATTATATTATGGTTATGTCCCAGGGAAGGTTACTCTGCAGCAATATGCTGCTTCAATTACCCAGGATGCATCAAGCTTTGTCTACAGGCCGCTAGCTCATCATTTCCTCTGCCATAAGCTGGTTATTTTCCCCAGGTCCTGATAGTGTCATACTCAAGTGTGCTCATGCTTTCTTTCCGCAGATACGCAGCGATGGTGCAAAGCAACAGGCCCTGTCGCCTGACAGTTTGGGAAAGCTACTGATTGTATTATGTCTGTGTTGACAAAAAGGCAGCTGTGTTTGTCTGGCGTCTTTACTGGTCTTGGCTGATAAAGCTATGAAAGCATACCAAGCATGACTTGAGATTACTCTTACCTCAAGCCACCCATTTTTTCCATTTCACTTTTCTCACCTCATCTCATATTTTGCCGTCAGACGTGACTATATTAAGCATCCAGTCTGAGACTGAATAATAGCCAGATGTCACTTTTTTTGTTTCTTCAGCTCACTTCTGCATGTTCCTTTGCCTGCTTTTTCAATAATGGTAGTAAATTAAAATTGACATCTTTCTTTGCAGAGCTTCTCAAAATCTGCTAGAAAAAAATGTGAATGCATAGCCAGTCAGAACACAAGCCCTGCAACATTTACATCATGTACAGTACCCCCAGCCTCCTCTGTTGTCATTGTACATGTTGAAATCAATTTCCCTGACATGCTGGAAACAGTAATATATGGGCAACGGCAGATGCCAGTAATAGAATGAACAAATCATTACTATTCTAGACTCGTGCATTCAGTGGCAAATAAAGTTAAGGCTTTAATGTTGGGAAAGACTGAGATTTTTCATTCTTGCTGTTTGTAGACAAATTAAAACATGCAGTAGTACTGCCAAGATCATCAAGTGATAACATTCAAGTTGTCACTTGAAACACTGTGTTAAATGGGAAATGAGAAGTTTTAAGAATGATTTTTTCCATAACATCAGACAGCATAAAATACAACATGTCTCAAATATAAACCCAAATAAGAACTTTAATAAACTCCCTAAATATTGTCCTTTCTACAAAGCTATGCCCATACATCCAGTTGTTCCTCCAGAGTTTGCTCTAAAATGGGTTTACATGCCATACTACAATTGTATTTACAAAAATACAGAAAAATAAAAATGTCCTGGTGAAATTAGATGGAAAGCAAAACTAAACTACTGTGAGAAATGCATGCATAAGCGGCCATAAATAAATGATGTTGCCAACTCTGATTTTAGAATTGTGGCACAGTAAATCACGTATACTGTACTGTAGCTAAAGTGCCTTGTTGGATACATTGCTTATGTGGCATTTCAACGCCTATGAGGGCACTGGTGCTATTTCAGGAATAGCTGGAAGGAGGAAGTGACACATCTCTTAGGGGTTAGCAAAGATGCAGTATAGATAGGCAGATGAGGAGAAAGCAAAAGATGAAAGAGGTAGGTCTAATAACGGTTAACTCTGCTTGGCTCTGCTTGTTTGTTTTACTGTGTGCCATATGCCTGTTTGATTTGCATCATTTGCTGCATTCACAGTGCAGCTTTGTTTCATCTTTGGCTCTCTGTCCTTTTCTTTCTAGAACTCCTGTTGTGTTTTTAGTTATTTGTGCTGGCACATAGTTTGTCGCATGTATTGTCAGTGTAAGAATACAGCATTCATTTTTTAAATTTGACAAACTCAGCATACACAGTATGTATACTGTGGTTTGTTTATGTTTATGTAGTTTCGTTGCTTGTTTCTTAAACCACTTTCACTGACCCATGAAGCATTCAACATTCATCAGCCTCTTTATTAGTTACACCCTTCTAGTACTGGGTTCAGCCACCATTTGTTTTCAGAACGACCTTAATTCTTTGTTGCATACGGTAGATTCATAAAGGTGCTTAAAGACTTGCTGCACATTTATCATTGCTACTCATTCATGTTGTGAGGTTCCCATTCCACCTGATGCCTTACCTAATTATTGGATTAAATGGCATCCGGTGTGCTCTTCTGCTGCTATAACAAGTCTCCTTTCATGTTTGACATGTTGTACATTGAAAGATGCTCTTCTGCTGGATGTTAAGAGTGCTTTCCCTTCAGTTATGGTTGTTTTCCTATCAGCTCTGAACATTCTCCTCTGACTTCCAGAATCAACAAAGCATTTTGCCCAGAGAACTGCCACTCACTGGATATTTTCTCTTTTTTGATTATTCTCTGCAAACCCTAAAAATGGTTGTGCTGAAAAATCCTAGTAGATCAACTCAAATACTCCGAGCAGCACAAACAACAATGCCACACTCAACATCACTTTTATTACTTTTCTTTCCCACACTGTTCGGTTTTGACTTGGTTTGGGTGGGTCATCTTGATCATGTCTACATGCCTAATTGCACTGATATGTTGCCACATAACTCACTGTTCACTTGGTCAGCTGTTTATTATTACATGAATAAACAGCTGACCAAGTCTAACTTACATATTGTAGTTTTATCGTTGTTGTTAAAAAGCACAATAGACAAACCATCACTTTAAATAAATTTCCATCTGTTTCTTAGCTCTAAATGTAAATGAATAAATTATGTTTCCAGTGCATGTGCGTACTAATTCACTCCATATTACTTTGTATGAGATGTATTTAATAAATTTCTTGTGTATTTATTTTTGCTCCTGTATGTACTTTATTCATTTAATCCTATAATATAAAGCCAGGAGAGAAAAGTGAATAGGCACTCTGAATTTCATAACAGACCAAACAGGTCAAACTCACCTTATGTGTGTGTTTGTGCGCCTGTATAACTGTGCCAGTGTGTGCAGGCACTGTCTGCTGCAGTGAGACAGATTAACTGTGTCTGAGCTGAGCTGTAAAGCTGTGCTAAAATAAATGGAGAATCATTGGTGAAAGTCCAAAAGAGGAGGCAAGAAGATGCTTTTATATATAAATATATGCCTGAAAGCTAAAATAAGATGCATTTATATTAAAGAGAAAAACGCATAAATCCTGACTGACTCATCATACAGTCATTTAAAATTGCAGACAAGCTTTCTGCATTTCTCTTTTCTTCTGTGTATAATCATGTGACAGCAATAATGACCCCAGCAGGGTTGATATTAGATGCTGCATACACATCTGTCAGGACTGTGTCACATAATGTCACCAAGCTGCTGACGTTTGCTGCCAGTCTTGTCATGCACACAGACTCAGAAAAAGCTCCCTGATTTATGTGTCATCAACATCATTGTTCTTCAGGTTAACTTTTTTGTGCAGAGGTGTACCTGTTTCTTTTCAGGCCAGCAGAAAGACGTGATGTTTAATTCTTCTCTTTTAAGGTTTACACTCAAGTTGTGCCTTATTACTGTATTTTTTTTAAAGATAAGTAACTGAACTTACCCAGTTTTCTGGCTGCATGAAAAGTTATTTGCAAGGAAAACCCTTAGAACAAAATGTTATGTATTATCAGGCATAACGTGGAACATTTGAATTTTTAGCAAAGAAAAATTGCACAAGTACTTTTTTTTAGAGGCTAACATGTGCCCCTGATTATGATGAAGGTTTTTTTTTAAATACAGTATGCATAAAGTTAAACATTTCAGTTATTGTTTGCCATTCACTTAATGGTAACACACAACACTTCAGTGTTTTACCTAAACATGCATGCTTTCTGCTGACAGCTTCTGTTTAGAAGCTTATTGAGCTGATCTGATGGCGCATGTGTTATACTGCCAAGCCTTGGGCTCTTTCTCTCTCCGGAAAAGTTTAAATGGCATTACCTGTCAGCTCGAATGATAGGCCCCATCCGTTTCTCAGTAAATAAAAGATGTGTCAGAGCACAACAGTAAAAGCAATTTCTAAAAGGTTTTCCCAAATCTCTCATTCTTTATTTCATGTCATGTAACATTCACTAGATTTGTCTGCTGAGAAATGCATCACGTTTGAATGAGAACAGCTTGAACGAGTGCATCCATTTTTTTCTGTCAGAAATGCTCACCTTACAATCGATGCGGCTGCGTACAGCTGCTTTCCTGGGATTTACAAGTGAAAGCACATGTTTAAGCTTCATTTCAAGCGCAAGTAGAATCGCAGTCACAGAGGCAAAGAATGAATCAAAGGCTACATATAGAGTTTTCACTTATGATGAAACTCACCTATTGTTTGTGTACCGTGGAGCACATTTCAGCAATTCCAGCATTGACAGAGAGATATAGCATTTTGTCCGTTGTAACTTTTCTTTGACATGTTATCCGGACATAAAAACACCATGTATGAATCACTAGTTAAACCTGATAAAAGCTGCTTAACGAGTTATTTTTTTCTTTTCCAAAAGATAAGGGTAATAAAAGCTTTCTTTGTCACAGGTGCTACTTCACATCAGCCTTCTTTATTTACCTATTCCAGATTGCTGATTCTTATTCCAATAGATGAGACAAAATACCATACTAATTTATGTCATGAGGCCAATAAATTTAAAATACAGTGTATTAAATATGAAAATAGTAAAAAAGCATGTTTGCCATCTACAGCACAGTTTAAACCTGTCTGCAGGAACAAACCTTGACTATGTATTTCACTGTTGGGTTGATTTTTGGGACAGGACATACAACATCTTTGACATTGTGGTGTTTCCCACACATTTCTATTTAGTATTCTTTGAGTGCCATATCTGTGCCGTATAATCTTCTGTTAATGTAGCTGCCCTGCCAAAAAGTTATGGAAAGAACTGGCACACCTACTCCTTGGAGAGTGTACATAGATATAAACAGACTATCCAGACAGTTATTAGCGCACAAGGCATACAAATTAGAAGTTTTAAGTGGAACGTCCTGTGCAGAATTGCCCACTGCAAATGCATGGATGATTACACGGGGAGAAAATTTGGCTCTTGATCTCTTCTTTTGCAGCATGGAAGATGCTGTCCTCTTTAAACAGAACGATGTTATTTTTACCCCTGTTGTACAGTGTGTATAGATTATGTCTAATTGTGCAATGAATTGGATATGTATGGGAGCATGCATGTGGGTATCTTTGTCCAAATTGAAATCTTTTTATTTGCCTTGGAAGATCAGGTTGAATTAATCCATTCTGAATGATCACTCTCATTTATTTAAGTGTTTGTGCCCATAACGAGGCTATGAGTTTACTAAGATTGAAATGTGTGCGAGCATCTGGTGGGTTGGAAATCTGGGAATACGCACATTTTTTATGATTTTCAATTTCAACATATATAAAGGACATAGCATATCTATAAACACCAACTCAGTGCTCTCTTTCTCTGGCTCACACACAGCAAACTATACCCACAAGCTCAGCTGAGCTCAGACAATTTAACAAATCAATGCAGAAAATTGCCTCCAGCCCCACAGCACAGCTTTGTGCAAATAAAATCCATGTTACATTCAGATCTAGAATAAATGTTCACAGCAATTACATGTTTTTTGCATTTCCATTTAAATGCACCCGGATGTAGAGCAGTTAGTTCATCTTTCTCTTTAATCCCTTGGGCTTGTTTTGCCACTGTAAAGTATTGATCCATTTAAGTGTAACCAACCCCTTGTTCATGTTGTCTGTAGTTTTTTCCCACTTTAATTTATACATGACTCCCTCTAACTACCTTGTTCATACAGAAGAAAGGTTCCTGTTACATTGTAATTACTGTTGTGTAGTATTCGCACAAAGTACATTTTTCTGCTGTCTTGTTAGATGATTTTAATATTAAAGTGAGATGTCCAGCTATCATGGGATTCCTCATGCCCATATATTTTGTGTTTCTTCTGCTTAATAAAGAAATAAATGCTCGCAAAAAGTGCCACGGCCTGTACTGGAGCTAAATGTCCACTGTCTACAACTGAGCAGATCAATACATAGTATCCTTTGGACCAATCAGTGTCACTGCTGTCAGTGACAAGACATTATCAGAGATAAAGCAGTACTGTGTGTAAACACATTGTCATTTGTTGGACACAGCCTGGGTGTGAAAAGAATAAGTAGTCTCTTTTTGACACTAATACATTGACAGTAGTTTTTGTTTAAGCACTTTCTTAAGTGCTAAAGGTTTATAGTTTTTCTAGTTTCACAAAGCAGTGTCTTTAAAATAAAATAAGCAAAGTTGTTATATTGTTGTTATATATATATATATTGTTTTATGTAAATCATGCTAAAATTGACTTAAATTTGCATGCATTCTTTTAAAAAACAAAACAAAACAGAGAGAACAGTTCAATTCAGTTTGATTTATACAGTCCTAACAGTCACCTAAGGGTTCTTGTTATTTTAAGGTAACTTTGTCTGTCTCTGTCTGGTTCCAGCTTTTTCAAAATTGCGGTAGTACATTTCAAAAGGCTTACTTTGACTAATTTAAAAGCCACCAGTGTCAAAAATAAAGAAAACATGAAATGGTCTTGCTCTAACTTTGTCTTTTTGTGCTTTTTGTCACAGTTCAAGTTAAAATTGATTTTATTGGCATTACAAGACATCAGTGTTGTTCCATCAGAGAAAGCAACAGAAGCAGTATGTGTCCGTCGAAGTCTAAAACCTGATCAGGATCTCTCTTTGTTGCAAACAGTTCTCTGTCATAAAGCTTCTTCCTGTTTGCATCTAGCATTTAAAATATTGCCATGTTGTGGCTATAGTTAGTTATTGTCTCTGGATGCAGTATTAACTCTGCTTGACTCCAATTCCATTAAAGTCTATAAGCCAGTGTTCTCACATTTCTGTGTCCCGTTACCATAAACTGGAGATTGTTCAGCTCTCCAGCAGCTTGTGTTTGCACATTACGGATGAAGCTCTGGTCTTTAATGAGAAATTAATCGGATTCCAGCATGCTAGACAAGTTGTCACTTGCCCTTTAGAAACATGTATGTATAAATAATCATATTAAATATACCATACACAAATAATTTGTTTGTGATCTTCATATTTAAACACAAAAAACACAACGAGCATTGTCTAGTCACTGTCATCAATATTTCAGAAGAACGTCATTCCAGCACAGTAGTAGTAATAAATCATAAGTTAGCCATGCTAGTGTGATTTTAATGTGTTTTTACATGCATGGTGTTGTGATCCATATTTTGTGTCTTTACGTGGATGTGAATATAGTGTGCATGTCTTTCTACAATGGGGCAACTCGTCTCACTCAGTCCTCTAAGTGGCCAGTAATGTTTGTCAGAACAACACAAACTGACAAACATTTTGAGTCTCCCTAAAGTGCAAGTCGTCTTTGTATCACTATCTGAAGAGTACAATACAGTGTTTTAAGTAAATGAAAGGTAATGCAATTAAGGGGAGACGACAGAGCCACAGCTGCAAACAGAAGCTCACTGAAGCTGACAGGACTGTCAGATTAAGCTGTAAGAGAGACCAATCAGAGCCTGAGCTTTAGTATACGCATGTGTTGATTTGTGAGTATTTGGGTGCATGAGAGACAGAGACAGAGCATGCAGATGCAACAGCATACTACCGATTACACAACACTGTCAACACCGAACAGAGATAAGGCTTGTCTTAGTCGACTTGAACACACACCTATTAGCGCCTCTGTCAGTTGGCCTAGTTTCTTCCATTCATTGGGCACTGTGTGTTTTTTAATATGGTTTTTAGTCTCTTCTGTTTCCTAACTACACTCACTAAGTTTGCGGTTCATTCTACCATTTAGAGATATCATTTCAATTTTGATTTTAATTCAGTTTATCAAATTGTACATCTGATTCAATAAACTATTCTTTTGTGATTTTGTGTACACCTTAGAAGGACTCAACACATTGTTTGGACTATATAGCTAAGCTGCCATATGATTTTTACAAGAATTAGTATGTAAATACTATAGCACATACAGGAACAAATGGCATTTCAGGAAACTTAATACACTGTATTATATATATACAATGTTTGTCAGAATGAGGTGGAAAAAGATTTGAGTTCTGTCAGTGATGCATAAAATTGTAATAAAAGTCTTTAATTATTTAATGCAGCTTTTGAGAGTAACAAGCTGCTGTTAGACATGTTTCCTGAAAATTTAAACAGTGCCCTTTGTTTTCTGATTTGAACGTCTTGAGGAAAAAAAGTGTAGTGTTTTAATATTCCGTCCGTGATCAAGTTTACACTTGCAAAAAGCAAATCCAGCAAAAAATGTGCTTTTCAATGCAGAAAAGCTATGTGTTACTTACAAGATATAAGCCAGCAAAAAAGATTTATTTATTTTAAGGTTTTATTATCTACTGTGTGATCTTTATCAGGATGGTGACTGGAGAGTTGGGGCTGGTTTTTAAGGCCAACTGAATTTTTTTTTGTCTTGTTAAGCGTTGTTTTCCCAAGGTCTTTGCCATCTGAATGTATATTGCATGTATCATTCCATCAGAGATGCAGACTTTTGATTCAATAACAAGTCTTCTCCTCTTTAGTCCTTAGGATGCATCTTCCATGTTTCCACAATGAATTTCAAATTTCTATTTGTCTAACCAAAGTACCTTTTTAAATGAGCTTTGGCCCAGATAAGGGCAAAAATGCTTCACTTGTACTCCTTCTTTGCACGATAGGGACTTAACCTGCATTTGTGGACACAGTGAACTGTGTTCATAGATAATGACTTCTGGAAGTGTTCCTGAATGCTAGCAATGATAGAATCTGGCCTGTTTTTAATGCAATGCAACCTGAGGACCCAAAGATCACTGGCATCTAATATTGTTTTGCATTTTCTTTCTTTTTGACATTGGCCCTTGTGTACAGACGTTTCTTCAGATTCACAGAATTTTAATTCAAAGTCTTATAGTCTTATACCCAGCAATGATACTGACCCGTTGCCAGTTAATCTAATTAGTTGCAAGGCGTTCCTCCAGCTTTTTCTTTTTAGTGCTAATTACTTTTCCAACATCGCAATTTTTTTTATTATGTCTTGCTGACATCAAATTCAAAATGAGCTAATATTTTTGATGAAATAATGAAGTTTGAACAAAAATGTGAGTTTATGAAATTTGAAAATCATTGTATTCTTCTTTTTTTTTTATCTAGATTTTACACAGCATCCCTATCTTTGTTGTATTTCAGTACTGCAGCACAGTCATTGGCTTAGCCTTCAGCTAAAAACTTTTTGCAGTGTACATCTAATCTGCCTCCAGCCCAGCTGTTTAGTTCTACTGTAAACATTTGTATATCCCCAGTTTGCAAGTCATCCTCCCAGTATCACAAGGCCAGATGTCCATTCTGGCTCCAAGCGTGGTCTTGTCGTTCCTCTCTCACACACAGTTTCACCAGTCCCTTGCTTCATTACCTGTGAGTCAGAGTAAATAACAGGATGAGTGAATGTGCCAGGGCTCTGGAGTGTGCCATTATGCAAAAAAGAGAGCAGCTTCTGCCAAAGCTCCCAGCTCAGAGCAAAGCCTTGACAGATGCTAATTTATCTGCTGAAGGCTGAATTAGAGGCAAACATTATAGGTCCACAGAGGGACCTGAGGTAGATGCTATTAGATGAGATTCAAGGGGAAGAAGCAGTGTGAGATGCCAGAAGGGAAAGTATGAAAAAGTAATAGTGAGGCGAAAATGAGGAGCAATTGAAAGTGAAGGGGCTGGAGAAAAATTCAGGAAAAAGGATACAAAGATTACTGAGGGGTCACAAGATAAGTTGATCTTAAGAAATTCAGTACTCATTGTTCAGACTAAGTAAATGCATGGAGAGTAGAAGGTAGGGAAACAACTAGGATGAAGCTGAAATGAATCACTGTCCTCTTAGTCAGTAGAAAGCCTAGTCACCTGCTTGCAACATAGTGTACCTTTAGATACAAAAAATAGAATAAAAGTTTCCATCAATGTCAGTTTTACAGATAATTTCTATATCTTTTATATTGATGCTGTCTTTGCTTTGACTGTATGACAACATTAAATCTGTCATTGTCCTCTGGCATATATGATGTTATTTCTCAAATACCAAAGGATGGCCATTAAAATCCCCTTCTCTTAAACCAATTTTCTGCTGTCTTTTTCATTCTCTTTCATCTGTCCCTTATCCTTCCCCCAGGCCTGCAGTGCAACCATGTTTCATTGTGATGTAGATTGATGGGAGGCCTTGAAGTGATGTACTGAAAGATAATGGCAAGACAACGAATGCACAGTTACTGCCTAGGGCAGGAGATCATCATATGCATGTGCAAAATAATATTGCACTAGGTATAACCCAAACATTAGCACCTTTTATGTATTCTGAGAAAACTTGTGAAATGTTCATTTTATGGTTACAAAAAGTTGATATTTGTTTTCTCTTTTGATGAGCTAGGTTAGCTACCATGCAAGGCAAATGAACTTAAATTTCATGCATAGATTTTTTTGGTCTGCTTTAAACCAGCCAGTTGTCCACATGTACATATGCTGTGAATATTCTTCTCGTTCATACTGTACGGGTTATTAAGAGGCATATAATCCCTTAATAAGTCATAGTGTCATAATGTGGCTACGGCAAAAGTAATGGGGCACAAAATTAAGTCTGAGTTAATTAAATTAAGTAAGAGCTTCCATAGTCTTTTAAGTGTGCAAACCCCCATGGTGTCACTACTTCATGCATAGGGAACACAGTAATGGAATTCTTTATGTATGTATATATTTAATTACATATTTTGAGATGCTTATAATTATTTGCCAACTATTTATTTTGCTGGTGACACTTCCAAATTTTCACCAGCTCTTATATTTTATCAGTTGATATGCTTTAATATTGGTACTGTACATTATACAGTACTTAACATATGAACATACGAGATTATAGTCATGCATACTTTATATAAGTATCCTGATGTCAGAAGCATGCCGATTTTCTCACATTATTTGAATGTGCAGGTAGGCAAACAGGCTCATCAGCATCAGATATGTATTTCACCTGTTATTTTCTCTTTTCTGCTGCTCTTTTCCAAGAAATCTGTCATTAGGATCTACTGTCACATGCATGGTTGACTATATTTGCACACTCAGGCACGAATATGGCAGCTTAGTCACTCACAAAAGCAAAACCGTCATGTCACAGATATTTCGTAGTTCCTGCACACCACCATCTGAAGCTACATACACACTGTTTAAGCTCAAGCACTCCATATCTTCCAGTCACGCTAACATAAATTCTTGTGGCTGTGGTGAGAAGCAACCCCTGCAGCCATATGCCTGTCTGCTCTGAACAGCAAAGCTGTGCTGGAAATAGTGAAAGTAAACAGGAGAGACCGTGACTTCAGTGAGTGGTGGAAATGGTAATGAGGGTCACGGCTTGTGTCTGTCAAGCTTCTCGGGATAGCACATGAATACGTGCCTGCTTGTACTTTCAAATACAACAAACTGTGGTTTGTTTGTTTTTTTGAGAGTTATACTTTTTTTTTCTGAAGGATTAGAACAAGAATGCACGAATACAGACACCAATATGTTCCACATTTCAGAAGCATTCATGTCACTGCTTTTAAAACTTTTGGAGCACAAATTGAAGGTTTATAGCTTGTATCACCAAAGGCTGATAAAAGAGGTATATGACTTCCTGAAAAAAATGTAGTAATAGTCTTTTTTTATGGCCTGTGTCTGTCAGTTTTACTGTGAGCAGTATATTCTGGTATATTTTGGAAACAAAAATAAAAAAAAAAACTACAGTGTGACTGATGAATATTTTATCATTCAAAAGGACAACAACACTAAACACAGCCAGGGGACCACCTCACCCAATCAGCCGTGAAACCCAATAAAAGTTAAGCACAGAGTTACATCTAGAGAATCTTTTGTTTTTGTCATCATATTTTTGTAGCAAGATTGTTCCTGTAGTTGTTGTTTCCACACAGATGTGGACTTCATCAGGAAATGAAAAAGATAAAGTTTCAATGCCATTTTCACCCGTTAAGGGTTACATACAAAAAAAAAAGCCTATGTGAATCCTTACAGTATACTTGTCTATGAAAGTCATCTCAGCAAGATGTATCCACAAAAAACCCCAACACACAACACAAAATAACAACAAGCAGACACAGAGTCTGATGGTCTCAGCCTGGTATTCTAATTCCACCACTGCAGCTACAGCAAGGAAAAAGTTTAAATCTTTGTATATAAAATATGAATATATCTCATCTGGTCGAGTTGACTGCCAGATCTCAATCATCTGAGCTGCATTGCAGTCGCTAAAGACCAAAGTAAAGGCAGAGAAACCTGACAACAAGCAACAGCTGCAAGTGGCTGCAGTGAGGAGTCAAGTGAGCATCACAGAAGTAGAGAAGATACTAAGGGTTGCTCGCTGGCTTCACACAAAAAATGAGACATTATGACTCATAAAACTTTTAAAGCACTACAGCTTCACAGAGTTGTATCTGAACATGTTTCAATACTAAACCCACTCCAATTAAAGCTGAGACTTAGCACTTTAATGTAGCATCAAGTTTAAAATGTAACATTGAAGGAAATGAAGCATACAGCTTTAAGAAGAAACAATAACAGTAGCTCTCCAAATACTCCGTGACTGTGCCAATATATGATGTTTTCAACCAAAAAGGAGATCATCACTCAACAATGTCACCCTTCAGTGAAACAGACTGACAGTGCATTTCTTATGTGTAATTCCCAAAAGAATAATACTATCTGATGAAAAAAAAATTTTTTATAACCCTTTTGAAATTGTGTTCTGTGGAAATAAATCTTATCAGCCTATTTCATTCCAGTTTTGTAAAGAAACAAATACACCCACATGCACTGAAATACTGCACTTGTCAACAGATTAGCCTTTCATACTGCATCCAAGTTGGTCTCTGTTCAAATACATATATATTTTTCGTCTGTCTCAAGCGCTTTGTTTGGATGTGTGCCTCTTGTGTGTGTATGTCTGAAAGGATCCTCGTTTTTCATCCAATGTCATCATCCTAATATAAACTATGATAAATCAAGATGAGAAAAAGGAAACAAGGAACATTTAGAGCTTAGAGAGAATGAAAATATAGACAAAGAATTCAAAAACATGCTCCAAAGGGGAAAAGAACAAAAAATACTAACGTGACAGATAATGTCCAACAAATCAAATAAACCATCAGCTTAGAGGAATTACAAGTGAGAAAGAAATAAGAGAGGAAAGAGGATGAGGGGACAAGAGAAGTTGAACTGCTAAGACAATAATAGCCATTGCTGCTATACTCGGTCTTTCTTCATCAACTCACTGATTGCTAAAATAGAGAACTACTCAAAAGTGAAGTGACAGAAAGTGTCATTGATAATAGACACTGTAATAGTCTTTCCTTCTTTGTAGCTTCTAATATCCTCTCATCTGTCCCATCTAGTTTCATAAAACCCAATTTGCCTTGACATCACTGGATAAATGGTGAGGAAAATGTCAAAACTAAATGAACAATAAATATTTCAAAAGTTCAGCAGAAGAAGAGACGGAATTAAGCTGTAGCAGAATTAGCCGCTAACTGGTTTGCTTCTATTAAATTCTATTCTTTCAGGGTTGTTTTTTACTGTAGGCCACAAAATAGCTTATTGATCATGCCATCATTTCTGGTCTTACATCTTATTAAATTGTCTTTTAGATCATTGGTATTCACTGTGTTTACTCTAGTGCAATATTTCACTTCATTCATGCTTCATTTGGTGCATTTTCATTTGGCTAAGACCTGCTCTCACCCTTTACTTCATTTGCATTGTGCTGGAAAAAAAAAAGAAAAACAAAAAAGGGAAACACAAATTCCGCTCATTCCACTCTTTTCACAAAGACCTCACGTTCTTTAGCTAATGAAGAGTAGATCTGCTGCACCATAATAATTAAATTGCATGTGATTTGTAGTAATTGAATGCGGGTGTGGAAATGAGGAGAGGAGATGTACTGGAGATTGGAGTGGTAGCGGGATATTAACCGACTGTCTGTCTGGTTTCTGAGGAACGAGAGAGGAGTTTTACTGGAGTTTGTAAAACTGGACATTCGGAATGAAGACTTAATTAAGGAATACGATTAACGGGGAAACAGAAAAGCTGATGGGGAAGATGATGAAGAAGAACAATGTTTAGGGAGAAGTAAGATCAAGTTGGAGGAGTCGGGTGATGGAAGACTATGTGCAGATGATTATGCATCATACGTGCATTAATATGTATGTGCATTGCATGCATTAGATCTGTATTTGATTAGTACAGTACAAGTCTTTTACTCTTTTCAGCTCTATCACATAGTGGTGATGATGTCCTCTCAAGACTGATGCTGGACCAGAAAGTCAAGGCTGAGTTTCGGGTCTACTCCCTTATTCAATGTCTCTCAACATCTCACAGAGCTATCGCCCTGTCCAGCATGCCATGCTTAATTTGCATACAATGATATGTTACCAGTCACTCAAGACTCCAGTTTGCACCATAAAGATTAACTGGAAATAGCTAGCACAATACAACCACCAGTAGTTGTCTTTTAACGAAGACAAAATTCAATTTCCATTCAATAACAATTCAATATTAAACTTGATACATTCACAATATTACAGTGAGTATATCACTGAATTGGCTTTGCTTTTACACTGTGTAGACTGCAAAAACGGTGTATTTTAGTGCAACTTCAGTATTTATTTAGGCTGACAGTAGTAATAACCGAGGTACCCTGGTATTCTTTTTCCTTCTTCGTGTTGTCAAGGCTTGGGCCCTGGTAAGCTTGTGGATTAAAATTGGGATGCTGACAGTGAATAATGGCAAACAACAGGCAGGACACGGTGACATCACCCATGTTGTTACTCGGATGTAACTGCATTTTCTGAATCACAGCTGGAAACCCTGCTTTCAAATTATACTCAGTGGGATGGAATATCTAACACAAAACACTTATGAGCCCACAACGTTATTAAGCACTGAGGAACCTTCCCTTTAAATGCTCTGTGTGTCATTATTAATTCAAGTCTTAATGTTCTGAAATGATATGCGTTTTGTTTCAAGGTGGATTTTCATGTGAAGTTTAAAGCCTTGTGTGTGCACTGGTGTGGGCGTGCATGTGGTGTGTGGGTGTGTGTGCGTGCCTGTGACAAAATTACACTGGTGTCCAGTTAATTTAGCTGTGTCAACTCCTATCCAGAAGCCCCTTCTGTGAGCATTCTTCAAACCATAAATGGTTTTCTTCTCATGAATATGCAAACACACCCCCAAGCCAATCAAAACATCATCCTGTTTTGGCACACGTCATAGCTTATGCACACAAATGTATGTTCATGTGTCTCCAGGACGTTTGTGTGCGTGTTGCCTAAGTGAACTCACATGGCCAAGTGTGTTAATTTGTGTGTTACGCCCCACCAGCATATCACTAAAATATAGCAGATTGCAGTCAGTTTAATTTTTTGGTACTGAAAATCATACCTCTGGGATTAATAATTGCAATATTGTAGAGTCATAATTGCCATTTTGCCTGGGTGAAATGTAATTTTATGTTAGCAACATGAAAAAATTTGATGAAGGAAAATCACTAATATTTTTTTTTTATCTGACCCTTTCTATGACTTTAATTACCTTCAAAAAGTTAAAAAAAAACAAAACATATACTATGGCTATATTTTTATCTCACATATATTCAATTCGGTATTCTCTTTGGAGTCTCATATTACAGCTCGTCTAGACATTTGATTTCTACTCAGCAAAGACAAATGTAAATGTTTACGTACTTCAGTGTTAACCACAGCCACAAACCCAGCCTCAGGGGGTCACAAGCTAGTCCCAGTACTGGTCCCAATCTCGGGATAATTGGGAGGGCTGTATCCGGACGTGTTTCCAGTATAAAGTCTTTGCAAAAACAAACATGAAGATCCATCCACTGCAGCCCCTGTGGAAACATGGAGCGACCTAGATACCTTTATCCGATAGCCACATTACTCATCTTTTATTGTTAAAGTCTTATCATTAAAGTAGCAGCTAACAGCTATGGATAATAGTAAAACAATAACATTTTTGTGGGAGCTAGTCAGGAAACACTCAGTCCTCACAGCATGTACCCTTATAATAGATATAATAAACAACGAGCCATGTCACCAGAGGCATCACAGCACACGGTGCACAATACAGGACCCTCACAGAAAACCCAAAATATTGTCTTTTTTGGTTTGTTGGTATTACCTAAGACTGATCTAATCGAATCTTAAAATATTTGTGTTATATACATTATATGTTAATATTTAATTTTTGCACTGTGTCAGTCAACTTAAACATAGTGTTATCACTGATATTGCTCTAATTAATTACTTTTTAACTGTTATTTACCTATTTAGTTTATTTTTTTGCCCAATGATATGTAAAATAGTATTTAAGCTAGCCCTAGTTGCTGCTGTGTGGGTTCTGCTGTACAGAAGGAGAAACACCAGCTTTTACAGAGAGCAACATTATGTAAACTTTCATTCATGTCAACCCCAGTATAGGTATCTGTATAAAATCAGTAAACTACACATATATAAAACTTTCCCTGACACTTCTGAGTTACCTTCTTTAACAGAACATGGAAGCTAAAAATGGGCAACTATAAGCTGCTGCAAGAAAGAATTAGTTGAAATGTATCTATTTTTCTTGTTTATTTTTTGCTTGTTTAAAAAAAGTTGTATAATTTAAGTCCTGGGGCTCCACAGTCCAATTAAAATAACAACCTTGCTGAGTAATGCAGTAAGTAAAAACTGTCTGTTGCTCATCTTTTTCTTTTTTAAAATTCCCTTTCTGTAGAGGACACTGTGTCCTGTGGCCTTTTTTTTGACACCATTATATTTTAAAACTGACCAAACCCAAAGATCATGACTTACATATAACATGTCATTGTTTGCTATTATATACTGTATTACAGCAGTGAGATTTGTGTACGGTTTCATTTGACGTACATGTTAAACGTGTTGTTTCCCTGTAATAAAGCTACAGGGATAGTGTTGTCATTTAAACGATTAGCCCCCTGACTTGAATTGACATGAACATTAGACAATGGGAACATGTGAAAGATGCAGTCATTAACTTATTGGATCTTTTATACCTTTAGGTTGAAATCACTCCCATTTGCTCACTGCTGAACATCCCAGGAGCTTGTAGCTGTCAAAAAAAATTTATTGTAATATACCCTACTCTTTGCTAATATACATACTCCCCTGTAGTATTTTATTAATTAATAGCATCAAATCCAGATTTTGGCAAGCCAAACTAATAAAAGAGTAGGTGGTTTGGATCTAAATGCACTTTATGAAGCTCTGCCAGTAATGTCATTTTGTGGATTTTTTTCAAATTAACAAACACTCATTTGTTTAACCCGTGCCAAGAATTTTCAGTTTACCAGGATAACTATTCCTTCAATTTACACGACTCTTGACATAGCTGTCATCCATTATCAGCCAGTCACAAAGATGTCACCAGAAGGACCAAGCCGCGAACTGTTAAACAGCAATCTATCATAGGCAGAGGACGTGACACTGTCAGTTTCAGATGAATACATCTGTCACTGTGGCAATAACTCATTGAACTTACGATTCCTGCTGTTGGTGGCGGAAAACAAGGCAGACAATGACCTTGTGCTGGAGATGTTAGGCTCTGACACCTATTGGCTGTAATTGCTTGTCAAGCAGCAGACATGGGGTTTGACAGAATGGTCAGGCAGTGTAATCCAGGTGTTAGCAGTGTCAATATAGGCACCATTAAACCCTGATGGAAAGCTAGAGGAATAAACTGTGACCTTTGTGTCCCTGCCGTCCCAAGCTACATGCTCTAAGGTTCTTACCATCAACCCGTATGGTTACCAAAACTCTGTTGATGATGGTGGACGGGATTTCTTTGAGGGAATATCTTATGGACTCTATTTGGTACAATTCTAACTGATGTGATCAAAATATGGACTGGATCAGTTTACGTTACCAAACCTTTGAAAAGCAAGTTTTAATTTTCAACTGAAGGTATTGTATATGTCACAATCACCACTTACCTATGTTTGCCTCATATAACCATCGACCTTACATCACGTTTCCTGTCGACCCCTCCAAAAATGATAAATTGCTACTTTTCGCCGCATCATTGTTGCGTTAATTTGTCATTTATGTTTGTAAGTTTGTTAGCTTTAATCTGTTTTTTATTTCATGTTTTATTTTAGCATCACGTTGGTATCTTTTACCTCTTCACCATTGTTTTTATCTAAACTTGCAAGAAAGCAGATACCCATAATTAAAATAAATAAATAAACTGAAAGGTCGGTGAAGATTTAAGACATAATGTTTTGGTTAAGTATGCAATTTATGTAATATGTAGTTATTAAATGAAACTTTGAAACTTTTGCTTGGAAAACATTATATAAACCCTTTCAAGCTCTGTTGGTTGCTTGAAAGGGTTGAAGGCGAGACAACTGCTTTGTCCCTATCTGATTTAAATGAGGTAATATATCAGTATGAGGTAAAGTATGTGATTTATTTTTATTTCATGATTCAGCTAAACAAAAGATAAAGTATTGCCAAGATTTTACATAAATCTTGCTGGAATAATTTCCATTTCCTGGGACACTAGTTTTCACTCTGAATAATTTGTCTATTACTTTTTTCTTTAAAAATGATGATCAGTACATACACCGAATAGAGAAGAGTAATTAAATGAGAAAGCTTTCCATCTGTGTCTCATGCTTTCAGTCACCTTCCTCATTCTGGTCCATTATGACTGAATTCATAGGCACTCTTGACCCTGCCAGAGTCAGTGTAATTATCCTAATGAGGTGTGGTAAACCTTTTTATACCGTCTCTCTTCTCACTGTCTCTGCTACTGTGTATGTGCTCTTTTGTGTTATGAGTCACTTTTCAACTCTGATGGCCAGTGTGTTCATCTTTCCACACACACACACACACACACACACACACACACACACACACACACACACACACACACACACACACACACACAACTGTGTGCACAGCCACTCCTTTCGATTTCTCCTCTTGGATTTCACACGGACAGACAGAAGAACATGCAAGAAAAAGAAAGTGACTGAGCGCCCCAGCATAATTAGTTGCTGGCTTTTTATATTCCATATAGCCTTGGTGGACATCTCACCCTCATATCTTTATATCAAAGGGTATCAAAGGATATAAAGATAAGTCTACATTAAGACATCAGACTCCAGAGTGTCTGGTTTTCTGACCCGAGCAAAATCCAGTTTATGAGGAGAGATCAGAATACATCACTGGGTAATGTGCACTGCTGCAGACAGACAGGAAGAGATCAAGCTGGAGATATGCAGGTTAAAGACACATAATCAAAATGTTGGCTTTTAGACTTTAAGATGAAGAATAACACACGGGCTGAATTGAAGAGGAGCTGCTCTCATGAGTCTGAAATGGTAGGGTGAGAATGAGCTTTCGGTGCCAGAACATTTTCGATAACTGTGCAAGTCAAACTTATAAAATCACATTGCCTCTCAATAAATTCATAGTATGTGCATGTGTGTGCCAAATTCTGGAACCATTATGCGCGTGCAGTTTTTGAGTAATTTAGCAGTCTTTCACTGGAACAATTTTTGGCAACGTGATAGCATCCCACCTGTGACAAAATTTTATCGGCCTGTATTTGAGATCAAAAGGAAGAGAGATTTCAAAGATGGGTCTAATCCAACTCACGAGCATTGGTTAGTTAAATTAGAGGTACTATTGAGTCCTGCTGGGTTGGAATTAATTTAATAAATGAGTTGATTTAAAACTGAAACACACACCAAAAATAGGGACACACAACAAAGTTCAAAGAGTTTTGACTTCATTTATCTTTGGATAAGAACTTAAATTGTATGTATTGGAGTATTGGCCACGACCAACACCAAAGATCATAGATGGGCTGACGTTCTGTATTACAGTCTTCCTTGTAAGAAAAATTCATTACTATACAAGTAGTTTTCTTGACAGCCTTGCAAAGAAAAAGAAAAAAGTGATATTGAGGCTCCTACACACAATACAGAAGTTAAGTGAAAATCCTTCTCACAAATCTGTTTGAGGACTTTTGCATTGTTTGCCACTTTGCTTTTGATCTTCATTGTAGTCAAGTGCATCGTGACAGTTGTGCAAAACAAGAACACGGCCAAAATCAGCAACAGTATGGTGAGCCAGAAGAGCTGGAGGCTGTATGATTAATGTGCGTGCTGTTCTGCAAGCTTCATGTACTCACTGTCCAGCTTTCATTCATCTCCTGTCTCACGTCTGTCTTTCCACTCAGTGCTGGGAGGCGTGGAGTCACGTGGTGTGCTGAGGAAGATTAGCGACATGTTGGAGGTGATTCTGAAGAGGATGGACAGTTTGTCCAAACTCGACAACACCTCCACCACTGACGCAAGGCGCCTGGATGAGCTCAGCTCTGCCATAAACAGGTACAGTATGTTTTTTCAGTTCTTTTAGTTCTTCTTACAGTTCTTGTGTGTTAACGGTTTACTCTATTCAGATCACCTCTCCTACGTAATGTCCTTGATAAATGTTTATAGTGATTATATATTAATAAATACAGGTTTATGTTATGTTTTTTGTCTTCGAAACTGCATCTGCTAGTATCAATCATTAATCAACATACAAAGGTTTCTTCCTATAAAAGCACTGTTACCACTGTTATCAGTCTGAGTTTTATACTTCGTATACATATGAAGTTCGGGGAATAGATTAAAAAATATATAGTACAGTACTGTGCAAAAGTCTTGAGACGCCCATCATTTCTTTATGTTTTGCTTCCAAGGAGCCAGACTTTGTTGTAACCACTTTTAACACTTTAAAAGGCCTTCTGAGGGCCCTTCAAAGTGTTTTTCACTCATCCTCAGTTTAATTCGTATATCTGACCATTTTTAGACAAAGGGTCTTTTTTGTATTTTAGCCACTCACCACCGATCTACAACATTAAACGTCATTAAAGCATAAAAAGCAACTAATACGAAGGATGAGCCAGCGTTGAAAAGAACCTATTTTAAATTGTATTTTTAGGCACCTTATTAGTAGCAGCCTTTCTCAAAAACATGTAATTTGTTCCTATGTTTTTAATTGAATGTACAAAAAATGCCAAATATTCCACAGACGCCAGAGTAGGGAAGGCAGTTGGTGTCCTGCGACGTCTCCAACCTATTTGGAACTCGACCTCCCTGAATGTTAGGGTCAAGATCAGACTATTGAACTCTATCGTCTTCCCTACTGCACTTTACGCTAGTGAAACCTGGTGCTCAACAAGTGCAATTATTCAACACCTGAACATGCTTCAACAACGTGGCCTGCGGCGAATCCTGAGAATTTCCTACCACGACCGAATAACAAATGAGGAGGTCCTACGAAGAGCAGGCACCCGCCCATTAGCCGATGTTGTTGCAGAAAGGCGCTTCCGCTTTGCGGGCCATATTTTACGTCTACCCCCTCATCGCCCAGCTAAGATTGTCATGACATGGCGTCCACGCACTGGCAAGCGAAAGCAAGGCCGACCAAAGACCACATGGCGTCGAACATTCATGGACGATCTGAGAACTGTCGACATTGCCTGGGACGAAGCTGAAGCAGTCGCTGCTGACCAACATCGATGGAGATCACTAGCTGCCCGATGCGCCGCCCGGCGTAGGAGGAACTAAGTGCTAAGTAATTCCACAGTTTGACAGGCACAGATACCAATCAGTTGATTCCCAAAGAGCTATTAGCTGAAAACTACTAACAATTAACTGAAAATGAATAGTTCTTTGGGCCTATGTTGGCATGGTGTGCAGTGTGTCCTTGGAAAATGTCTCAAACTGTACAAATAGAGGATAAAATGGGAAGTGTCAAAATTGATGGAATTATGAGTGCAGAAAAGTACAAAATCAGATTGTGATCCGCCATGCAATACCATCTAGGAAGCATCTGACTGGCAACGGTTTTTTCAGCATGACAGTCCTCCCAAACACACTGCCAATGCAGAAAAGGCATACCTGTATAGAAAACCACACAATGGAACACTGTCAGTCATGGATCAGCCTCTCCATAGTCTGAGCCTCAACATTATTGAAGCTTGTGGGTTCATGTTGACAGAATGGAACAAAAGGAAGCCAGCATCCAAAGAGGAGCTTTGGATGTCCTTCAAGAAACCTGGAGAACTATTCCTGAGGATTACTTAAAGAAATTACAAGAAAGTTTGCCTGAGAGACTTCAGACTGTGTTGAAGAATAATGCTGGTCATACCATACACTTAATTTCAAGATCGTTAGATTTACACAAACTCTGCTTTTGCCTTATATACTGTATTTCCATTTATATTTTCACTTTAACTATTTCCCATTTTCCTCTTCATTTCTTCATATTTTAGCAATATATAAAGAAACAACAAGTGGCCCCAGACTTTTTCGTGGTACTGTAAATCCTTTTTTGTGATTTAAATTTGGCCAATTTCCCCTCCAGTTTCATCTTCCCTTGTATGTCCAGATGGCTTTGCAGTTGCTAAGATGAGTTCCTTATTATCATGTACAGCATCTCCCTGTCACCACTATAGTTGTGACTTCTGTCTTCTCTCCTTTTTACTCCTTGCAATATTGTGTTTAGCTCTTAGGTGCTTGCTCTCCCTTTCCCCCCTCCTACAGCCACTTGTGGAAATTGCTGACTGGTAACTCAAAATCCCTGCTGGGAACAGACAAGTCTTGCATGACCTTGCTACTCTAGCTTTTATCAGACTGCTCCCCTCTTTGCCCCGTTAGCATTGAAACATCTGATTTGTCTCTTTCTATAACATTCACTTCATTTACAACTTTCATTTTCAAACAGCCAGACTAAACTCAGCAGGAGTGATGTGATACACACTGACAGAAATCCCTTCACTTCCTCAAACCTTGTTAAATGATCCCAGATAAGCACTCAGGTTCAGGTCTGTGCAGAGGCACTCGAGCGGAAGAATGGAACGATTAATACAGTCTGACGTTGGTGTTAACTGCAATCAATGTCTAGTAATGGGCTGTTTAATGTGGAGGAAGCCGTTCTACTCCTAGGCCATTACTGAGAAGTACCCTGCTGAGAGTGTAACTCTGTATATTGTCAGGGACTCAAAGTAGGATGGTATTCATGTATTACTCTACTGAAGGGCATTGTTTTGAGGGGGTGAATAGATACTTATACTATGGGCAAGATGTAATTGCTTTTAAACATGAGCTGAAATCAATGCTGTGTCACAATCCTCTTTTAAACACTTAGTCCAGTTTGCCCTTGAGCACTAGAATTGCTGCCAGCTTACAACATCACAGCTAAATAATGAATAGATGTACTGCAGGGTCTCTCTAAATTAGTTAAAAATGTAGTAACAAGTGATTATGCTTCACAAATACATAATTAGGATAACTGAATCATAAGAACAGGCTATTTGGTCCTTGTTTGACAGTGCCAGCAATAAGTTCATGCTGGGGATTTCATTCCAACAAGGCTGCCCGATTCTGTTTAACCTTTATATTGAGAATTTCAAGGTTATAGTTCAATAGTTTTGGTTCACATCTTTGTTTTTTGGAGATAATGTGGTCATACTTTATCAAGCAATGGCCTCAAACTACAGTAGTACTAACACAGTCTGTTACTGAGTTAAATAGCATCTCCACGTAGTGTTGGGCAGTATGGTTTGTAGGTTTTGGTGATTTCACTGTATGTCCCAATATTATTTTTGTATAAAGTAAAGCTTTTTTTAATGAATTTATAATGTATTAGTCACAGCTGATGTAGACAAGTGGTATCGACACAATGCTTCAAACTACTTTGTGAAAATTGGAATAAAAGATGGCGTTAGCTAGCATGACAGCAAATAGTTCAAAGTCCCTTTTGCAGCCAGCATTACCCAACAAGCATTGATGATGTAACTTTTTTAACTGTAATTATTGGTGTAAGAAACAGATTATGTTTCACAAATAATTGTATTTTATGATGCTGAAGTTAGTTCTTTTGGCTGCTCCATTTAGGGTCCACACAGTGAATCATGTGCCTCAATCTCAGTGCATCTGTAGTATCATCCTCTGTTACACTAACTCTCTGCATGCCCTTCTTAACCACATCCATGAATTTTCTCTGTGGTCTTTCCTATGGCCTAGCACCTCAACATCTTTTGTCCAATATGTTTACTGTCTCTCCTTTGCACATGTCCAAACCATCTCAGCCATGCTTCTATAACTTTGTTTCCAAACTGCTCAACCTGAGCTGTTCCTCTGATGTACTCATTTCTAAGCCTGTGCATTCTGGTCACTCACAATGAAAATCTATACATCTTTAACTCTTTTTGTCAGCGTCATAGTTTTCCAAACCAGACACCTTTCCTCTATGGTGCTATCCTTCTGTCACAGATCACCCTGGAGATATAATCTCCACCCACTCATCCTTGTCTGGACTCTCTTCTTCATTTTCTTCCTCTTATGTGTCCTGCACCACCCTCACATGCAGTACCACAGATCCTGTCTTGGCAACCTATCGTATAGATCCACAGAGACACAGCAGCAACTCTTTCTTCCCTTCTTTATATGTCTCATCAACACTCTCAAAGCAAACATGTATCTGCAGTCTCATTCTTGGCATGAAGCCACACTGCTGCCCATTAGTTGTCACCTCTCTTCCTAACCTAGCTTAAACAACTCTTCCCCAAAGCTTCATGGTATGGCTCATTAGCTTTACCCTTTTGACCACCTCTGCACATCACCCTTGTTCTTGAAAACTGGTGCCATTGCACTTCTTCTCCATTCCTCAGGTATCCTCTCACTCTCTTTAATTTTATTCAACAGTCTGGTTAAAAAGTCCACTACCTTAAACATCTCCATACCTCCACAGGTATGTATCTGGGCCCTTTCCACTCTTCATCTTCTTCATAGCTGATTTCACTTCCTCCTTACTAATTCTCTGCACTTCCTAATTCATTAACTGTCCTTCATCTGTCCTCCTTTCTCTCTCTCTCATATTCTGCATTCATGAGCTCCTCAAAGTAATCCTTCAAGCTTCTCAACACACTCTTTTCACTTATTAGTGCACTTCCATCCACATCCTTCATCACCCTAATCTGCTGTACATCCTTTCCATCTTGATCTCTCTGTCCAGCCAGTAAATATACAACACCAGGTTTTCCCTTTCTCTGCTGTAGGCCTAGCCTCCCAGTATCCCTGTCTATTGTCTTCATCTCCCTGACTATCACACATTTTCTTTGCTAACTATTTCCTTTGAATAGTTTCTTTTACTCACTTGTACCTAATTTCACCACAAAGTCACCTTGTCCTCATTCCTCTGTCCAGAGAGTACACCAAACCCCTCTGTTGGCACTTTCTCTCAGTACTATAGTTGTACTTTAAGTTATCTGGTCTCAACTCCTCCCTGAACTTTTTTTTGCAACATTTTTTCCTTCCTCAGCTTCCACCATTTAATCCATGTCTCTGCCTTGACTCGCTTCCTCTTCTTGATTTTCAAAGTCCTCCTACAGACTACCATCCAAAGCTTCTTAGCAGCATTCTCCCCTGATACCACCTTGTAGTATCTCTTTCAGATTTCACCGTCTGCATAAGATTTTGGAGATTTAGTTGTGGATTATTAATTATTAATTTGGTTCTTATGTGACAAGCATACACTGGTAATAATGGTCCCTTCTTGATTTTTTTTTTCTTGCATTCCTAATAGCAATTAAGATAATACATGCATAGAGTATGAATATGACATTACAACTACTGGATTTGTACATCCAGTATATCTTCATATCTTGTTCAAAAGTGGAGTGGGAGATTGACAGACAGATTGGTAAAGCATCTGCGGTAATCATCGATCCTACCCTCAGCTGTGGCTATAATCTGTGGGTAGTAAGTGAAGCAATAAGAACACAGTGGGTACAAACACTCTTCCTCTGAAGGGTTTCTGGGCCCACCCACGGTGAGAGGGTGAGGAGCTCTGTCATTAAGGAGGGGTCAAACCAGACCTGCTGCTCCTCTTTGTCAACAGGAAATAACTGAGGTGGTTTGGCCATCGGATTAGGATGCCTCCTCTCGCCTTATGGTTGAGGTCTTTTGGGCATGTTAAAACAGATGTATATTTAATTAAAAGTGTTTGTCTTGCAGGCATAAAATATGGAGTGTATGAGCATTATAAAAGCATTTAGTTATGGTATCTGAATGGTAGAGAATAAATCTTAGCAAGATCTCTCCAGCCACAATGATAGATAGTGTCTGGTCAGTACTATTATTGTTTTGTGAGGTGTTTTAATTTATTGTATTTTTTAAAATAAGTATTCAGAATACACCAAAACAGTAACTGTGTTTTCTTTTTTTTAACCACTGAGTAAAAGAAAGTATAAAAACTCCAACAGGGCAACATTTTGAGTGTGATTGCTGCAATCAAGCTAACAAAATTAACCTGGAACACATACTCAGTTTGATGCGAGTAGGTGTTTGCTGTGTTTTCTCCTAATTTAACTCAATTTAGAGCTCACCACTACTGCTAAAAAAGGTCACTAAAAAATGTTTTTAAAATGCACATTTGTTTTCATCTAATATGATATTAAACCAAATCAAAATGGCATTTAATTGTCAATAGTCTCATTTAACAGGTCTTATTTGAATGGAGTATTTGCATAGTGGTAGACCTATTTTCAGCAACCATCACTCCGGTTTTCTGTTGGAACGTTGTGTTACTTATGAAAGTTTGTCATTTGATATCCTTTGAAATGCTAATTGATCATTAGGGGAAAAAAACAAAATTATGTTTTAACAGCTGAAAAACTTTGTGGTAATTAAAGCGCTGAAATTGGTGAGTTGATGAAGCATCAGCCTCTGTATGTTCAATTATAGTATTAAAATGGCCAAAAACACTTTCTTTTCAAATTCTTGTTCTGGATATTTATTCATTTAGGAAATAAAATTGAAAACATATAATGATGTGCTGCTTCCTACTAAGAGAACGACACAAACTGCCTGTGGCTGCCTGATAGTCAGAAAGGTTGATTAAAAGGTGTGCAACAAGACAACTACATGAAAATGTTCTGTTAAGGAAACAGGCCACCTAACAGGTCCTCAACATGAAGTGACACAAAACTTAAACTTAGATCATAGAAAGTGTTATGGACAGAAGAAAGTCTGTGTTTGCTCTATGTCTGTTGTTTAACACATGAGGGATGTGGAACACATGAAAAGATGCTGACGCTCCACAAACCTGCCAAGGAGGAAATGCAAGGACTTGGGTGTATTTGGGTAAAGTAGGAGATATAATCATGTGAAAACTATTTTTTCATTTGACTCTGTGAAGTTTTATATCTTACTGACTGTTCGTTTAGCCACTCATTTAAAAAAAAAAATCCATTACAGTGTCTCCTGGTTTCCAAAGCCCAGTGAGCAGTTTTGTACATACAATATATTTCAACTGTGTTTGATATCAATAATAGAAATTTACTTTCAATGCAACAATTTTCACAAAGTAGTTTGAGGTATTGGGTCACTGTGTGACTCATACCTAAAGCCTTGCAGCATATTTACACCAGTATATTTTAGGTATGCCAAAGTCGGGCAAGGATAGCAGCCAATTTCTATTGGTCATGCTGTAGAGCAAACCCACAAAATAGACAAGGAAAAAAAGCAAGGTTAGAGATTGACTCAAGTTTTTCTACAAGCAGTGCAACTTTCTTCAATTCTCTCATTACAAAGTTTACCTCAGCACTAGTGCTCTGTGAGTAATATAAAATCTAATCCAGAACACATTGTTATCACAAAAAACATTGATTTTTTTTTAATCATTATTCTTTTTTGGAAATTTGTTTGTTTCAGATTTAGAAGGAGACCCTTGGAGTGGAGGAGTTTTGATAGCTGGAATGAAAGTTTTGATTCAGCATGCAGAACAAAAGGATGTTAGAAACAAAGGGAAGTGGTGGGCAGATAGAAATGGGCACACATACACAACCATGTATTCGTAATCGTAACTTCTGTGATGGGGAGCAATATGTATGTGTGTGTGTGTGTGCGCATATTAGTTAATGTGAGGTCATTCCTGCTAAAAAGCAGTTTGATCGTGAGAAAAGTGCACAGATCTGTGCACCTGCAGAAATTATGGCTGTACACACGCACACCAGAGTGACTATCACAACACTGATGACTTAACGTTCCTCTTTAGTTCAGTAATTTTCATTCACTCAATCGTTTCCCCTCTCGTACTTCCTCTGTGTTTCTTTTCCGCCCTGTTCTTAATAACTCTGTCTCACTTTTCTTTCTACGTTCCTGTTTTCCTCCCTGCGCGTTCTCTTCCGGCTGCTCTACACAGAATGAGCGAGTGTGTGTCAGCAAGGAAATTGGGAATGAGTGACGTGGTAAAGTGTGATTTTTGCCAGCAGGGAGAGGAACAAATGGGAGGAAAGCACTTTATAAAAACATATCCCAAATCCAGGCCAGACGGGCACACACACACACCCATGCACAGACTCACACACATATACACTGGGCGGCAGTCCCATCACAATGTGAGCTTCATTGGTGCTGACACACTCCAATGTAGCAGTGAATGGGACTTGATGTCTGAGGCCCCAGCCTATGATTCGCCCACAGGGCAGCCACTCATTAAAGTACAAAAAGGAGCAAAGGGAGGGAAAGGGACAGAGGAAATGGGAGGTGAAGATGAGGGAGGGGGAAAGGATGCAGATTTGATTCACTCTGTTTTACTGTGCAGTGGATAAGCCGCTAGATTGGTAAGTTTGCCCTTAGGCATAGACACTCGGAAGATCACTACTCTGGCATTGCTTCACCAATTTCTCCTCCCTTAAGCAACATCTAGGCTCCATCAGTAGCTACACTTCTTCACTGCTGGGGCCTTCTTTCTACAACAGCTATTGGAAGTAATCAACAACGAAACACCTATTTAATCAATTTCCTGGATTCACTTGCTTTAAAGTTTGTTTGTTTTTTTTGTAGTCAGTGAACAGAGACAGGTAGCTTCAAAAGTAGCTTCAAAATATTTGATTTGTCTCTTTAGTTACTTTAGCCTTTAGCCTACCTACATGAACATTAAATGAGAGGGCATAATGTTTTACTTGACCCAGGTTTCTGGGTCATTTTTGGGATCATTTCTGGCTCATTTTGACATTCTTTGGTCCTAATTTGTATTTACTGAGGTGTTAAAAAATATTGATGTTAAAATGGTGCAAAAGCCCTGATGACTGAGAAAGTTTCACAAACATTAGATCCTTCCCCTTGGGTGAGAGAATCCAATGTGCTGTTAAGGTGCTCTTAAATTGTAAAAGCCCAATACTCTTATATAAATTCTATTCTATTCAGTTCAATTCAATTTTATTTATACAGCACCAAATCACAACAGCAGTGGCCTCAAGGAGCTTTATATTGTAAGGCAGACCGTACAATAATACATACAGAGAAACGCAACAATCATAGGACCCCCTATGAGCAAGCACTTTGGCGACAGTGGGAATGAAAAACTCCCTTTTAACAGGAAGAAACCTCCGGCGGAACCAGGCTCAGGGAGGGGCGGCCATCTGCTGTGACTGGTTGGGGAAAGAGAAGGAAGACAGGATAAAAGACATGCCGTGGAAGAGAGCCAGAGATTAATTACGAGTATGATTTTATGCAGAGGTGTATTAACACATGGTGACTGAAGAAGAAATACTCAATGCGTCATGGGAATCCCCTGGCCGTCTACACCTATTGCAGCATAACTAAGGGAGGATTCAGGGTCACCTGGTCCAGCCCTAACTATATGCTTTATTAAAAAGGAAAGTTTTAAGCCTAATCTTAAAAGTAGAGATAGTGTCTGTCTCCCGAATCAAAACTGGAAGCTGGTTCCACAGAAGAGGGGCCTGAAAACTGAAGGCTCTCCCTCTCATTCTACTTTTAAATACTTTAGGAACAACAAGTAAGCCTGCAGTGTGAGAGCAAAGTGCTCTAATAGGGTGATATGGTACTACAAGGCCATTAAGATAAGATTGGGCCTGATTATTTAAGACGTGTGTGAGGAGCAGGATTTGTTTTCTATAAGATGCTTATAGATGATCTCAATTAAGAGTATCAGTCTGCCAATATTACTCAATGCTATTGAGCTATCAGGGATACGACAGTGTCTGTAATGTCCAGGTCATCTGACTTGTTCTCAGTCGTCCAGGTTGTGGTAATCTAAGGAGCTTGTAAAAAAAAGTGATTGCACTTCTTTACAGAAGGGTAGGATATCATATAGAATAACAAATACAACAACATTTTCATCATTGGTCATCCCTTGTAGCAGGTTTATAAGAGAAAGCATGAAATCCCAATGCACTTCAGACCCACACCCTCAGACAAAAACTGGTTCATCCCGAAGACAAAACTCCCAAACACATTTTAAACAACATAGTGTATGTTGTACAGTGCAGCGAGGAATGCTCAGACCTCTACATTGGAGAAACCAAACAGCCACTCCATAAACGCATGGCACAACATCTGCATCTAAAAGATAAAGGCCAATCTTTCGAGGATGCCAGTGTTCACATTTTGGACAGATGGTTTGAAAGAGGAGTGAAAGAGGCCACCTATTCCCTCTGTGAATGACCATCTTTGAACAGGGGGGTGGCTTACAACACCAACTGTCTTCCACCTACAATGCAGTTTTGAGATCCTCGGGATTCCCATATGCTTGTTTGCCATTCACCTAGGGACCATTTTTGATCCGAGGACACCACAAGGGTTACTGCCCACTCACAACTTGTATCAGGTGATCTCAGTAGGTCACATGGTAGGGCGAGTCAAGGTCTCACAATGGGTTTTCACACCTTGGCTCTTTTGATGAGGCACATGATCAATAGTGGGTCAATGACCCTTTTAAAGGAACAACTCCCATTAGGGTTTAAATACCTGATTTCGTTTTAGTACTGATGAAGCTTTTCAGATGAGAGGTGAAACGCTTTCAAGAAACCTAAAGAAGTCCAGTCGCTTTTCTTTCCAGGCTCCTCAAAATCTGCCATATTTATTCATGTCTGATGACTGCAAAAATCATAGCATACAATTCATATTCTTTTTCTTCAAACTCATCAATCGTTTGGTGGCACAAGCACTTTATTTGTGCCTTTATACATGTGTATAGGCATATATGCCAGTCTGTATTTGTGAAAATTGGTCTATTAACACCATGAAACTGGGTGGCATAAGACAACATGAGCACAAACAAAAAAAACACCAGCCAAACCCACAAGCTAACACCTTGTCATGTGGATCTTTTGTTCAGATAGCTTTCATTGATGGGATGCTGCCAGAGCTGTCCTCTTCCCTTAAGAGGATGAAGTCATTAAGCAGAATGGGAGGGAGAGAGAAATAAGTACATGAAAACAGATTTTTATTTGTATCCTTAGAAAGCCTCCCTCTAGTTAACATTGATTTTCTCTTGCTGCCAGTTCATTTTCAGAGTGTTCTACTTCTACTTGGCATCCATCTGTGAATTTCTTCTCGTTTCTTCTCCCCCTATACTTTCTTCCCGTTTTGTTTTCCCTTTGCGCTTCCTCATTTCTGTCTTGTTCCGCTCATTTGTAAAAGAGCCAACTGTCTACATTCATCAAACAGGAGGAAACTTTATTGCGAGTAGCGTGCAACAGTCAACCATCAAATATGTATATCCTTGTACTTCTTTGATCATAATCATCGTTTAATGTTTCAGTCAAGCTGTTTTGTCTGCTTCCTCGTGAAGGCACAGGGGATGTCTTTATTTTATCCTCTTTTTCCTTAACATAAAGGTCCCTCTGGCACTCGTGGTCTGTTTGCTGTGGATGGTTGATCTCCTTTCCTTTCATGCCAGTGGTATTCCATTTTATCCTCAACTCTCCCAGTCTATGTATGTCTTCCTCATTGCTTTTGCCCTATCTGGATCACATTGTGCAAGCTGCTTCTATTGCTCTTTCATCCACATTTCTGCCTTAGTTTCTCCCGCTCTGGCTGTCTCCTTTCTCCTTCCCTGTGTGTTCATCTCTCGAGATTAGTTTACACTGTAGCATAAATTAGAGCTGAGATTAGAAGGTCATGTTCCATGAGGCAAACTTGCACAGTTAAGCCCCCCAAAGAGAGCCTTACATAAGATGGGTTACCTATTTTACCAAGCACTGTGTTATCTTCTTCGGCTGGGAACTTTTGTGGAATCCTCTCTAAAATAATATTAATGTTTCAGTCGAATTTTATAACCTAAAATGATCCTGGTTCTCATTGTAAGACAATGTAAGATAATAAGTTGAACTGATGCAATTTACTAATGTGTATTTTCCTCACTTCAATGAAACAGAGGAGTGAAATCATAATTAGTTCTGTTGTAAGCTCTTATTATAACTGCTACAGAGCGGAGTATAATTTGTGGCAATAAAAAATACATGCAATAATTGATCTTAATTAAGCTCTAGTTTAAAATCCTTTTATACAAAACTGACATGACATGCGGCGCTTAAAAAAAATATATATATATAAAATGCATAAGCATAGCTAAGTAATGTGAGAACTGGAGACGACTTTTTCTCTGAAACAACAGATAATAATGGCTCTGCTACTGGAAATAGTTACTAATAATTAACTGAAAGTGAACTGCTGTACGCCCACCTTTACTTGACATATTGTGCCTTATCAAATAAAAGTAAAATTTATATACAACAAGTAAAAGTCACTTACGTAACTTTCCAGTATCTTTATAATTTCACCAGATAACAGGACATTAACCCTTTTCTTTTTTTTTCCATTTGCCTACATAATCCGGTCGTTAAGTGATGACGTGACGAATCCTACTTCCAGGCCTAAAGTAGTCTGCGTTTAATATGGCTTTTGTGTTGTTAACATGTTTAATGTTTTGTACTTTCTTCTATTTAATCTCAAAAAGCTCCTAAAACAGTCAGTGATCACCGTTGACCTCCCTCGGCTTTTATTACCGCTAATCATTTATTTAAGATCAGTTTTTAAAACCTTAGGATGTAACTACAGCCCAGCTCATGCAGCAGTATATGAATGACTAACCTCGTATTGTGGATGGATTATCTCAGTTGTTCTCCTGGCTGAAGTTTGGTCCTTTTACAGCATCCTGCCATGCGATTACATTTGTTCCTGACCACTGAGAACACTCACGTTAACTTTTATCGAGTGGAAAAAAAGTTAGCTTGTTTATTATATGCTAACATAGCTGTGTCGCTAGCGGTCACGTAGCACATCATTATATACCAGCTAGCCAAACTTCAGTAACCCTACAAACGTCACTGCTGTTTAGTTTTCTGTCTTCATTTATGCTGGAAGTGATAACAGAGCTGTACGTTTTAATTTGTTTCCAAAACCCGGCAGTCAGGACATGCTATATTGTATTTAGATAGAAGCTAGCGAGCTAAATTCCTGCTAACTTCTAACTCCGTTAAATGTCATAAATTCCGTTTTCATGGATGCCTGGATGTTAAACTCAATTGTTACACCTGGTAGAGCAGAGCGCTGATCATTTTATTAAAGATGAAAGACTTTAGACAGTTTTTCAACTCTCAGTAATGCCATAGTGATCGTTTGATATATGGACCTGCAGCGGAGTTTAGACCCAGACACGGCTAGTGACGTCAGACTTAACGACCGGATTATCCTAGCAACTGCCCATCCTCAAGATACTGACTTGTGGTTAAAATGTCCATGGGTGAAGTTCATTAGGTTTGTTGTTATTAACATTTTTGCAGTGGTTCCCCCATGTTTTATTTTGGCGAACTCTGTGTCATCACTTACACTAATGACATGATCCCTTATACGCAAGTATTCTTACACCGCTGTGTATGTTTTGCACATGCTTGAAATGAACCACTAATATGTAAAGCTGATCAACCTGTCACTGATCTGGGCAAGGAATGCTAAAAATAGGTCCTTGCCAGTTGATCGATAGATCTCCAGATACAGACGGATGAATAGATGGATGGAGTTGGGATGGTGGCTCATACTTAGCTCGGTACTGGAAGCAAAACTCACTTTTACTGTCTAATAATGGATGTTTCTTTAAAATGTTTTTAAAGAACAGAATTTTTTGACAAACAGAAATTATGTAAAATGAAAAATATTTTTCCAAACATGTACATACTCTTCAAGAGTTTTATTGAAAAAGAAAAAAGTAATTCCATAGCTGCACTTAATGTGAATTATTCAGACAAACGTACAAGTTAGTGTGCTGTATGCCAAAATTTTACCTCACCTAACCAAACCACTACACATCACTTTACTTTACAACATTTCTACATTCTGGTGACAGCTGTTGTCCCTGAAATATACATGCCCCTAAAAATAATGGATTCTCTGTTGCAGTGAACATATTAAAGAGGGTGCAAACATACGCAGTGAAGCTTACAAGTGACACTTACAAAGATGTTAATGGAGCATGGAGACTGCCTGTGACTTTGATGGCTGTCCTGTTCTTTGTTTACACTTTGTAAAGCAACAAAAAAATTTCTTCACATATTCCCTCCGCCCCATCATTTATTATTTATTTAGTTGCTGTTGTTAGCATTAATTTAGTTCAGCAGACATGTGATGATGCTATATAGACACATATACACACATACATGATCAATAATTTGTATTATCTTCCCTGATGATGAGTTATTGTGCTTTATTCAAGCCTCTGGCTTTAATGAGGGTTAATACCATCTGCTGATTAGACAATACAGTCAGACAGGAAGGCACACGCATACACAGACACATGCTGCATGCTGCAAGTGAATCATTTAAATGGACATAATGGGCACAGCAGTGTGGGTGTGCAGGCTTGGCTTTGCACTGTATGACGTGCAACCATGCAGTCTAATGTTTTGGGAAGGAAAACTGAAACATATACACATAATACGCACACATTTCCCACACATCTTATTATGTGAATGGGAAGTGTCACACCCCAGAGAGGAAGTGGTATTAACAGTGAAGGTCTTTTCCTATTTCACGCTCCAACCATGTGTCTACCAATTTGCATCCCCTACTAACACTTCTACATCTATTGAGATGTAAAAAAAAAAAAAAAAAAAAAGGGGGGGAGAGTTGCAACGGAAAGTAAGAGAGAAAAGGGAGTTGGCGACAAATCGGACGGAAAAAGGTAGAAACCACAAGTGGAGAAGTGGAATAACAAGAGAGGAGGGTCATTAGCCCATGAATGAATGAGTGAATGAATGAATGGATGGAGAAAGAGTATGTAGTGGGGAATGCACTAAATGTCAATGCACAAGATGGGGGTGAATGGCAATGGTTGCTTGAAGATTTTGCTGCCAGGTGTGTAAGTAACACAAGTGCTGTACTTTGCCATCTGTCCATCGTGATCACCTGCGTTTCTTCACTCTAAGTCCAGGTGTTTTGTGTCCACAGGTTTCAACCAGCCACCCTGGTGGAGAGGATCCAAGCTATCGCCCAGAATGTCTCTAACATGGCCATCAGGGTGGAGCAGATATTGCAAAACAGTATGGTGCAAGGCAGAGGTACAGTATCATTATCATCATGGTTTCACCTTCTTGTTTACAATACCTATGAGTAAAATCCAGCTTACCATTGGTTTCCTTGTTCCGTAGATCGGCTACAATTACAGACAACATCATAAATTAATATACAGCACAGGGATATTACAAGAACAATAAATAAGTATACAAGACGCACCTCACTCTCATCCAGCCTGCTCCACTCTTATGATTTACAATAAGAAATTGATTGATTAACGTTGTTACCCCAAAGGGAAACGAGCTTGCATTATGCACAATAAACACACAATTGTGTACAATGTCGTTATACACAATAAAAATGTACACATAAAAGAGGAGGGCACTGGCAGACACTTGGTACCAGTGATGGTATACGTGGTCTCACACAATGTGAAGAGTGCATCGCAAACATTGCACCACTGCATAAGAACAGCCACTGAAATGTAATCAGTAATTTACAACTTGAAGCACAGCTGAACACATGAACAGCTGTCAGCTTGTGATGACAAATATGCAGACCCACACATGAAAAGGAACGAGGAGAAACAGAAACACACACACATCTGTTATTCGGGTGTTTTTTGTTTTTTTTTTGATCACTGACACAAATCAGTTTTCATACCGTGTCAGTTAGCAGAGCTTCTGTCTGACACCTTCTGACACAAAAATATTAAAACATAGTAGAAAGTATTTGGACAATGGGTCGTTATACTAGATTAAAATAGACAGTCAAAAACACCACCATGAAAAAAATGAGATGTTTGATTTGAGTCAACATCCAGAATCTTCTGTAGTCAGTCATATCAGATTTTTTTGTTTTGTTTTTTTTTCCCAGTAAATTAAAAATCGAGAGAAATAAACTCAGGCTATGGAATCATAACGGAAGCTCTGAAGTGGAGGCGAGGTCATCTCTGTAAATGTCAGCTCTTATCCAACTGTGTGGTTTTCTGTTGTCTTGTTCACAACAGACTTTTTTTTAATCAAAACCGCAGTAATACCAAATATCCGCCCACTTTCCTCTGTTACTTTTTTCTTGAGGCTAATTGCTCAACTCTTTACATGAGAATAAATGAGCATTACTTCTCCTTTTGTTTTCGCCTCTGCATCTGCAGGGACAATGGCACACGCCAAAATGAAAACAGTGCTGCTTTCTCTAATCACAGATGAATTGAAACACTGCTGGCAGACTTTATTATCATACGGCTCAGTGGCGGTTTATTTATCTCGTGGTCAGGCATGTGCGAGAAGAAACAACAGGAGAAATAGAGTTAGAAGACGTGATTAGAATTTCCTTCCCTTCAAACACTGGCAAGGCTTTTCATGTTCCATCTAGAAGGGACAGAAGTCAAGTTTTTATCTAGTTAGTTGACCACATTTTCAGTTGTTGCCTTAGTGGTTGCTATTGTAATCACATTTGCAGCCAATCCGTGTATGTTTTCAGTTGATGGAGACAAGCCCCAGGGAAGACTTATGTAGAGAAATGTCTCTTTTTCATTAGGCAAATGGAAACAGACAGAATCTAAGAGAAGACAGATGTGATGGTCCGGAGAGAGAACTAGGGAGAGAAGGAGGGGATTTAAAAGAGAGAGGGAAAGAGCGAGAAAATCTAACTGCAATGGTTCTCGGACACAGTCTTCCCTTCTTCTCACATCGGCAGCAGAGAGGCAGTTAACTAAGTCATTGGAGCAATTAATGCAGTGTGTGCAGCCTAAGTGAGCAGACGTAGTTGCTAGCGTAACTGAAGGATGGTTGGCGGCAGCGGGAGACAGACTGCTTTGTCAGGCCCAGTGAATATTGTGCACTGCAGTAGATATGTTGCAAGGCTGCAAAGGGAAAACCACGGAGATTTATGAGCTCTTCACAGCATGTATGACATAAACAGTAAATGATTATGTTATGGAAGGAAGTGAATATTGCTATGAAATTTCCATAGGCAAGTGGAGTGAAGCTGTTACTGTGAGTAATGCTGTAACCTCTTGGTTCTCAGAGGGCAGCCTTTGGGTCAGACGAGTTCACGTCTAGTCATTTTGAGTAAATAAATCGATTAGCAGAAACGAGGCTGGAATTTTAAAGAGACTTTGACAAGCTCCATATGCTGATAAATGAGCTGATAGATAGTATTACATTGGCTGATTGTTGTTGGAAATGTTATATTCACTGGAGAATAAATATTCTCATTAGAGCCAACTGATTTAAGTGAACTAAGCCTTCAAGCCTGTAGACTAATGAAGCATCAGTGATTGTGGCTAATTTTACTCACAGCAGGCGTAAGTCAATTGATCATTTAACTGGATATTTACAAATGTAAATATCTTCTGTAAAATGTGAAGCTTATAAATCACAGATTGATGTTTTAATCTGGAAGCAAAAGTTCACTCACTGTGTCTTTTCAGTATTGAGAGATGGGTCGTCAAGTCAGTGTGAAGTGCCGAGAGACCCTCTCTTCCCAGAGTGTCCTGGAAAAGTAGATGTGAGTATTTAGCTGTTCTCTTCATTTCACTGTGTGAAACTGACTAGTTGATTTGGGCTTAATGAGGGTATAACTACCCAATTAAATAATAAACTTTAAGATACTATATCTAAAAGAAAAAATAACACGATTTCTATCAACACTAATTTGGTTTTGGCGGCATGGCTCTGTAATGTGACCTCTCCACCCTTCCTCACGCATACATGAAGCACACTTCCCAGCTGTTAGATTTCCATTTCTTCTTCTGGCTTTATGAGAAGCCAGAAGAAGAAAGAAGCACAGAACATAACAGGCATCAGTGTCAGTAAATATGACACTAAATAAAGAGTTATGATGGGTTCAAAGCAGCTTGCACCTGTGATCAGCCTGCTTAAAACCAGCTTTACCAACACATCCTTTAGGAGTTTTACCATCAGCTGATCTTCTACACAGCAGACCAAGCTCCTCTGCCGGTCACACCTAAATCTGGAACTTCCTAATTTTATAAATGTGCAGTTATTAATAGAAAATGATTTAAAAACATTTTGTTACCATTATTTTGTCCTGTTGCAGAAAGACAGTTGTGAGTTATTAATTGTTGTTTCATATGTCATATATATATATATATCTATATATATATATATAGATATATATATATATATATATATATATATTGGAGTCAGATGATTAAATCTTTGGTAAGTAATTTTTCTGTTTTTGTGTGTATACATATTTCTTCCTGTGTGTCCTCTAGTGGATGCGTGCACGGTGGACATCAGATCCTTGCTATGCCTTCTATGGTGTTGATGGTTCAGACTGCTCTTTCCTCATCTACCTGAGTGAGGTGGAGTGGTTCTGCCCCCCACTGGCCTGGAGGAACCACAGCAGCCCCCCTACCCAGCATACACAGCCAGCAAAGTCCCCCAAGAGACAAGTAAGGGAGCAGTAGTGCTATTAGAAACACAGGTTGCCAACTGACACCTGATGAATGTACAATAAACCCACAAGTGATGATGCTTGGCTCACCACCTCAGCAATGTGAAGATGATGTGTTAATAAAATTCACAAAGGGAATCTGTGCCACAGTTGCTTAAAAATGTGTAATTTTGTAAAATTCTGTGAAATAAGGGCCAAAAAATCCAGAAGAAAGAAGTAAAAATTAGAAATTGCCTGTACTGCCACTCTGTTCATATATATTGTATTGACTGTATTTTTTCCAGTACTTCAGTGGTTGAGAATATTTATAGTGAAACATCAAAGAAACTGATTTTTTTTTTGTCTCATGACATGAATAAAACATGTTACCAATATGTAGATACTTACTTCTTGTAAGGCTTTTATTGTAACACTTTCCCACGCTGTTGGCACCTAAACAAACATCTGGTCAGCAGATGGAATACTTAAATGTTAATTACTTGCCTCGGTATAAAATGTTCTTGGATGAAACTTTAATTTGTCCCTCAGTCAGTTAGACTTAATAACAAGCATCTCCTGCAGGACAGACAGAGCAGCACTGACTCAAAGATAGCAGCAGGCTCTGCTGATTTCTTGTGTACTGGAAGCATGTAAAGTGCGGGGTGATGTTGCTGGTAAGTTATTTATTAAGATGTGCTTGTTTGGAGAAGTAGCTTTTGATTCCGTGCAAGCCTAAGATAGCAAATGACTTGTAATCCAGATTTCTGTTTGCTAAGGTTTTTACTTTAAGGGTTGGAAATATCTGCTTTCATTCACCTTTCTTGTGTCCTTGATTCAAGACCTTTTTTATTTTTAAACTTAAAAAAAATCAAATTTTAAGTTTTGTAGAGGAAAGAAAGTTGAGTCAAGATGGTGGAAAACAGAGTGCCACAGAGGGAAAATGGCTTTAGACAAGCAATATTGTGTTAGTTAACTGCTGGAACTGACAAATAGGACATGTTTGTACTATAATTATAGTGTTTTCAAAAAATTGTTTTTCTCTCTCTGCCATTTCGTCTGAAAGTGCAGCCTTTGTATTATGATTTCAGGCTGCTGTTAGTAACAACAGAAATGTAAAAAACTAGCCTGAGGTTGGTGAGCTGTTAATAAATGTCCAGAGTAGCAGTCAAAAGAATTTAACAGTCCTTTCCTTCAGAAGAAACCTTACAGTTGAGTAAGGTGTCTGACCCTGCTCACGCCCTATTAAAGCATCCACGGCTGCTAATACTGATTGATTTTTAATGTTAAAAAATTAATACATTTTCTGACAGCAAACCTGACGGTGCCTTCAGGTGCAAATCTGCGCAGTGGTAATACAGGACTATGGATTTTGAAATTCAAAATAGGGAACAAGGACAGAACTGTGCACTGAATCTGAATATAGTGGCACCTTTCTCACTCACATTCTCTCACTCAGACCGCATCACGAGTCTTTGAAATAGTTAAAAATGTGATGCCTGCACAATGTTTGCAGTTTCACTTTTCCTTTCTTTTAATAACTGTCTTAAGAGCGACATCTTTAGAAACTAACCGGAATGCTAATACAAATGAAGACCAATCGACTCCCTGACAAAAATAACTGAACTATTTTTGTGTTTCATAAAAACATTGCTGAGCCAAAGCTTTTAGAGTAGAAAACTCAAAGCATTAGTTAGAAAGACTGCATTTGTTCATAGCTGCTCCTTGTATATTTCATTGACAGAAGTACTTTAATATTACGTGTGGTACTTAGTACTAGTAACAGTAGTACTGGTACGTAATAGTACGTTATGAGTGTTAAAGCTGACTGAATTTTAGTCCCTCTGTGCTGCAGATGGGAGGAAAAACATGGCAAAATTATTTATTGTTTGGCTACCAGCCTGCATTTGCAGGTATTGCTGAATTACCGTGACATACCTTCATAGCTATGGTGTTTACTGGCAGTATAAGCAAAGCTTTGAACACCCATGCTGCTGTAGAATACAAAACAGGCACCACAGAGCTCAAAATGTGAGCCCTGTGCTGCCCAAATCTTACACTTTACCTGATTTTGTTACCAGCTTACCTTTTATATTCTCACATTCCCAGGCTGCCTTCCGTACAGACCTCTCTGTGTTGCTGGACCAGGTTGGGACAGGTAAGGAGTCCCTCAGCTTTATGAAGCGGCGAATCCGGCGACTTGCACAACAGTGGGCAACAGCTGCCAATCGTCTGGATGCCAAATTGGAGCAACAGTGGAGAGACCAGAAGAAGGTAAGTCTTTTTGCTTTGATTATAACAGCATTTTCTTTTAACCGCAGTATCATTTAGGTTGCATTTGAAGCTGTACAGTAACCATTCATGACAGAGGCTGTGTGTGAGTGAAAGGCAGCCATTTATCCTTGCATACGATAAATGAGGGCGAAGAAGCCACAGCAAGTAAGGTGATGAAATGATGATGATGAATGATTGGGATTATAGTGATATGTATGCAGTAGTGCTAGAGGACAAAGAGTAAGATGAGAAAGAAAGGGAAGGAGAGGGAGAATGGATTAGCAAAGGACTGTTAAAAATAGGGAAGGTAGTGAGACACGCCTGAGATGAGCGAGACATTAGGCCTGGAAGACTACGCTGCTTGTGGATTAAGGGTACTTCATTAAACTGAAGGTGTAATCTAAAAGCTTACTTTTGCAGCTTAATTTTTTTGGTGCATGTTACCCTTAACACCACAATTTTTGGTTGTTTATACTCCCCTTGATTTCTCCCTTCTCTGAGCACACTCACACTCTTTTACTTAAGGTAGTAATGATGAATGAATGCATTAATGTGAGAAGGCAGACTGAGCAAGCATTCTGCGTCCTCTTTCCAAAATATTTCTCTCTGCCCACATCTCTCTCTAAAATAAGTTAACATGGGTGGAAATAGTCCTCTGTCACTGTGATTGATGCTCTTCTTTCTTGTTCTGCACTGAGGGGATTTGTTATCCTCTATCGTGCCTTCGTGGCTGCTTCAACTGTGTATGCCTTACAAAATGCTGCTGCTGCTATCTCAACAGCAGATGTCCTGGCGTTTGTAAGAGTTAGCCTTGGCTGTCTAAAGCTGTTTATCACAATAATTAGAAACGGAAGTTTAAAAAAACCAAACATGTGCATCTGTGTATTCCCTGTCAGTCTGTGTGGGTCTGTGTTTATGCTTGACTACTAATTGGATATCATGACAATAAAAAACAAATGCCAAAGGCAGCATCTCTTACATTTTATTTAGCATTTAAAGCTCAGTCTTAACCAGAGACGCACACTTTTTTTTCACTGTTAAGATTGGTTTCCATTGAAATTTCAAATTAAGGTCACTCAGTAGTCTGTTGAGGGAATCACTGCCTGATTTTAAATGACTCTGACCCTGAAAAAGAAGCATTAACATTTGTCTTTGACACGATCCCTGTTCCCATTAGCAGGACTGTGCCTGATTATACCATCTAGAGATGCACTGATTGCAATTTTCTTGTCCGATTCTGATTTTTCCTTAAGCGTGACCTGCAGATACAGATTTTTACAAATGCAAATTTTCTTTCTAAGCATGTACAAACAAAAATCAAGTTTTATTCAGGGAAAATGTTTATTTTCATAATAAAATAAATGATTAATCTTTAAAAATTTCCCCAAACTGCAGTAAGTTGACATAGTTTCCTTTACCAAACAAAATTAGGTGAAACTCATTCCCATTACCTTAATCTTTTTTATTCCAGTATGCTCCAATGCTCTGGCTCTTGCTGGGGCTGCCTGCTTGTGGATGAGTCAGAGCTGTGAATTGCTTTAGCTTTAGCCACAGCCACTTTTCCATCGCTAGCTTCTGTGAAATGATTATGTTCAGCTGGGTGAAAGTGATTTATTGCTAGTTTTTGTGGTGCCCCCCCACAGTTTTCTTTGCTGAACTATGGATCTTTACTCATGATGAGTGTGTTTGACTTTTAATTGCGCTCCTGTTTATGTGTTGAGCACCATCTGGTCAGTTCATCTCTAGTCTTTGGATTTCCAATGAGGCTTTGTTGATTCAGTTCTGTTTCTTTGTTGGGCTCGGGCTTTGATTGTAACCAGAGTAGATGTTTCCCTAGAAGAAGAATAAATTAGTAGAACACAGAAGCAGGTATTGTAGGCGACAAGATCAAGAAGAAGAGGAAATGAAAGACAAAGCAATGCAGCAGGAAGTGTGTGGGCATGTGTGCATTTGTGTGTGTACATATCACAGCAGCTCTGGACATTTGAGTAATGTAATTATGAAGGGTTTACCTGAAAGTCACAGCAGAATAGATTTTCTACAGTCAAGTGTATTTGCAAGTGAGTGATATTTTGTATCAGAGTGAACAATGACGTAAAAGCTTGCCTTAAGTATTCTAGGAAATCTCTTTCTGAGTGCCAATTTCCTTAGTGAGTCTGAGGTTCAGAAAGAATACAGTCGACCTCTTGGTTCACTTCCCTTTCAAAGCAATGATACATTTAAAAGAATTTTTTTCACCATCGTTATGAAACTGAATATAAAGTCAGGGCCGTTTTTTGTTTTTTTTTTGCCATTAGAATCAATCTGAACAAAAGCTGTTTTCATTTTGTTAGACATCAAAGGGAATATATTTAGCTAAGTTCAGGAATCATTGAAGGGTTTTTGAAAGAGGAGGGTACAGATTCAAAGACGCTGACCTTATCCCGTTAACCTACAAAGCAACAGATTCGCTGGCTGTCTGCTAGTAGTTTTAGTATCTCCCCGTGTCACTTTATGTGCATCTGTGCTTCCTTGAGCATGCACATTTAGTGTGTTTGTCAGCAAATGTCAAGCTGCTAATTCCCCTTCTCTCTATCTCTGCCCTCTTGAGATTTAATAGATCTCTGACTGATGAAGTGCAGACAGTGTGGAAGGATAAGTGAGGAGTGAGGAACTGGGGTAGGGGTAAAAGAAAAAGCTGTTAGAGGAAAGAGGAAGAGGAGGAAGCAAGTTGAAAGAATATGAAAACAAGCAGGAAAGACATGAGTATAAGTAAAGAGGGGAAAGTTGTTTGTAGGGCCATGAAAGGAGGATGAGGAAGAAGGTGAAATTAAGGGTAGAGTAGTGATCTTTGTCGGTGCCAGCTTGTGTTGCCTCCCATGGCTGGACAGCTGCAACCTTCTTCGGGGGCACGATGAATGAGAGAACCAGGTCACACACACACACACACGCACACACACACACACACACACACACACACACACACACACACACACACACACACACACACACACACACACACACATGTCCATACAAAGTCCTGTTCTAACAGATGCTAAGCCAAGAATTTGCATACTTCTGTCGTTACCCTGTTAGTGATGTCTCGAGCAGAGGATACCACTGGAGTGGTAACACATACTTAACAGTCACTTCTGCGCTCCCGCTCTCAAGTGTATGCACCAAGGTCTTTCCAAGGATTTCACTTTGACTCAGACTCATATTGCATAAACATTTCAAAGACTAGACTTTCCTTACTACAACTCATCTAACGGCATTTAGAACAGAAAGATACTGTGAATATACTGCGATTCAAATTGGTGGTGCATGAACATACAAGCAAACAGATGGGACAGATGTAAAGGTGAGCAAGGTATTGTACCTCTGTTTGTGTCTCCGTGGGTTTCATGAGGCTTTATTCAGTCCCTATGGGATGTTAACAGGAAAAATTAGCTTCAGAGCTTTTTGAGAGTCCCCAAGCTCACTGCGAGTGAGCATTTATGCTGAACACACACAAGGGATTTTAACCGGAGTTCATTGATGTATGTCAGCGTGAAACAAATACACAAAAAAATCAGCACTTTCAGACACGCACACACATAACCACACACACACACCATCTGGGAGTACCATAAGTCCACTGTATAAAGTATTCAACTCTCTTGTGTGTTATCCAGATTCCCGAGGGAGGCAATTGGCTGTGACACACATAGTTTATGAGGCTTCACAGTTATTCCTTCTGTTGTTTACTTTCCATTGTGTAACTTTCTACCTGTTCATATTCATTTTGAAGCGAGCAAGTATATAAAATTGTTATGGTGGCAGGAGTGTGTGTTGGTTTGCCTCTCCTCTCTCAAGATTTTGATTCTCTTTTGATAACACAAACTTTACCTCTCTACATTTTTATAAATTCGGCTGTCATAAGTTCCCATACAGAATGAATTTATAATTAGAAATCAAAGTAAAATACTTTCTATTAGAAAGGAAGCCCCGTCAGCAGTTTAGATCTCAGCTGATATATCAGCAGATGATAGCTATTTGCCAATATATTGGTTTCAGCATGTCTAATGAACATGAAAATGAACAAAGTAAAGAAGAGACAGATAATTTATGCTGCAAATTACGCTCCATTCTTTGAATGCTGCAGACACAACAACAAGTTGTTGTTGCTTTTTAACCCTTGTGTTGTCCTCGGGTCAAAAATGACCCCAGGTGTATGGGAATCCCGAGGACATTGCAAGGATTAATGTCACGGTACTGGGTCGTGTGACCCAGTGTTTGAGTTTTATGTATTTTTGTATTCATTTTCAATCTAGTTAATTTCTAGGTCTGGTTGCGTTCACCTTATTTCTTAGTTATTTCTGTCATCTCCCCTTGTACCCAGTCTCCCTGGTTCCTGCGTCTATGTTTCATGTCTATGTGGTTATGTTAAGTTCATGTCATGTTTTATCTCCATGTCTATGTCTCTGTGTTTCCTGTTTTATTTTGTAAGAGTCTGGTGTTCTTTGTTCATTGTAGTTAGTGTTACTCTCCCCTGTATTGTCATTATGTTTCATTCGAGTCAGCTGTGTTCTCATGTGTCTCCACTTCCCCTGATCACCTCATGTGTGTATTTAAGTCCTCTGTTTTCTGAATGTCGTTGTCAGGTCGTCTGTTATCTCCACCATTGTCACTGTCACTGTCATAGTCATAGAACTTCATAGTATTTGTTTCTTAGTGTTTTTTAGTTTGCTTAGGGTTCCATGTTTAACTCCTGCTATCATCCAAATAAAGGATCGCTTTCTGTTTAAACCTGCAACTCCTCGTCCACATCTGCTTTTGGGTCCTGTTTCAAAAAACACACCGGCGCACCCCGCCGTGACAATTAATTTCATGTATTGTATTTTTAAGCTGCATTGTCATATTATTTTACTCAGGACTCATAACTTAAAGGGAAATCTGTTTTTGTTTCCTGTGTCTGAAAGCACATATCCAGTACTGGTTGGGCCCTAGTTTAGATCACGAGGGAGTTGCCAGCTTTTATAGTGAACTCTTCCTCTCCTGCTATTAACTTTGCATTTGTGTATGGATGCCAGTTTATAGAATCCAGTCTACAGTTATTCAGAGCTGCTGCCACTGTGTGATTTTCCTTATATTTATTTATCAGTTTTACTGTTGTGCCAGTAGTTGAAATTCAGCTCCTTCTGTCTCCATTTCTGCGTCGATGCCAGCGTTTCGCTGATACACCCTATAACCAACACCAACACCGAGCCAGGGAATAGTACTGGTGCCATGTATTCTCACTCTTGCCATCTGCCACCCAAACTGTAATTAAATTTCACTTATCTTTTTATGAAGCAGAAGTTAATAGAGCAGGTTTATTCAATCAGGGGATTTTTCACGCCAGCTGGAGTCTCACTGGAGCTTGACTCTGCTGTATACACATCATTGTCCAGAGTTGTATACACGCTTTATTTTCAAGTAAGTACATCAGTGAAATTACTTTATCAAATGTGCTGAGTGTGTGAAGTCAAAAACACCACTATATAATAATAAAGCTAAACAAATGTAGTGTACAAACATATTGTTGAGTATTAAGAATATGTGTACGGATATTAGGTCCCGAAAGTGAGACAGCGTGTTAATGAGGCTCTACATTAGTATCGACTATATGAGCAGCTCCCCTAATATTTAAAGATCTATACATGCACTTTGCAGCATGAGTCACAGGATTTTGGTGGACACCAAAATATTAAAAATATTAGTCTGGGACTCCAAAAAAGAGAGCTTATTTCGCATCATAACTGCTGAATGTGTAGATAGGCAATAATTTAAGCAGAACTTTGCCATGTGAACCTAAAATATGATGACATCTCAATGTTACGTTCACAACCCGTTTCCATGGCCAGCTGAAAATATTGTTAAACATTTATTGTGGGTTGAAATCAATAATTAATTTCGTTTAGTACAGTTTTTCTGTTTTTCTCATTTTGTTATTCAGATGCAGTCTGTCCCCTGGTCATAAAATGACTCATATTTTGTAGCAGTTTTGTGTGTATGTATGTATATTATGTGCAGGTGCACATGTTGGCTCTTCTAACTTCAATATTAGCACACATAATTAGGAGGGGGAGAGTGAAATGAGTGCCATTGTGGCATATATCTGAAAAGCTCTTGGATGCTTTTAGACATTATCTGCTACAGCTAACAGATTTAAAAGTACAGACACAGGAAACACTAATGCGTCTCACCATTTGTATGCACTTGCACACAAATGGTGAGACAGTAAACAAGGCCTTGGAAAACTTCCTGGCAAACTCCCCGCATTTGGTTTTAAGCTCATTATGTATGTTGCATGGTCAAAGTTGCGGGCTCCATTTGCCAGCAAAAGCAGCTGGAGGTGTTCATGCTGTGTTAGTTAATCAGGATTACTGAGCAAAGCAACGTTTGGACATGACTGTGTCTAATCCACTGTGAAAAGTAACGTGTTGCTCATTTCTCGCTGGGCTGCACTAATTATGTAGCAGCTAGGTGAACATGCATGACAGGACTGTAGCCTTTATGTGAAGAATTGTATAACAGTACAAGTCAAAGTGTAAAAGTTATTTTATTATGAAATTTACATGTTTTGCATAGTATATATTTTTAAAGTTCACATTAGATTTCTAAGAATTTTTACCACACTGTTTTTCTGTGTGTATATGAAAAATGTTGTTCCATTGGAGCATGAGGAGTAATTCTTTGGGGATTTCCATAATTTCCTTTTCAAACACTTTGAAATTCCAATGATATTAATCCTCAAAGTCATTAAAACATTGTGCAGAGTAGAAACTTAACTTTCCAAGAGCTTAGCAATATCCATTATGCAAATATTTCAAAGTGTTATAATGGACATCAGGTTGGAGTGAATGTACTTTATCGTAAACATCTGTACATTATGTGCACATACAGGACATATATTTTAATATCTGTCATAAAAAGAAGAAAACACAAATATATTTTGGAAATTAGTCAAAAACGTGTTTATACTGATGAATTATGTTGTTTAGATTGTTATGTATTAGGCAAATACCAAACTGAGTTCACGTTTTATACCCAAATTTGAGCCGGTGAAGTGAACTTCGCCGAGAAGTCAGAAATTAGCATAACAAGCTTTGCTTTCAACCTGTGAAACTATTTTTTTTTTCTTTTCAGGAATGCAAACAAATAACTGTAATTTGGCATTTTACTATTTTTTTCAGCTTTTTTGTAAAACAGTAAACTTTTAATAATATATTCAAATTTTAGATGACATTTTAGCATAAAAAAATTGCTTTTTCATTAAAGACCGTGCACATATTGGTGGATTAACCATTACAGAAACATGTAAAAATTGGTAATTGCTATTATTATTAATTTAGGGTTTCTGTGGCATAACTAGACCATCATAAATAAAACATGTTGACTGTAAAATTATGTCAATAAATATGATGTAGAATAGTGAAAATGTTTCAGGCAACAAGAAGACCTACAGCAGATGTGATGGCCCCCTTAGATCTACTGTATTTTCACAATAAAATGGAGTTAATCTGGGTTTAAATGAGGAGAAAAGAAACACAAAGAATTAAAACATGATACACTGAATTTTTATACGTTTAACTTCTCATCAGGCCTGTTCAAGATTTATTGTGCTCTTCATAGTTCTGAAACTTTGACAAAAACTGTTATTGTTCATTGTAAAATGTGCTGGTTGCTCTTATATTCAGCTTTCTCTCTCTGTTAGTTTGTATTATTGGGTGACTTTGGTTTTTGAGTACATTGGTTTGGAGCTACAGATAATAATTAAAGCTGTTGGGCTTATTTTTGTATTTTATAACGTTATTGGCATTGAGTTATTAATGTAGTCTAAGCATGATTTGAGACTCTCTATTCATATCTGTTGGTGGTTTTAACTAGTTATTAACAATTTAAAAACTATTCTGGTGATGTATTATTACTATTATCATTATTATTTTAGGTACATTTACAGAATTTTTTTTGTGATTTTAATTTAATTTAAATACAGCAGAACATTATAAGAAACCACAAAAAACATGATTTTCGTAAAAACCTTTGTTTAAAGATTATTTATTATTAAACAATGTCCTTTCAAGTTTTCTTATGTACCCCATCTACAGACCTTTATTTTAACTCTTCTATAACAATGTGTACTCTTTCAGATCCTCGTTCATGTAGGCTTCCTAACTGAGGAGTCTGGAGATGTTTTCAGCCCAAAGGTGTTGAAGGGAGGGCCTCTAGGCGAAATGGTCCAATGGGCTGATATCCTCACTGCACTTCATGTTCTGGGACACAACCTCAAGATCTCCATGTCTGTCAAGGAACTTCAGGGGTGAGTTCTTTGTGTGCGAGATCTAACAAACCAGCGTTGGAGTGATTGGTTATCAGTGATTATCTTAATATCTTAATTATATGGAGCTATAGAGCTAATTGTTATGGGATGCTGTGCCAGACAGAGAGTGGACCCAAGTGGAGGACTCTGCAGACAAACATAAACTCAAAACACAGCTTTATTAGCTCGCACCGGCAAACTTAACAAAACATAAGGCAGCGTTAACTGGAGAGGACTGACTGAAACACTGACAGACTGGAGCGCACACAGCATGAAGGAATATGATGACGAAATGACGTAGAACAGAAGGAAATTGGGGACTTAAATATACACATAAGGCAATTAGAGAGATGGAACACAGCTGGGGAAAACAAGGCACAGGTGAGCTAAGTCTGAGTGACGACAGGGGAAGCAAAACTGAATATAACGCACACATGACAAGAGACTGTCAAACTAAAACAGGAAACTAACGCAGACTGAGACATACGGACTTGACAAAGACAAAGGAAGAATAAAAAGAGACATGACAGACCACAGAGACAGGCCACAGACGGACCAGGCAGCACAGAGACATGACTGGGGAAACAGACCAGGACGACACAGAGAACAATGACCAAAACCACTCAAGAAACTGTAAGACTTCAAACATAAATCCTTAAAAAAATAACAAAGGTAAATACAAGAATACTCTAAACTAAAAAACAAGAAACTGCAACTCCAAACACTGAACATGACACTAATGTTTCTTGTGTACAGATTGGGGGGGGGGGGAAAGGCATATATCCATCTATTTCATCCGTTTGCTAGCTGTTAATAGGATGAAAAGTAGAGTAAACTCCGGACAGGGCTAACACACAGATGCAGAAAACCATTTACACTCACATTCACACTAACAGCCAATTTAGCCAATCAACTGATGCATTGTGTTTTTGTAATTTTGCATTTAAAGTCTGCTCATTTCCACTTAACGGCAGCATTAGCATCAAGGTTTCTAAGGTCCTGTCGCTGAATTGATCTGTTGCCGTATTGATCTCACGTAGGCTCAATCTGCAGCTTGATGTCAGTGCGACTACATTGGTGATTTTTCTTTTCCGTCCCGTGTCAGGATGATTACTCGTTTCCGCTTACTGATAAAGCTGAACTAGAGCCAGCACACACAGACATATGCATGGATGTAAATTTGTCGTGATTGAAAAGATCCTTCAAGCGTTGTCAAGTCTAAGTAATCAGGTTCATAGTCAAGACTGAACAAATCATAGGGGTTGTCATCTTCAATGTCAAGGAATAGCTAATGTTTGAAAGAAGAATTATGAACAGGCATATTGTGAGAAGACAGCTGACTCATAGGTGACGTCTTTGTTCGGCCTCGATTGAGCCGCTAGTCTTTGTCTTTCTGTCGTCGTCGATCAGCGCAGGGACACAGGTACAGAGTATAGATCAATATAATGGTGCCTACAGAGGCCCGGCTGTTCTCTGCATTTCATACTGTGCTCTGCTCCGGACATCTCTCACAAATCATAGGAGAAGCATTGTATTGATGCCCAGCCTTTGGCAGACATTCTGTAGACATATAACGCAGCTGCAGGGGCCAAGAGAGTGTGGGACAATTTAGAAGAATTTCATATATAAAAAAGTGACTTTTGAGATTGATGGCACAATCGTTTTTGCTGCATGCACGTCACTGGAGTTTCTTGAGACCCACATTTTCAGATTTATCTGCCTGACATTGTGGGTCGTGATGTTTTAGGTGACTGCACAGGATATATTACCACACCAGTATGACCAATTTGTGTATTCACTTTTCCCAGTTTCTCAGTCTCACTTGTAACTGATGGATTGCTCGTTCTCTCTCGCTGCATCTCTCATGTTACCCTCAAACCTGTCAATGTTAAAGTAAAGCTTTTAATGCTTTTCACAGTGGTTGTTATACTAACATGTAATAAAGGATAATGTAACACTGTTTACTGGGTCCATTCAGTGAACCCAGTAATGACAAGTTCAATTCTCAGAAGAGGATGCATTGTGAGGCACAGCTTTGTGCTGCTATGACGTGCAATTATACTGTATGTTTAGCTTCAATATATCCTGCCACACGGTGAAGCTGCACACAAGTACATAGTGATTTGTTATTTAAAAAGCATAAGTATTGATTTTCTGTTTTTAGGCGCTGTGAAATACACGGGGGGCTTTTTTTGTCAACGAATGAATTAATTAAAGAATTCCCTCAACACTGCTGCAGTTCTGTGTTAGGGCTGCATTCTCAGATAGTGGCTTTGTGTACATTCACACCATGCCCTGCGAATGCAATTATCACAGTGTGTTAGTAAACAGGCTGGAAAACAGGGAGCTTTTTGGTTTGATTACCTCGCAATGTAATTATCAGTGGTTCACACAGAAAAAGCCTCAGATGCAAATCAGCAGACGCATTCATGAACAATGCATTGCTGTTGTTTTATTTCGTATTAATACTGTATTTTTATTAGTATTTTAAGACGGATGTTGTGTTTTGGGGGGGTTGCAGATATTGTTGAGTCCAGATGGACAAAATGACCAAGACAAATGAAAAGGCAGGCAAACAGACAACAGTTGCCCTAAAGATGAGGCTTGGTTAGATCTGAGACCAAACACAGATTTGGAAACATCTCGCTTTCCTTTGGGCAACATTGAGCAGTGTTAAAATAAAGCTGAGCAAAAGAGTGTCCAGGGTCTATCCTTTTCCACCGTTTCTCATTCCTGCATTGTGGTGTGTGTGTGAGTGCATAGTGGGTACAATATTGCTCTCATGACAACATCTGAAAGTTGTGATTGGCTTAGGAGGAAGCAGGGTAGCTGTAATTGGCCGCTGTGGGAATGATTAGGTGTTGTGTTTTCTTAGTGTATCACTCCCCTTTTTGTAGTTTTCAGTCTGCACTGCAGTCACGTGGCTGGATATTATTTACTAGAGATGAGTGAAAAGAGCATGTCGAGACTTACTAAGGCATTGGAGCTATTGACTAAAATGACTTCTGTTAGGATGCCTGGGTTGTTGACCCAGGGTTTTGAGTTTATTTATTATTTAGCATTTCTATTCTTTGGTTTCTTCGTTAGAGTTATGTCTTATGGTTTGTCTCTGTGTAATCCTTAGTTGCTGTCTCCCCTGTCCCCTCTATTCCCGTGTCCAGTCAGTGTCTGTGTCTGCCCTGGTCCCACGTCTCTGTTCCCTCTGTTGTAGTGCCTGCATGCGAGTCTGTCTTTTGTTCAGTCTGTGTTATGTGTTTACTGTTTTACTTTGAAGGTCTCTGTCTTATCTCAGTGTGTTCAGGTTACGCTTCCTTGTCTCGTCAGTTCTGATTTCCCCCAGCTGTGCTCTCCTTCTGTGTCTCATTCCCCTCGTTACTTCCCAGTGTATTTAAACCCTGTGTTTCTCTGAGTCAGTGTCGCGTCGTCCCTCATGCTGTGTGGATCTCCCTGTGAGTTTAGTTTATGAGTTTCCAGTCTTTTTTTTATGACTTTCCCCTGCCAGCAAATAAAGCTGAGTTCTTTGTGTTTAAACCTCGTGCCTGAGTGCCTGCATTTTGGGTCCAACTCCTGCCTGCCACACAGCAACTCATGACAACTTCTTTTAATAAAACTCACAATAGAATAAACTTTAAGGTATTATTTATTTTTTAAAAATGTCTGTGACAAATCAAAATCATATTTCATCCTGAAGGCTGTCAGCATGCAGATCAGACCGATGTTTGTTGGAAAGGACAAAAAGAGTTCAGCAAAGTGCCGAGGTGGCATCTTTAGAGTTTATATTTGGTATTCAAATATGCAGATATTTTTTTGAAGGCTCACTAATGAATGCCATTCTTTTGTTTGGAATCTCACAACATCCGTCATTTATGCAAAAAGCAGAAATTTCACACATTTACCACATGTTACCTGACCACACACTGCAGCACACACATCTCAGTTAATTCAGTACAGGTCTTTGCGTTTCACCATTTCTGCTGAGTATGCACTCCTCACATTGTGGAATACTGAGGCGCTTGATGGAAATAAAGCTGAATTTGATGCCAGTTAGATTGCCAGGGTACCTGAGATGTATTAGTGTTAGAGGGAGAGCAGACACGGCTCTCCTGCTCATTACCAACTTGAGGGTCTGGAACACAGAGAGCTGCTCCCAGTCGTTGAAAAGCTAGATGGTCAGCACCTTTTGTGCCTTATCCTGCCACTACTGTTATGTGACATAAAGAAGCTTTAATAATACTGGAAGATGAAAGAAAGTGGCACAGGCTAAAAGCGTAATGGCCTCTTACAGTTCAATGCCCACAGGACACACGATACACAGCGAAGAAGTAAGTACAGTGAAGTAGCCTGGAAAATTGTTCATTTTCTGGTGCATCATCCTGGTGGCTTATGTTCACAGAGCATGTGTTGAGCGTAACATGAAAACTAAAAACGTGGCATTGTGGGGACGGTTCACAGAGATGACATGTGGAAATCAAAAAATGTGCCTGCTAAAAACTGTAAACATATTAAATCTACTATATTTTATTAAAGTCGGTTTGAAAATGTGCCACAAGAAATTTCTTCCCCTTTGCATTTTACTGCTGAAGAAAACAACAATTATATTTGATCTAACTTACCTGGGTAATGGGAAAAGGCAATTTTAATTTTTATTGAGGATTTTTTTTTTAAGCTATTGTTTTAAATAAGAGATCTATAATACATAGTATTGTAATACTATTTGATCATTATAACCTGCTTTTTTTACTTTGCTTTATTTTTTCCACTTTGAGTTTGTCTTACATGTAGTAATTGCTTATTTTAAAAAGACAGTACTCCCCGTCCCACCTCCCTCAAACTCTGTCATGGTTATTTAAGAATCATAGCACGTACTAAAACTGCAACATCTGGTTTGATAGCAGTCGAAGATCTTTATTACAAGTCAAAATCCTTATCTCCCCTTGCTTCCTAGTTTCTCTGCCTCAGTACTGTCAACTCTTAGGCATCAATAAAAATGAAAAAGACACAAAAAAAAGGAGGAAATTGTTAAAAATATCTTCAGTCACGTCGCAAAGATTCGCTTTCTCCTTCTCATGCACGCCCTCTCCATGGATTCCTCAAAATTAAAGTGTCAAGCTACACAGCAGCATCCCTACTGCAGGTAATTTCTCAATTAATGTGAAGTTTCAGATTCAGGCATGGAGCTGAAAAGAGACAGTAGCACTGATTTATCATCGTCTACACAGAACCGTGTGTTCTGTATATTTTACTGCTAATTTAGTTCCATGTAGAGCTACCACATTCTCATTTTTACCTGCACCTGCAGTCCTACAACTAGCTGCTATTATTTAGCAGCATTTTCAACAATCAGTGTTATTAGGGCTATTGCCTCGAGGCATTTCTACTATCGTTGCTTATTTTAATCATTATTAACACCGAGATCTGAGTAACTGCATCTCGTTCTGTAAGGTTTTCTTCACGGTGAATGACAACAGAATACTTGATCCTTGATCCTTGTAATGCTGCTGTTATAGGAAAATCACATTTTCCAGTCAGTTTGTCTTTTGAAGCTTCACAAAAGCTGATGTTTCAAGCCAGGAGACATGACAACTGTCAGTTTTACACCTCTCTAACAGTTAACCGGTTCTTTTAAGGCCCATCTGTTCACAAATCTTTTATCCTTACTATAAAAGCACTTTCAATTTTTATCTCTCTCTTCCCCATTGCCAGCCATATTTCTTTCTCTATTTAAGTAAGTTTTACTTACACTGTGGTATTTTTATATTTTCACTATGCCTTCCCCTTTGACAGTCAAACTACAAAAGTCAACAAATCACATTGTTATTGCTTTGCCCTCATTTTTTGTGAGCTCTGTTCAAACAGTTTGACCAGGCCTTTGTTTTATCTCATACAATGATATCGTGCCATATGATGATATGTGAAGACTGTGGTGCCACACCCCTTGCGCTGTTGGAACACCTTGGGGTTTTTTTTTTTTTTTTTGGTCTATTTAATTTTTTTTAATTCTTCAGTCTGAATGTTTTCTGGGGTATAAATACTTCTGTCTTGTGTGAGAGAGGCCACATTTTACATGAAGAGAGATTCACTACACTACCACAGTGGCAGCATGCTGCAAAAGAACTAATGCTAGTTTGCATCATAAGCTCATTGCTATAAATCTGCTCTAGTCCAGAGATAGCTTACATAACCTGAAAGATTAATGCAAAAAGACCTATCCGCTGATGTTACGTAATGCCTTGTAAAATTGAATTGGTCTTCAGATTCTTTCTGCTGCACACTTGTTTTTCTCAGCATATTCTGTCTGCCTTCTGTGTTTCACTCATTTTTTGTAGAGGCTTTATCTTGTTATAAATGTTTTTTCCACTTCTCTTTTCACTTTCACTTTGTCCAGTTGCTCTCATATATATGATTGTGTGGCTGAAAGTGTCAGAGTTTTTTTGGGTTTTTTTGTAGTAAGAGGTATGGGTTTTTGAAAGTCAATAGTAATGTGTTTTACCCCTTCGCTGAGCATTTATTTTCTCAAAGTTTCAGTACTGTGCACTCCCCATTTATTTATATTTTGCTTTTAAGGAATAAGACTTTCTTTTAATTTTTTAAGTGATCATGATCAAGAGCTATCCAGGAATCCCAAATGTCCATCCAAGTTTTTCTTTTTATTAGCTTTTCCTTTTTTTTCCTTTTTTTATTTTTTATTTTTTATTTTTTTTTATTTTATTTTATTTTTTTTTTGTTAAAATAATTTAAACTTATCTATGAATCATTCAATTCAAACATAATTAAGGCACCTAACTCAAGTGATCAATTGGTGTTACTTTGTTACTATTACACAACTGGGAACAGATCATTTGTTCCCATTTGTGTAGTAAAATGTATGAAAGATTCCTAAGATAACACCGTTTGACAGGAATAAAACAGAATTTTTTGCACCAACGAGGTTACTTCCAAAGAACTAGCTTAGCTGAAAAGGTGTTATATCTTGGTGTGGTGTGCACAGTGTTCATAAAAAAGTTAAGGAAACTAGAGAAATGGAGAACAAAATAAAAAGTAGCAAAAACAATCTGCAGCTGGTGAGCGGTATCAGAAAGTCAACCAAAATCAAGCAAAGACCTAACACATCACCCGGGAGGTGCTGACAGATGAGCTGAGCTGATCTCTCAGGTGCATCTGACCTTTCAGATGGCTGGGGTGGCTGTAACTCAGGTAGCAAAAAAGGTCACCTGCTATTTGGAAGGTTAGTTGTTTGATCCCTGTCTGCTCCAGTCTGCACGCCACATATTCTTGTTCAAGATATGAACATCCACCCATCAGAGTATAAATGTGTGCGAAAGTTACATAAAATGCACTTATGTAGAAAGAACATAGCAAAAAAAAATGCTCAGTTAGAGTAAAAAGCATTGTATAAGAACCAGTCTGTTTACCATTTATATCAAACGTGATATCAGTAGAAAAGGGACTGTAAACAAGCCAGTGTTAAGGAAGGGAAACTGTAAACAAATGCTGCCCTATGGAGGGACATATCCATTTTAGACATTTTTGGTTCAATTTGTGTTTGATTTCAGTACCATCTGAAAGGCATCTGATTGACAACGGTGTAATTTTTCTGTGTGACAAACTAACTAAACACACTATCAGTGAAATACCAGGAAAACCCATCATGGACTAAACCCCCCCCCCCTAAGTACCCAGACCCTCCATTAATATTGAAGCATGAAGCATAAATGTGTGGGTCTAAATGTGTAATAAGGTTTTTGTGTTGTCGGACTGTTTTCTGTTTAGCAGCCACCCAGTTCCGCCCAGTCTTCCACCTCCTCGTCACCCCCAGTCAAACAACTCCTTCACCTTGCGCCATCAACCCCTTAGCAGTCCTACAAATTTTGCCTAAAAGGGTTTAGGAGTCGGACGTACCGTGGGCGGTACGTCCGACTGCTAAGGGGTTAAAGTGAAGCCTGTAGAGAGAGTGGAGTCAGTGACCTCAGTTCAACTCCTTTTATTCCATAGGTTGGCTATGAGCTGTTTTCCTGTGCCAAGCAGATAAGAGCACATGCATGCACATATATTTCAAACTCCACCCTTGCTTTTCTTGCATGTCTCACAATTGGGTTATGACGTTCCATTATTGCTTTCCTTAGATCGCTGATTCTCATTTTTTCAGAAGTTTAGTGCTTTTTTTCTTTCTTTTTTTTCTGACTTTGTTGTGCAAGCCAGCAACTATATAGGTAGCAAACTTTTAAAGCAGCTGACTCAAAACATTATTATACAATTGGGTTTAAATGAGGGTAAGACACATTTCCTATTAAAAATATCCAAACTTTTAGGTATGAAGGGATGGTGTGTGTGTGATCTTTTGAATCCAAAGAACCTGCTGATCTGTGTGAAACGCCTAAAAAGACTTCTGAGTTAGCTCCTTCTTTAAGGGAAACTAGTACATTAACATTAATCATTTGTGGGATGTTAGTGTATATTTGTGCTTGGGGTATGTGAGACAGAGTGTCAGCTTGTCTCTTTGTTATAAACTGGAGCATACAAATGAGTCGTATGCTCACGCTGCACCATTTTAAACGCTTTAAGTGTCTGAGTTTGCAGAAAGACACCAACACTTCCCTCGCTCCTTCCTGCATCCAATTGTTTTGTGTCTCCTAACCTTTTTTTCACTTTCTGTGTCTATTAGTCTAGCCCCTACTTTCAGTGTGTCTCTGTTTCTTTCTCTTACCCCCTGCAGCTGTTCTCTTCAAGGCTCAAATCAATGAGCTTGTTAGCAGATTCCCAGATTTGTAGAGCATTTCATCACCCCTTACTCTTCTAACCCCTTAGAGACTTAAACGCACACTGCAGTGGAACGCACACTTTGGTAAAGGGTTCCCAAAACCTTTGTTTCAAATCTGGAGAACTGAGAGAAAGAATGGTTGTTGCCCGTGGGTGACTTCTTTCATTAGCCGTGTTGCAAATACAAACAGGACAAACTGCTGGCTCTGCTTTTTTTGCTGCTTTAGCAAAATCCTATTTACCTCTGAGATCATGTGTGTGCTGGTATAGTTATACTTGTAAATGTTTCATTTTTTATTTCTAGACCTGTTTCTTCTTGGTGTGCTCCCTTTCGGGGACCTGCAACAGGTCACCTGCCTCCATCTCACAGAGTCCCTGGCATCCTCCTCTGTCACACCAACCCTCTGCATTTCCTCTTTCACCTTTTCTCAGGTCTTCCTCTTTTTCTCCTGCCTGGTAGCTGCATAGTCATCATCCTTTGTTCAGGTCTATCCACTATCCCATCACTGCTCATGTCCAAACCATCTCATCTTACTTCTCTAACTCTAACGTGAGCTGTCCCTCTGATGCACTCATTACTACTCTTGTCTATCCTGTTCGCTCCCCATGAAAACATTAGCACAGTACCACAGTTCCTCTTTTGGTACCCGATCATAGGCTTTCTCTAGATCCACAAAGACACAGTGAAGCTCCTTCTAGACCTTTTCTATACAAACATCTCATCTGTAGTGATCTTTCTGGGCATGAAGCCATACTGCTGCTCGCTAATCATCACCTCTCTTCTTAACCCAGGGCTGAAAGCTCTAAATAGTTTTAAAACATGAATAAAGCTGTAACATTATATTAACAGTAATAACTTTAAATTGACATTTTGATGTTTAAATCCCTGTCGAAAATAATAAATACATAGCAACAAGAAAAAGGTAGAGTGATACCATTTGCAGTGTGAGGTATAATGGCAGTTTCCATCTTGGAGTGTAAAAGATCTCAGTTGTCTGACACGAACAAAGGCTAAAGGAGGTCAGTCTCTGTTGGCTGCAGGGCCAAAACAGTTAGCTCTGTCTTAATAAAGGGAGGAAAATGAAAAGCATGGCAGACAGGTACAGCAAGGAGGTGTGGGTGAGAACAGGCGTGTGTGTGTGTGTGTGCGCGTGTATGTGGGTGTGTGCATGTGCAAGTAAACCTGTTTACACAGCTACTTTATGAGAACGTCTTCCTTTTAGGGACAAAGAGCAGGTCTCCCTGAAGCAAGTGATTACATTTGAAGGTGAATGCATGTTTTATGGTTAGGTTTAGCTTAAGGCTAGGTTTACGCCAGTTTGGTGTGTTTCGAGAAAGTCTCCAGGAAATGAACGACAGTCAGTTTAATGCCCCAGACGCAGGCTTTGAGGACTGTTTCATCTATTCTTTTTTTTAATTGTCATTTTAAGTCATTTTCACATATAAACTTCCAGCAGTTCAGAGAATAAGGGTAGGACATTACCCGAAGTTAACCATTCTCATATTCAACACAAACAGGCAACAGGCCGTTTCACAAGTTTTCACATAACTGCCAATGCTAAAGCAGAGTACATGATACAATTTGCACAATTTGCTGGGCTACTTTCTTTATTTTGCGCTTGTTGATACTTTTTTTTTTTTTATTTTTTTTTTACTATATATACTATATGTACTCTACTGTTACATGCCTATGTTACGGTCCCTAAACATGACCTCATAAGTTATTCTGTCAAATGATTTAATGTAATGTCATATTTATACTGTAAAAATCAGAAATTGAATATATTAGCATAGTGAATATTTGTTAAATTAGATGTTAATATCATCATATTAAAAAGGATACACTGCTTTTTTTAAGCCATAGAGGTTGGCTAAAATTGGTCATTGGTTGCTAGAAAAAAATGATGACATCATGCATAATTTAAAATTTTGTGTTATTTGTGCATGCATGCTACAAATGGGTCATTTTAGCCTGTTGGTAGGCGGTTGCTAGGTGACATGACTACATCATAGTATCGGCTATCCGGTTGTTCAGTGATGACGCGACGAATCCTACTTCCGGGCCTAAAGTAGTCTGCGTTTAATATGGGTTTTGTGTTGTTAACATGTTTAATGTTATGTATTTTCTTCTATTTGATCTCAAAAAGCTCCTAAAACAGTCAGTGATCACTGTTGACCTCCCTCGGCTTTTATTACCGCTAATCATTTATTTAAGCTCAGTTTTTAAAACCTTAGGATGTAACTACAGCCCAGCCCATGCAGCAGTATATGAATGACTAACCTCGTATTATGGATGGATTATCTCAGTTGTTCTCCTGGCTGAAGTTTGGTCCTTTTACAGCATCCTGCCATGCGATTACATTTGTTCCTGACCACTGAGAACACTCACAGTTAACTTTTATCGAGTGGGAAAAAAAGTTAGCTTGTTTATATTATGCTAACATAGCTGTGTCGCTAGCGGTCACGTAGCACATCATTATATACAAGCTAGCCAAACTTCAGTAACCCTACAAACGTCACTGCTGTTTAGTTTTCTGTCTTCATTTATGTTGGAAGTGATAACAGAGCTGTACGTTTTAATTTGTTTCCAAAACCCGGCAGTCAGGACATGCTATATTGTATTTAGATAGAAGCTAGCGAGCTAACTTCCTGCTAACTTCTAACTCCGTTAAATGTCATAAATTCCGTTTTCATGGATGCCTGGATGTTAAACTCAATTGTTACACCTGGTAGAGCAGAACGCTGATCATTTTATTAAAGATGAAAGACTTTAGACAGTTTTTCAACTCTCAGTAATGCCATAGTGATCGTTTGATATATGGACCTGCAGCGGGGTTTAGGTCCAGACACGGCTAGTGACGTCAGACTTAACAACCGGATAGGGGGGCCTGATACATACCGTTGCCCGACTCCTGTAGGAAGAGTTAGCTGACCAACAAAGAAAGCCGACAGAGGCTTCATTTGTTATGGTAAGATTAGTCCTACGTTAGTTTTAGATTTGTGGTTATTATGTTTTCTGGGCAGTGCTGTTGTTGAATTGAAGGTAGACTGGATGCTATTAAGTATCAATTTGTATTACTAGTGGTTACAGGTCAGCACTAGCTAGTTAACACTGGTACATGTCTGTGCAAAACAATACATACTGATTATTAAACAACTGAGTTAGAGCATAAAAGGTGGAGTACCATAGTGAAAGATCTAGCACAATGTCATGGAGGCTGTAGGGTGGTGGCTGAAATAAACTAAATCCAGTCTTGGCTTAAAAGAAATAATGAACCCTGCCTTGAAAGAGTATGAACCACATAATGGGTTTTAATTGGCTTTTAGTGCAATGGTGCATGACCACTACTGATAAATGAGTATGAAGCACCTGCAGTGCCAGCCCATAGTCATCAATTTTTATGTTGAGAAGGTATACAGTCATACATTTGAAGAAAATATCAATAGTTGCATCATCAGTTATGGGTATCATAAAAAAGGAAAAAAATCACTTCGTTCTCATTCTTACAGCTTACATTTTTCAGTAATTAATTACATAATAGGGGTTTTTTTTGTATTCAAGGTCAGTGTCAACTCTTTACTGTTCATCGGGCCATTCAGATGTTTGATATTATCTTCAAACCTTCCAGTTAGTTAAATGGCATTAAAACCAGAGACACAGACTTATCATGTCTGTGCCAAGCACTGCTAAAATGGGGTCAGACACATCTTATTATTCACATTTTATTTTAACAAGCTTCCCAGTGCTTCTGAGTTATATTAAAGCCCTGATTTTTCTGCTTTTGTCGAAAAGAGAGCAGAAGGTGTGAGCAAAGTTGAGCATAATTACATTTGGTGCCTACATACCCTACTTCATGAGGTGTCCTTGGAGTTGTTAAGAGCTGACATGAGACCCTAAAACATTTTGCTCTACGATGCTGTCAGTATCTCCTCTTCCTAATGACTTTAAAAGGAATGGGCTGTCAAAGCTTGGCTCAAACTGATGTCAGTACACCTGATATTTCTGTGCCCTCTGCAAAAGAGAATTGGGCCATTTTAAGGCAGCCAGCCTTGAAATTAGGCTGTGCGAGGAATGGTGTTGATTTCACTAAATCTAAATAGATGGCAGTCTATTCTCTCACCTTTACTTTAGTCATTGATTTCCCACTTTGTCTCACTTTAGCCTCCTTCTCTTACTCTAGTTTTTGCAGCACATTCTGTGTAATAACTGAACACAAGGGCAGAAAGTCCGTTATAAAACAGGCTGGCAGTTCCTTTTGTGTTTGCTGACAGCATCAGCAGACAAACGCTGCTTCAACAGCTTCTTTTCAGCACCAAACTGACACTATGTTTTTGCCCAAGTTGTCTGATGGAGAAATGCGAGTCCATAATATCTCTGTGCTACAGAAGCTGCGTTCAAGCTCTTTTTTTCTCAGGATGTTTTTATTCTATTGTTAAAATCCTGAAAACGGTAGATTGGAATCAACTTGTAACCTAGGCGGCTCTCCTTTTCACCGCTATTGTACTGTCATTTTGTCCTGAAAAATCATTCTTTTTCTTTTACTCTGATTCATAAGCATTTTCTCTCACCCAGCATTTCACCCCATACAATGTAAGGAGATTAGATTAAATGGAGAGAAAATTTCCATTTACCTTACTGTGGACAGTTTCAGGCAGAGACAGCTAATTTTTCTTAATTATCTATTCAGCTCTATTGTATTGTTCACTGATTCTCAAAGTGATGCAAGAATGTTTTTTTTTTTTTTTTTTTTTTTAATGCTGACTCGGGTGCTTGTGCAGGTCAGTAGGTTTAGCAGACAACCCATATGCTGCAGGCTATTACAGAGGCCCAGGTTTGATTCCAATCCAGGAAGATATTGGTAAGTTATAATTAAACCCTCTACAAAGTTTATAGATGAACTTTGTAGAGTGTAGTGCAGAGAATTGAGAGAATGATGTTGGCCCTGTTCCGCATACTATTATCATCATCTTTTTTTATGTCATAGAGGTTCTTTTTAATTAATGAGATGCCATAAAATCCTATGAGCAGGTCTCACCTGCATGTAATTGAGCCAGTAGTTGCTATTGCTAAGAACTGGGCCAATACAGGTAATGCTCAACTACTGTCTGCGTGCATTGTGTTATATTTTTGAAGCATGTCATACTGGAAGAAAAGAATCTGAGAGAAATACTGTAAAGAGCCTTAGAACCGGTGTCTCATACATTAACATAATGCTAATGCTGGGATGTTACATTCATGGTTTACGTGCTTATTAGCATGCAGAACAGAGCCACGTTGATTGTAATGTAATCAAGTGTGCAGGCAATTGATCATAAACGATGTTACTAGATTCTTTAAACTTTGACTTGATCAAATGTTTTAAACATTCAGTATTTGTTGCATATATGATGCCAGTCTTTTATACAGACCGTAATTGTGCAACAGGAAAGTCAGCAGAGGAAAGTGTCTTTTCTTTCTTTTGGTCTAACTAATAAACAACAGCCCTAGAATTGTTGCAAGGCTGAGAAATGGATATCACAATGAAGCAGACTCTCTGTTGTCATGTTTAAGCTTTGTAACTACAGGAGTATTTCTGCTTGTAAAATACCAAATTTACTTGAAAGTAAACAAAAATTTGTAGGCATTTTTAGAGTACTCCTGCATGTTTCTCAGTATAACTGAGTGCTACTGCTTCCTGTTAATTAACACTTTAACACGCTCGACACCAGGTACTAAATAAGAAAAATGTCATTGAAAGCTGAAACCTTTTGTCTGTAGCTCCAGTGTGGGTTACAAAGTCTAATTTCAGGCGTGAGCTGGAACTCAATTCAGGCAGTTGAATGCAGCTTAAGAAGGTCGGCGATCTACAACACACTTCAGTAAAAATTAGTTCTCAGCTAGTGCTCTGTCCTGTCGCTGGGATAATACTAATCAGTTCACTTATATGCTGTGTGGGTATGGTAGGACGGGCAATGGCACTTGAATCCACACATCTACTTGACTCCGGATGATTTGCAAGTGGGAGTGTTTGCCCCTACATATTCATCCATATGTGTGTGTTCACTTCACACTTGAGCGAGTAGCATCTGCCTGCTGCATCACTTGACTGGCACTCTGCTTGTGTTTTATTCCTTCCAGAGTGCCGGTGGCAGGTTGCAAAGTGGATTTATCTGATCTGCACCATGTGTGAGAGTATAATGATATGTACACCTGCCAAAATATCTATTTACACGCCCAGCACCCATATGCGTTTTCATACAGTCGTGTGTGTGTGCGCGCGTGTGTCATTTGGTCTCATATCGGTGGGTGCGTGTGCATTTTCAACTCCCTCGACTTCCCCCGTCACAACCAATGCCGACTCTTATTCTTCTTGATTTAGCGGGATTAGATCAAAACTTGCTGACGAAGGGAAAAAAGCAGGCAGCCTGACGTCTTAGGAGACAAAGCATGAGCAGACTTTATTAGCAGCGGGTGCGTGTGTGAAAGAGAGAGAAAGACTAGTTTAGGATTTATTGTATCAATGACAATACTTTTTTTTCCCCCAAACAAAAGCTATGTGGTGGTAAAGACTTGTTTTGGGGGTTACAGTTAGAAGAAACAGCATTTGCTTTTGTTTTTTGGTTGGGGGTTGGGGGTGGGCAGTTTTGGGAATAAACCTACAGAGGTTTTCATCTTGTCTGTGCTCTGTACACAGTGTAAAATCAGTAGAAAAAGCCTATCATGTGACTCAGGTATGCAAACGCTCTCTGCCATTTCTTTTTAGTGTGCAACTGTCAGAAACAGCACTCCATTCATAGTGCCCTGCTCTGAGTGCTACAAGCATAGACCGCCTGAAAAGGGTGACAGCTTCATATCTTCAAAGTTGAACTGCCTGCAATCGATTGCAGGTAGCTGGTATAGTTATCTGATTGCAAAAGAAAGTTTGGTTATACGAACATCTGTAGAGCGTCTCCTTTTTATACCTTGTTTATAAGCTGTTTATGACTCCTTGGGAGATTTTATGGTCTAAATTGCTACATTCAAGTCATCACATCACTTTTCCAGAAACCCAAAATAGTGTCAGTCAGTACCTGAGTTGTCACAATGGGAGTTCACTAACCAATTGGTGACATCATGGTGGCTACATCCATCTTTTGTGTACAGTCTGTTGAGCATTTTTCTTTGCTTTTGCATTTAATCACACCATTATTATCCATCTTGTACAGACAAGTGTATTGGGTCTGTTTGTGGTGGGATATATTAGGGGGACCAACACAATATTAGGCAGGTGGTCATAATGTTGTGCCTGGTCGCTGTATTGGAATAAAATGAATGATGTAAATAAAAGTACTGATAAGTTACTTTTATTATAATGTATTATTATCAAACTTATTTGTTATTTAAATATTAAATAATTTGTGTGTATACGTGTGTCTTATATTCTTGAAAGATGCCTCTCACTTTCCAACTTTTATACTCACTCTCTCAGGCCCTGATGTCCCCTGGATAAATCCTTTTCAGTTTTCTTCACCGTCCGGCTCATCCAGCCTCTTCCTCACTCCCACTTGTTTTTTCTTGTCTTTCCTTCCCTGACTGCCCGACCCTTGTGACTAACATGTCACTTTCTTCTTTCACCTTGCTGCCCCATCTTTCTCTCTTGCACACTTCCCAAGCGTCTCTAATTCTCTCTCTTCCCGCTGTAGCTCTTTATCTGAGAATTTTATTATCTATGACAGGAGTGTTGAATTTTTCCTCTTCCTTCTTTCATCTCTGATTTATCCCTCCATCCCTACATTATTCTGTCTCTCTCGCTCACTCTCTCTCTGTATTGGTGTTTATGACGCCCTGAGGCTCCCTTATCTAGTGCACCCTGCCTTGGCTGATAACTGGGGCCTGTCAGCTGCTTCTAGCATGGCTGTATACACATGGTGTTTGGGTGCAGATGAGTGCTTGTGTGTAAAGATTGTGCTGCATGGTATGCACGTATCTGTGTGTGTGTGTGTGTGTGTGTGCGCACGCGTGTGCATGAAAAACTTTGCCCACATGCAGACAGATTGGCTCCCCCTGGGTGTAATCAGAGGCAAATGTGGAAACAGATGATTACATGGATGTTTGACTGTTTGATTATGCTATACGTGTGTGTATGTGTGTGTGTAGGTGCACAGCTATCATTTGATTGAGCTGAGAATTAAGAACATGCTGATTTACCACAGTATTTACTTTATCTGGCATTTTCTTTCTTTTTTTTCAATATTTCATCTACATTTCATACTGTGGTAAACACACAGTATACAGTTATAAGGTATATACATACAAACCCACACCCTCATAGCACTGAGGTAACATGTGAAGCTGGCTTGTCTTCCTAAAATGGGAGCATTACACCGCTCGCAGCTGCCTCCAGGGTCCACGCATAAGAGGATCAAGCTGGTGTTGCACAATTTTGTCATCATGTCACGGTGATAAACTTAACCAAATTCCACTCCAAGACTTTTAAGGATGAAACTTTTTGATGTTTCGTTATGCAACACCATGGCAACATTTTTGTGACACTTAGGACTTTTTTTTCCATCTCTTTATTTTTTCATGGCCCACCTCTGAAATTGTTTATTGTCACGGGCTGCGACGGCAGACCGTGGAGTTGAAGAGAAAGTAGGGCCCAAACGCGAGACTCTAGTGAAGGACAGTGGATTTATTTATGGTGAGTGGACAGAAACGACAGCTATATGCAATTCAAGCACTGTGACTCTTGTGGCGATTCCTCTAAGAATCCCACACAGTGCACGTGTCCATAGCAGTGAAAAGGTGACAACTCCAAAAACCCGATTCCACTCCGTGATTTCCCCTCGTGACGACGTTCCTGACTCCCGACTCCTGGTGACACAAAAACACACAAAGCTCAGCAGGCAGCCTTTAGTAGCGAAGCCGATCTCAACACACTAATCTACGGAGGTACTTAACAGGTTCGACTTAGTATAATCCCGCGCCGACTGGGGCTCCGCCACCTTCTTAAATAAGATGCCCCTCATGAAGCTATCAGCTGCAGCTGGTGAGAGCTAATGGGCGGCAGGTGCGGCAGTCCCCAGTGCGGGAACACTTCCGGGTCGCAGTCCCCTCAGCGACCCCAAAACATCCGGGAGCACACAGGGAGAAAAGACAAAAAAGGGAGAGAAAACCACCAAAACATAACATACGGAAAAACATATACAAGAAATACATGAGCTCTGGGTCATCAGACCCAGACCATGACAGTTTATAGTCAGTCACAGTTATAAATGTGTGAACAGTTCACCATATGAGTTTTCATTTGAGTTGTGTGCACAGATCACAGCTTAATCATGATAAATGTCTTTGACACAAGGGTCTCTTACAGCTGCCAGAGCAGATTTCACGTAAGAAACTAAAGAAAATGTATAACATATAACTTTGAGCCTTATGGTAATAGCCTGCATTTAGCAGTACACTGTGGACTAGCCATTGTACATTTGAACAAAATGCCAAACAATACAACCATCAGTCGGTTTTCTTTTCTTTTCTTTTTTTTGATGGTATACACACAAAAATACGCACATGCACAGTGTGTAGTGTTTTTCGCAGTTTGAGCTGCTAACATTCCCATCTCGCTGCTGACCCTCTCCAACCCAGGACAGTGTAGATGACATCAGCTGTCAGCACTGACTGGGATGCCCTTGAACTTCTGTGTCATTCATACAAATACACGTACACAGACACACACAGATGCACGGACACAAAAATTAAATGTCATTGAAATCATAGACAAATGCATTTCTACAGGCTGTGTACATGCATCCAATCAGTCACACATCCGTTTGCAAACTGAGATGAATCTTTGCCTCATGAAATGAGTTTTATCAAACACCTTTGTGTGGTTTTAATAAGACAAATTAAATGAAATATTGCAAACATATTTTTATGCTTGGCTGAGGTGGAAAAGTTGGTGTGTGAATTAAAGCAAAATGCAGCAATGTTCAGTCGAATCAGATATAACAATTAAACGTGTATCTTCTTTAAACTTGCACTGAAGCTTTCAATCTGTGCAAGAAATGAAAGATCATGCGAGGAAAAAACAAATGGGTCTGCATGAAGTCAACACCAAGATTTTTTTTCATTTGAACTATAAGACAAATCAACGTAGATTATTGAATGAAAAATATTTCATAGTTTTTTCTACCTTGTGTTCATTGCAGCTCTATAAAGAATTAACCATTTGACTGCCTGACTTTTTAATTATTGTCATCTTGTCGCATCATCTTACAGCCTTCTTTTGCAACACTACACTGGGATCGAAACCTGACTATAGCTCAGCGTTCAGCACCGACACGCACTTACACATGCTGTTCACAGAACTGAACAGAAAGACAGACAATAAGCTTTGTGTCAGTTTCTGCAGTTACCACAAACCATTGAGTAGGATTGGCAGACTGCATCTCCTTACAAAGACACACAAACACATACAGTACAGAATGCAGTAATAGACCTATGGGCAAAGATTTCAGCTCTTCACAAGCAATACACTGTGTGTTATTGCTCATTGTGTGCTTTTTGTGCTCTAATAACACCCTACCAAAATGCTCCTTAGGAAATCAATACAGGCTTTTGGTACTGAATGAAGTAACTACAGTATATAACCCCATACACAGGAAAACATAACTAGTAATACACACACACAAGCATAAAAATTGCTAAAACATGTGTACAGAAATATAAGGTTGTGTACTTACAATTTAATTTACAGTAAACATTCATGAGCGTATTCAGGAGGAGATTGTTTTCAGTTATAATGTTCTGCCATTACTTTGGACGTCACAGTTTTAGAAAAAAGAAAGTATAGATTAATGCATAATAAGTGTCAACAGTAACATGCCAGAGTCACTCAGCTTTGATGAAAACATTTTATTTGGAGGTATAAAAAAAGCTTCATCACAGGTAGATCTTCACGGGAGACGATAGACCCTCTGAGCTCCCCTGACGTAAGAATCCCTTCAGTGCAGATGTATTTCCATTTTTTCAATTGCTTTGACATGCCAGACAATTTTTCATTAGGATGCCTTTATTTTATTTTATTAATTAAAAAAAAAAAAACTGTACAGAGTCACAAACAGATATTACTATGGAAACGTTCTTAGTTAAATATCCTCTCGCAGTCATTTCAGTGCATGTGTGTGTGCGCATGTGTTTGTGTGTGTGTGTGTGTGTGTGTATATATCTTCATTCAAAGAGCTTGTTGACTTGATGCCAGCCAGGAGACAAGAGGACCCTGGGCAATTGGACTCCAGTGAAGCCCTGTATGGCACTGGAATAGTGTCTGGGATCGCTGCCATCCTCTGTGTGCGTCTGTGTGTGTGGAGGCTCCCATGTGTGTGCATGCAATTTTACAGCTTTAACACTATAGTCCAGTGTAAGAGAGAAGTTAAGTACGAATAGTTGGTCTAGTTGTTTAATTACATTTGCAGTAACTTGCTGGTCTTTCTTTTAAAAAAAATGTGTCTTTAATAATTGAATTCCCTTTGGGCTTCCTGATGTGTGTGAAGGTCCAGACAATGCATATGCTTGACCTCTGCGTAGTGTACGTGTAAAAGAGCAGGAGTTGTCATCCCTGTGTGAGCACTTTACATCATGAATACATCTCCTCAATCTCAGCCTGAGGAAGAATCACCACAGTTATAAGAATCTTAATGATGCATTGTAGTTTAGTATTAAATTTGAAAAAATTCAATACTAAACTACAATGCACAGGATTTAGTTTAAAACAACTACACATACAACAACGCGTACCAACGTGTACTGCTATTTCACCCCTGAATATTTTTTGTCACAAGCCTCACATTCTCTGTATTAAACACTGTTGCTCCATAAAAAAGCAGTACATTCACATGTACTTGAGTGATATTGAGTTGCACCATACAGTTTATGGCGTTGATAGCGGTGCTGAAAGGGCAAATGTAACGGACATCCGATTCATCTGAGTTTCAGAAAAATATACCAACCGTTCGGTCAGGTATTCATTGTGGTATCACCAGTGGAAATGTCCTTCAGTGTTTCCTAACAAAAGATATATTTAAAAAATACCATTTCAAGAACAGCTAAATCATTTTCTCTCTTGGCCAATATGCTATGGTTGAATAGCTGCCAAAGGAGAGGGATTAGAGGGAAAGAATAAAAGAAACAGGCTGCTGGGAAATGAGGAGCCAAGGAGCTGATTGTATTCTACCATACTGCTGTTTTCTCAGCTGGTGGATTACAATCCACCCCCCACTGCCCCACCCAACCCCACGTCACCTTATTTTCTGTCTCTTTCCTTTTGCTTGAATTTTATTCATATGAATTTCAGTTGTGTTACTACGGTAATGTACACCCTTTCTCACCTCCCTCATTGTGCACTTTCTCACATATATTATGATATATATAATGTAATAAATGGATGTAAGCTGTTAAACCAAAGTAAGTGGTAATTTTAAAATACAGTTTTTGAAAGTTTGACCTTGTTTGACCTTAAAGAAGAGGTCAGTGGTAAAGAGTAGTGTGATATTTAGAGTCTGCATGTTTCATTCCCTATATGCCTTTATGGTGTCAATGCAAACAATGGAAGTAAGAAACATAGTTTGAAAATAGCTCAGTATACAGTTATTATTACTTTGACCTTCAGATCAAGAGATCATAGAAATCTTTATACAGTACTTTGCATATGTTGACAATTCAAAGCACACTTAAGAATTATAGTTTATGGGTTATACGGCTTTTTTGATTGTATTCAACCATTAATCATTAAATTGACTTTGAAGATCTTTGTGGATGCAAGTCAAATCTTAATGGATGGTAAACATGACCCCCACCCTACACCCCCTATAAAGCGTGCATGCACACACAAATGATACCAAAAATGTAATCTCCCTGGTGGAGGTAATAACCAGAAGTGGACAAGTTCAACAACAGCAAAAACAATGGTGGAAAAAGAAAAGAAAAGAAAATGACTATTGAATATTTTGGTACTCAATTAAACAGGAGGGGAAAATATCAAAAACAAAATATCACAATGAATCCCAGTTAAATAGATCAGAGTTAAACATTGTTCATTGAAGACCATTTTGAAAACTTTAATCACATTCTTTGATCATCAAATCATAACATCGCATGACACTGTATGCACACAGTGTGAAATTAATTTGCAGAATATGGCCAATGTAAGCAGCGCCAGCGCCACAGTTAACATCCGCACACCTGTGCTGAATATGGTTACATTCAGGTGGTGTTCTGGCGCAGAATACCTGAACATTATGATTTCCTAGATCAAAATACTGCAGAATGGTGCCACTTCAGCTTTTATCTCTGTGCCCGATTAACAGATGAACAGGCTTATTGGCTCTTTATTCACATATTAGAAATGTGAATAAAAAGCCCATTGACGTTTTAGGATATCCTTTGGAAAGAAGTTTGCTCTTTATTGATAAATATTTTGGGATTGATAAGTGCCAGGCACCCCAGTTGTATTGCTCATGTGCATGAGTAATACAATTGCTGAACATATGATGGAACCCAGAACACGGTGGCTTTGTAAGGAAGTCGCCATATATTGTTACGTTGTGGTTATTATGGTGTTATTACCATCACTTTTCAGTGGTGAGGTCTATTCTTCTAAAAGAAACTGAATTTCAGTTACAAGAATTTAAATATTTCTCTTTTTTTATATGAACTTCTTTTCGACATTATTTGACTTTTAAATATCTCCCTACCCCACCTCTATCCTTCTGTAAGTCCCCCAAGCCCCACTTAGACTGCTGCCCCTGTGAATCAGACCCCAGTAAGCAGTGGATGAATCAATGGATGGATGAATAATGTGATTCTCATTTGCAAAATGAAAGACTAAACACTTCCAACCCTTTCCAATACTGTATGAAACAGCCACATGCTGCATTCTCTGCTTTACTGTCCTTTAATTCAGTCACTGCATCAAGCTTCTTTATCTGTATGTTTTCACCCTCCTCTGATTTTAGTTAGCAGCTGCCAGCAAAGCTCCTGAAAGCCATGCTTTGCAACAGTATAAAATTACCCTTTGGATAAGTACTGTAGCCAGAGAGACTCCGATGTAAAACTAGCACAGCAAGATGAAATTCACTGGGGGTACAAATTGTATTACAGCCTCCATTAGCCTTCGGCCTCATCTGTCACAGAAGTAAGACCTAAGTAAGAGCAAGCAGACCATTCACAGGTCAAATATCCAATAGTAGGTCTGTTGGCACAGTAGCAGAGAGGTTCTAAGTCAATCAATGAGTTGAAACAGAGTCAAACAAGGATGGAAAACAAGTCACACTACAGTGAACAGCAAAAAAAAAAACACATCTTTTCTCCTTTGGTTTGTGCTGTGTGTGCTCCTGCGTGTGCCTGTGCTTGTGCCTTGAAGGTCTTCTTGTAATTGAAATAGACTTTTTGGAACTAATAGGAGTGTATGTATCAACAGACAGACATGCTGACGTTTGGATTTCACCACAGCAATCATTGTTCATGCACACATAAGTGCTTATTGTATAGCATAACCTGGCATTCTCAACACAATCTCAACACATCATCACCATTGACCATCTGTTGTTATTGCTGATGGTGCTTCTGTGGACAGTTCAGCCAGGTCATTACAGATTCAGCTTTTCATCCTATTTGTTTTGAATTATGCTTTGCCAAAAAAACAAAAAACATCCCAGTGCCCACTTGCATAATTTTGATTGAACCCAGCATCACCTGTAATGTACTATCTGATCAATAAACACACCTTTAAATTCAGTTTTCATCGAAGATTTGTTTTTGCGTTACTCCGGGGAATTAGATTGTGAACTCTGATAAGAGAATGTCTTTCCCGGACAAGCATAGACATGGTTCTGCAGTCATCATTGTAGTCACCCAGCTTTTGTCCATTTTAAAACTATCTTCGCCTTACACTTTTTATTGTATAACAAATGGTTTTGTGTGAGTTAATAATGAATGCATGAATCCAAGCTTAAGTTCAACCCCTGCGCTCTTGGGGAAGTTTTTTAGTGTAAATCTCATGTCTTGGCTGTCTGTCATTTTTTCTGCTTGTATAAAGTGAGTATTTTGTGTTTGTGTTGCAGGTTCCTCGGCGTGCCCCCAGGCAGAGGCAGTTGCCCACTCACTGGTCCATTGCCCTTTGACCTCATCTACACAGACTACCATGGCCTGCAGCAGATGAAGCAACACATGGGGCTCTCACTCAAGAAACACAAGTTAGTCAATCTGCATTGTTGTGTGTGTGTGTGTGTGTGTGCGTTGTGCCTTTGAGATCGAGTATCTTCGCTTTTCGTTGTTTTATATTTTCTGTTGCTTTATCTGTGTGTAGTGGAGTGTGTGCGTGCCTGTCTGTGAGTTTAATGGCTGTGTTTATAGATTAATCATTGCTGGTAATAAGGTATACATGTCTTACTGTAAGTCATGTGGCCTGTTAAAATCACACAGTTATGCAAACACACAGTTGCAGATACACAGGGATGCACACTAACACCCACATACACACTTAAAACACGCTTGCTGTCCCTGTAATCACGCATCCCCTTCCAGATAGAACAGGCTCAAAGTGCACAAAATGTCAAACACATTAGAGTTTGTATGTTGCTGTGCAGTCGAATGCACAACATGCATACTCACAAGCCGGCACCGGCATCACCTGTCATGCTCCATTACCCTGCACATCAGCAATAATGAAAAGCACATGTAGTACAGTAGTAGAGGTGCATGTAAAATTGAAAGCTTGTCATTGGCATACGTGTACTAATTACCCCACAGGAACATAAAAATCTGTTCATCCAAGCACCGATTTCCGGTCAAAGCCTGTTTCAGCAGCTTATTATTACTGTTTGAATGCACTCAGAGACTCGCTGAGTGGTTAAGAGGTGATTAAACATGAAAAGAAGAAGAGGGGTTATTTTTGAGCTGTTAAAGAATTGTGCTAATGGCTTTTGGCATTGTTACAAACATTCAAAAACTTGGAAAACTAGGCCATGACAGTTATGAGACCGTGGCAACAAAACATAAAGAAATACCCAAAACAGGAATTTAAAGTACCACAGTGCATTTGGAAAAAAAAAACAAAAGAAGAAGAAGAAAAGAAACTTAGCTACACATTCCTGCAGAGCACAGCAATATGAAGCCACATTATCTTCAGAGGACTTTCATGTTGTTGCCTCAGAAACAAGCAAGACTGAAAGTCTAACTTTTGCCTTGTCCTCTCCAGCTCCTTAAAAACAGCTTGCAGTCACTACCCTCTGTCCCACTATCATTTTTTCTGGTCCACTAAACTGGCATTTGTCTGACCCCTGAATGTGATAACGGCAATTGACATTTTGCTTTCCTTGTTTTGGCTTCCAGCATAAAGAAGCAGCAAAGAAAGATAAAAGATGGAGAGGGCATGTGTGAGTAGGAGGCCAACTGAAAGTGAAACAGTAGGAGACGAGAGTAAGGACGAGATAAAACAGCGATGGTGCGCAGATGGAGCACGGAACGGAGAGAGAAAGATACAACAAAACGGAGGAGTAGAAGTTACCTGCAGTCAACCTGGCACCACATATAAAGGGCCGCTCCATGTATTTTTAAAATCCAATTATGGGTGAGAGAAATGGATTAGTGGTGGGCCGGGGAGCCATTTTCCCTGCACACAACCTTTTTTTCGTCTCTCCCGCTCTCTCACCATTTGTCTCCCTTCTCGTGAGTCGTCTCGTACACACAAAACCCCGCATTTCCACCCGACAGACAGTCAGCACCTAATTGCTTGCTGAGGTCAGCAGTTCTTCACTTCGTCATTACTGTGTGGAGTCTTGATTTCTGCCTCCACTAACAGGATGTGGCTTTTAGTGTTTGTAGGAGACAGTCTTTTGTGTGCTCAGGAGGCTGCGGTGAAAGAATTATCCGAATGTTCCAGCAATACAGGCACAGAAGCAGGAACATCTATCTTCACTTTCACGAAAGGATACACTTTAGTGATTTAAAATGTATGAAGAGGAGTGAACAGAGGATATTAAGTCCCACGTGGATCCATATTAACACACAGCTCTCAAGAATGCAATCATATTTGCATTCAGGTAAATGATATCTAGCATATGCCATTAATTAATACTGCTGTAAAGCCAGAGAGTTGAGCTTAGTGGATCAGTGCTTCATGCTTAATATTAACCCAGCAGTCCCCAGAGGTGCAGGATAGGTCAATAACACCTACCTCCCACCCCCTTTTTCTAACTCCGTCCTGATCTCTCCGCCCCGCTCTCGCTCTCTCCCACTCTCTATCTCATTCTATCTCTCTCACCTTGTCTGGTCTAGTTGAGTCTCTTGCACTGAAAGGAATCATTAATCAAGTGCTCTGTGCTTTGGGACCCTTCAACTCCCTTTAATTACTTTTGTTATATGTTCCCACCAACATCCACAGTCATTAATTATGCCCGAACAAGACGGTGCTGTCCAGTCTGGCGTGCTGTTTAGAGTCACGCGTACTCCTGTGTGCGAACTCGCGCACATTCGAGGGTATATCAGTGCACATGTGCCGTTAAAGATGGTGAAAGTTGATAAAGATAATATCCAAACCATCTCATCTGATAATAGGACCAGCATCATTGATTTCCTCTGCATGATGAATTCACTGCTTTGACGGAGCAGATATCAAGGGTGAGGCCTGCAACAAAACACAAATAACAAAGTATTGTTGCTAAAACTGAAGGAAACCACCAGTGCGTGTGCGTGTGCGTGTTATACAGCGCAGTTAGCATGTCGATGAGGAGGTATTGCTAAAATCCCTGCACTTTTTAGAGAGACATTTTGTTAATGCTAATACAGGCAGAAAGAGCAATTAGGTAGCACATAATCAGTAGGATTACTATCTTTGCTGAGGTGCAAGAAAATTTCTATCACTATTCATTTATACAAATCTCCTTAAAAGGCAGTGATGGGCAACTGTCAGTGCTGTAGTGTCAGTTATAATAGGGGTGGGCAGTATTTGTGCTGTATGCATACATACATAATACTGTAGATGAAGTCAACAGTTGTGAATTTTTGTCTGAAAAGTGTAGTAGATTAACCAAGTAAATGAATGTTCAAAGATTTCATCAAATTTCAGAATTGTTGTAATCACAACAAGAAAAAAAACATAGCAATTATATCTAAAATCAATAAGTTGTGTTTTAGACACGTCATTCTGTTTTATTAAGATTTTATCTCGACAGCTCAACAAACAAAGGAAACGACTGGGATGGAGAAAGTGGGCAGAGGCTTCTGGGTTGATTGCGGTAAATGGGTGGAATTAGTGAATAACTCTGCAGCTCACTGGTTTTAGAGAGATGCATTTAAGCAATATTTTGTAGTTTGTATTTCTCACTGTTGATTGTTGGTGTACTGAGGTTGGTCAGTGAGTGACCAACTGTGTGCTGGTCGCCAGCTGGGTAACAAATCTCTGCTTCTCTGTTTGAAAAATCTGTGGACGAGTGTAACTGAGCCCAACCTTAACGCAAGAAGTGCAACCGAACACAAGAAGGAGAATGATTATCGCAGGGTTACGCAGGACACAGAAACGGTTTCTTAGGTACTTTGCAATGAGTAGTTCATCTTGGGTAACAGCTGACCTCTAACAACTAGTTACATTCACAGAGCTGTGGAGAGCCTCCGTTGCAGTCTGATGCTTTTTCACTATTACACCTTGCATGAGCAGGAGGCATGTGGTGAGCAGCATGTGAGGTCTAAGCTTTAGCAGGGAAAATGGCACTGTGATTACACAAACAAAGCACAGATGTAGTCATCGTTTTATTTTAAAAAATTAAAAAAAAAAAAGACAGAGCATCTTGAGGTAGCTCATTACATCTGCGACACAGCAACATATTTTCGGAGCAACTCGGAGAACATGTTGTTTTCCTAATTACTATTGTTTCGCATTAGTCTGGTGATTTAATTCAGATTATTATGGGTTTGAGTATATCCATATTTCAAACATAAAAATGAGTCACTCAGTAGAACGTGTTGCTCTTGAATTAATGCTTGCACTATTCATTATTAAATGTTGGTGGTGTTGTCCACTGATGCCCAGTTTCTTATAATCCCACATCACATTTACATCACAAGACTGCAGGTGACAGTGAACCATGCTGCCATATTCGCCTCACCCCAGATGACTGGCGAGTCTCGCTGAGCAACCGTTTAACCCAGATTAGCCCGGTGCTCTGATCTCCCAATAGATATTCAGCTCAGCTACTCCTACGCTTATCCCCTCTTCTTCCACTTTTTCCCTCCCTTTGGGACTTCTTATCTGGTGGCAGAAACATTTTCACCATTTCAGAGTGGTCGATATGTGATGCCGCAGGTTGGAGTGAGGGATGCAAGAAGACGGGGTAGAGACGAGTGAAAGTAACATTCGTTATTAATAATTCATTATCAGCTTTCAGATATACTTACAAATAGAAGCACAACAGTTTCTGCAAAATTTCATCCTCAGAACTTTGAATGAACAATGTGCCGTTTCTTGTTTATTTATTTGTTTTCTTGCTGATACGTTACTCTCCAGGTTACTTTGTCACTTTATTGGTTGGCCTCTTGGATGCTGCAGTAGCTGGCAGAAATATCTGAGAATTGTCAAACACGATTGGGGTGTCACCTTGTCTGTAAAAAGAATAAAATGCCCAGAGGGGAATATTTTTCATGCTGTCAATACTGAAGCTTCAAAAATTGTGTAAATGCAAAAAAAAAGGAAAGAAAAAAGCGAAAGAGACATCTAGGTATTCTACCAAAACACAGTTGCAGGAAGTCAGATTCTAAGCTTTAAAGCCTGCATTTCTAACTTATTTGTTTAACACATTTATGTAAGTGCATTGCACAAAAAAAATGTTAACAATAGCTGAATTTCTTGCAAAATGAGGCAATAATCTAAACGAATGTAGAAAACGTGAGATTTTATCCAGTTGGTGTTCAAAAGCTATCAGGCTATGGTGAAGGCTTTCCAGACAGCAAATAAGTGGTTTTTTAACACGCTATTTACACCAATGTTCAACACATATCCATCATGGGAGAGCCAGAGAAACCAATTTCTGCACTGTAAACAGCTTAAGTAGAAAAAAAAAAAAAACCTAACCTCTAACATAAAACGTGAACGGTTTGCTTCACTGCTGCGTCGGAGAGCATCTGCCTGTCAAGGGGCTGCTAAGATGTGAAAGGCAATGGCCAAATGAAAGGAGCTGGCAGGCTGGGTTTTACTGCAGACACAAACTTGTTGCAGTTTCTGAAAAGCAAATAAGATCACAAAGCTGAACCGAAGCTGAAATAAAATCGTTATGCACAAATGCTGGCATCTGAAAATCATTACATGTGTACAGCTACAAGAAGAGTCACGTGTCTGGAAATAGTTTAGCTTTTTTTTTTTTTTAACTGATGTAATATTTGCCTTCTAATTGCTCTCCAGATGCAGAATGTTTTTATTACCCCATATCTGTCTCTTTTACACACTCAGACACGCGGTTATCTGCCAGGAAAGACTCAGAGCTGAGGAAGTGGACTCTGCTCCTTTAGCTCTCTCTAATCCCCCCTGAGTCCACATACTGGCCAGATTTAACACAGTCGCAAACAAGGGCACAGTGAGCTCTGCGTCTGCGTCTGTCTGTGGTGAATGATTCTGTTATGAACCTCAGTTATGCTTCACTGCTTTGCCACGAAGCATCCACCTGGAAACTCTATCAGCAGCTCATCGCACCTCCGACCTCTAAAAATTGTTTTTTTGTCATTTTTATGTCAAACTTGCCACACTGCTGGTTGCTTATGTTATTTTGGTTATTTATCTGCTTCTCCAGTGGCAGCTTCTTGTTTTTCTCCTTTCACTTTTGAGAAACCTGATGGCCTTGTACTCTAATGTGGCATTCCACCTGAATGACCTGCTGCACAAATGCATTTAAATATATAATTGTACATGTATTGAACATAAAGTATGGTCTATAGAACCCTTTAGAATTGGGTTAATATATTTTATATTTTTTTAGTTAGACGCTGCAATTAGTGCCTCCAGTGGTGTAACTGTTACCACATTTACTTGGCAAGTGAAAGGTTGCTGGTTTGATTCCAGCTGGAGATGCAAATCCCCTTTTGGGTTGCATCACAAAGGGCATCTGGTGTAAAAACTACAAAATCAAACATGCGACACTACCCACTCTGCTGACCCCTTGTGGCAAGCGAGCAGCCGAAAGTAGCTTTAGCTAGGCAATCCAGGTGATTTCGTGTGTAAACTTTTGATTGCTCATCTATGGCTGTCAGCTAGTGCCAGTAAGACTTTTGTCAAAGATGGAAAACCAGAAAGACTTGTGACGTATTCACCAACAAACTTCAGTTTGGATACTACAAATGATCCAGAGTGCATTCTTATCAGACGTCACCAAGATCAGACAAGAAATCCTCCTGCTATCCTGCTTCACATTAGAAAACATTATGTTACAAATTAAATTATGGTTAAAGCAAATTCAGAAATTTACTGACTTGAAATGACAAAGAGGCACATTTTAACAGCCGCCAACAACTCATGGACCATTTGAAGTAAAATATACTGACATTTTAATTATTTTTTGTGTTTTTTTTAATAATGTAGTACAGGATTACACATGAACTGAGTCTGTCATTTTCTTTGCAGGTGTCATATTCGAGTGATTGACACCTTTGGCACGGAGCCTGCTTATAATCACGAGGAGTATGCAACTCTGCATGGCTACCGGACCAACTGGGGCTACTGGAACCTCAATGCAAGGCAGTACATGACTATGTTCCGTATGTACTATATTATTATTATTATTATTATTATTAACTTTTATATCATATGTAGAATACACCATCAGCTTGAGAATTGGTGTTTTTGTACCTCCAGCTTGCATGCATACATGCACAGACACACATTCAAAGGCCTGTCATTAGTTGACATTCATTCTAAATATAATAAAATGACTCCATTTCAGCGTTTTCACTTTTCTGACAGGTCTGACTGCTTGTTCATTTTAATTTGGAGCAATGTGTTTAACACGGCTATTTTCAGCAACAGCAGCTTCTAGCATCCCTTCAAGTTGTTTCGGAGTGTTATCTCCAGTTTTTCCGGTTCTCTTATATGCTACACAATATGTCTGATCTGCTTTTTCAAAGCTCTCCTTGCCGCCTGTCTCGTCACTTTCTGACTGAAACACTGAGAATCAGCTCTGTTCTGCTTCCACAGTTCAACTCTCTGCAGTGTCGTACCTGTTTAGCTACAGCTGGCACTCGGCTGTAAGATCATTGTCATTATATCATAAATATGTGGCCCACTGTGGACGGCCACGTTTCACACTGTCCAAAGCTATAATGACAGATTCAACCTCTAGCAACTCTTGTGAGAGAGCAGCATTACTGGCCAATTATTAGAGTTCTTCAGTGCATAAAAATGTGCTGTGCTAAAAAAAAAGATTTTATAAGAGCTCGTAGCTTTGGAACCGTGGATTGAACGTGGGTGGTTGTGATAATCAGAAATACCTGAAACTCACAGCGAGTACTTAAAAAAATATTACATATATTCCCATACTAAACAGCTCAGACAATTACCATTAACAGCAGCTGGCTTTATGACAATCGCTATTAATAATGCTTAGAGAGTCCATACACATGCTGAGTAAACCCTTCAAAAATAAAGTACTTTTTCCTGTCTTGTTCACTTACTTACTCACTAACTTTCTTCCTATCTCTCTTTTTCTCTTTGTCTTTTGTTTTCTCTCCATCTACTAATATCCTACCTTTCTGTGCTGCTCACACATACTCACACACACAAATACATTCAGCTCACACACCAGACAACTCATTCATGGGCTTTGTTTCGGAGGAGCTGAATGAGACGGAGAAGAGGAGCATCCAACAGAACAAAGTCAACAACATGGCTGTAGTGTATGGGAAAGAAGCCAGCATGTGGAAGGTACAGACAACAATTTACCCACACAGATGGCAGTCAGTCAGTGTAACTCTGTTTTAGTGAATTCTGTGTGTAGTGGTAACTGCTAATGACTCCATGGAAGAAGACAAGTAATTATTTGGAGACCTAGTTTTTATAATAATAAAATAACGTGTAATACTGTTAGAATTATCAGTAGATATAATGTATCCAAGCATATTCTCGTAGGTACATACATACATGTTTACACCTGTACAATACACTTAATAAGCTCATAAACATCTCATATTGTATACACTAAGAGTAAAATGAGGATCATTCATTTTTTATAGATTAACTCCATACATTGTGCACTAAAGAGAAAAAAACTAAATGAAATCAGGTGTAAGTAACCTTTAGCTTTACAGCACTACTTCTCTTATACAGTAGGTGTTGTTTCTACAAATTTTTCATGGTACTTTTATAGCAGATGGATTGTTCTCAGCATCTTGGAGAACTGTTTTTGTGGAGTAAGGCTTCCTCCGTTGATTGTATGTCTCTTTGCAATCTCAGACTGCGTGCTTTAGTTTGTTTAGTTTTTTACATCATTGCTCAAAGGATGCATAACATCTGTTGGAGACTTCTGTTAGCCACTCAAGCTTGTTCTTCATGGTTGTAGTTGTGTATTTTGGGGTCATACTCACATTGCAGAAACAAAATGTGAGGCTGCCAGAGATACTGCAATGCACAATAGTTGCATTGTATATGCAGAAAGATTGTCACTACAGCCCAGTTGTCTTTCAGCCTGGATGTATGCAGACACAATCTTTAAACCAAGTACTCTAAACCATCGACTGAAATGTTAACAGAAGAAAGGCACCAAGCTGCTTGCACCATTAGTTTGCTTCATAGGGCTCTTTATACACAACTGTATAGCTTCAATTTACAGGCAATTTTCCTCTCCAAAACTGTCTGCTTGTTCATATGCTCAATGTAGCTGAGAAAAAGTTGTCTGCATTTTTAAAAGGATTTCTAAAACATTGTTTGCTGCCATTTCTTTCTACTGTCTGCCCACACAAGTCCCCAGATTAGTTTATGGTTGTTGGCTGTGAGAGAGATGGGCTTAAAGGCAGTTATGAATGCACAGTCTGCAACAGTTTGATGAGGAAGGAAGTAAATGTAACACATAGCTGTTTCTACCAATTATTGCAGCCTTGTTTGGCTACAATTCTGCCTCAATTTACTTTACTCTCTTTGTCTTTGTGTCACTCTTTTTTTTTTTTCCCTTGTGGGGGACCTTGTCACCGGATGGGTGTTCATTAGCTTCAGGTAAGAACGTGTTACTTTTACCAATTTATATTCATCTCACATCCTACACTTGTGCAGGAGAGTAAAAAAAAAAAAGGAGAGTAATGTTGCATCGTTTCCATGTCTAGGAATAGACAAACTTTGTTAGGATGCATACAACATGAGAGACAGGTGCGACTCCTGACCGGTCATGCTGCTGCATATCATTTCTCTGCTGGTTAGCTTGGTGCATCCATTATTCACTGTGGTACTGGAGAGGAACGGGATGCTAATTTTGGCTCTCGAAGAATTGGTTTAAAACATATTGTACTTGTACGGCGCAGCTTCCCACCCCGTGGAGAACAACAGAATGCTGAACAAGGCAAAACAGTCTTGCTGCAACTTTAAACCTCAATACAATTAAAGCTAATGAGTTTGAAAATTCACCCCCTGTATAGTTGTCATGGAGTTTGGAAACTACAGTTAAGGTTATGTAAGATAACATTAAATAGTTCTAAAAATTTGGTTTAGTTTTACATGAAGAGATTGAAATATTTAAGGAACCAAAAGAGATGAATAATAAAATACTGACTTTACAATTCCATCAGCATACAGCTAACTGTTTAAATACATGGTGCTGTATATGAAAAAAAAAATGTGTATGAAAGTACTATAAACAAAAAACATATGTCTTTCTGTCATGCTGTGCACACAGAAATCAACATTATATATACACACAAACTTCTTTTTTTAAATCTTTATAAAACCAAATTAGCTAAGGGACAAAAAAACCAGCACAACAGATATTTATTAGCATTCCTAATCCATTCCCTGCTGAGACGGTTAGCTTGTACATACATAGTCACAAAGCGAGAGTGCAGGTTATGGAATCTGCACTCATTCACAGCTGTGTTTCTCTTGCTAATTCATTGTCGTTGTCTGCTGCACTTAGCGCTTGAGCTAATCTCCTAATTGGCTGGGAAAATCCTCACAGAGGAAGCTATCGATTACTACAGCCTCCAATTATGGCTCTGTGTGTGCGGGAGGGGGGGGCCACAGCAGAGGGATAACGTAAGCTGCTTAACGCCAGGCGGTCAATACTCTAGTCGGGGTTATGCACCGTTCACATGATTAAATTTTGGTTGTTAACTGATGCTAGCTGTTTTTTCTCCCAGTCGTCCTGCTGAACCTTGACTGCCCTTCTGGCTGTCTCACCCTCAGCATGTAATGTATTTATTATTAGATTAAAAAAGGAGAGAAGTATGTACAAGTAAGTGTAAGTAAGTGAATAAGGACAATCAATGCTTTATCCTGCTTAAAACCAAGCCTCAGCGCAGCAAAATAAATACCTGCCTGCCAGATGTTTCTCCACAGTTTACTGACATTTTATTTTATTTTTATTAAGAATTGTTCATTTCTTTTTTTTCTCTCTTTTTTTTCTTTGTTTTGTTTTGTTTTGCACATCAAAATTCAACCATCTTTCTCACATCAAGGTCGATATTAATTAAAGGTGAAGAAAACTTCACAGCAGGTAATAGGATGAGTGGAGTGCAGAACTCACAAAAATTATTGCTGGTTAAACAGAAGGCAATTTTCATCTACATGTTAATATTCGGTGTGTATATTGGTGCATTTTTCATAGGTGAAAGTAAGAATTCAACCAAATGAAACTAACGGCCCTGTGTTTGTTTCACTGAGTAAAAAAGGACTAGACTGCTCCTTTTAACCCCTGTAGAAAAAGTAGGAAATCAAAGAGCCCATAAGAGCTACTGGGACACGCCCACCTGGCAACAAAAACAGTACTGTGGTCTTTGTCCTTCATCCATCCTTTGAACGTTTTTCAGTTTAATTTAGCCAAAATGCTGCATAGTTGTTGTGCTATCGGATGGCTCATTTAAACTGTAGAAATGATTTACCTGACATTGGAAAAATATTCGCACAGCTTTACACTTATGGTACAATATTAGTGTGACAGACAGAAGTTTTCTAGCCCTACACTGTAAAAGTCACCAAAACGCACTATATAGCACTTACTTTTGCTTTAACAATGAACTATTTCTTGTTCTTCAGCTTTCACACAGTGGCATTATTCACCCATCCAGATCGAAAATACATGTAGCTGTTTGTACTCTTAAAGCAGTCATCCTGGCATCAGTGTAAGGTGAGGGATTCTGTACAAGATATACGTAGATGTCACCGAACTGAACACCGAATCTGTTTCAGAGACTTAAATAAAGCTGCCTGAGCAAAATATGGATCACAAATTTTACCTCCTATCTTCTTTTTCCTCCATTGATGGATGATCCAAGTAGTCTTGGCTCAAGACAGGTGGAAAAAAAGCAACACTTTCCAACACTGTCCTGCAGTACTGCAGACTGTCTACTATTGTCCGTAATGTTTTGCCCACCAGGGTAGTGAGTCGGTCAGGTGACTGAAAAGCACGGATAGTGATTAGAAGAACCAATAATGTGAGCATAATCTGTTTCCATATGCTTTATAAAATGACATATGAATAAGCTTCCCGTAGCTCACGCAAATTCACACAGATAAGTTAGAAGACGTGAAAATATTCAGCACACTGTAGTGGAGCAAGTTCTTTAAAGAGGACCTATGATGCTCATTTCTACCTTCATATTTGTACTCTTGGATTCTTGGCCTTGGTGCAGCCACTTTATCCACTGTGTGAAACAAGCCTTTTGGGGATGGGGGGACATTTTTGCTTTCATTGGATAGTTAAGCACTGTAGATTTGACAGAAAGGTTGGGAGCTGGGAAAGACTCGCACCAAAGGCCTGTAGGTTTGACTGAAACCCGGGCTGCTGCATTTCACTTATGTGGCATATGGTCACCTGCTCAACCAGTGAGCTAAACTGGTACCTGAAAGCCTTTTTAGCTCCCTTTGCAGTCCCTCCTTCAATCCAGCTTTCTTCTGGGGCTTCTGTGTTTACAGCCAGAGCTGTGCGCCTTAGTTATTTGGAACAGATGCACTGACCGACATCATACAGAGCCAAGATTAGAGAAAAAACTGCCTGAAATGGAGCATTTAAAGAAGTCTGAAACCTGAGCTTTTGTCTTTGAAAGATTACTAGTACGGATTTTGACCTCATTATATCAAACTTCAGCTAAATTTAATATGACTGTCCCACACTCTAACTATGTATTTATTATTATAAGAAAAAAGATAGGTCACTATTTTTAAAAAAATTATTTATGGTGTTCTTCCTATTACACACTCTTTCTTCTATACGACCCATCTATATGTCATCGCAGTTCATCGGTCTCACCAAACCATCTTCTTCCAGCAGGGTAAAGAGAGTTTCCTCCAGATTCTCCATAGATACATGGAAGTCCACGGCACAGTCTACTATGAGACCCAGAGACCTCCAGAGGTCCCAGCCTTTGTGAAGAACCACGGCCTGCTGCCCCAGCACGAGCTGCAGCAATTATTGCGGAAGGCCAAGGCATGAACTTTGTGGTTATTGTCACCACTGTTTAATGGACAGAGTGTTTACAAACTTTTCTTCTGCTTTTCTAACTTCTAAACTAAATTCTTCTGCTTTTAAATTACACAATCACTAAATTACATCCCTGATTTATCTTTTTTTTCTTCTCCTAGCTCTTCATTGGTTTTGGTTTCCCATACGAGGGCCCGGCCCCTCTTGAAGCTATAGCCAATGGTTGCATTTTCCTCCAGCCCAAGTTCAACCCACCCCACAGCTCACTAAATCACGAGTTTTTCCGAGGCAAGCCCACATCTAGAGAGGTAGGTTCATTATTTGTATATCTTCCCACAATCAGTCATGCTGCCAACACATTCATTAAAGCAGTGGCTCAAACATTAGATCCAGACTGCATTTTTGCCACACTAATGGACACAGTATAACTATTTTTATGTGTCTTTGTACAAAATAATAATTGACAGTATTCATTTGATAAAGACAAACTGACTTTTCTGCAGCTAAGTGTTGTCTTTGTGGAGAGACGTTATTTATTTGCAAAATATTTATTTATAGAGCTGTCACTGTGTACACTGCATTTGTTTTCTATAGGTATTCTCCCAGCACCCGTACGCGGAGCAGTACATTGGCCGACCTCACGTCATGACAGTGGACTACAACAACTCTGTGGAGTTTGACTCTGCTATCAAGGAAATCATGAGGACCAAGGTGCTCACATATAACAGTGCTTTAAAAAAGAATTCATAAAGACAAAAGACATAACCATTTATCCTGTTATGTCCACTAATTAGTTACACTGAGTTAAATTATGCATTGCTGTGTATAAATGAGGTTAACCGTGATTGGGTGCTCTTTCACTCGTATAAGCTCTCTTCATGCTGAAAGAGGGACATCTCTGGTGTTTCTTTCTGTTTTAACAAACATGTTTTCATAGACATGCCAAGAATAGCTACATGTACTTATCCACCTATTGCTTTTGTGCCTTTGTGGCCAGGAAAATTGCAGTTGGTTTGTGCCTTGTTTGGCTCTTGTAATATAACGTTTCAGTTTTGTATAGCGTTCAATGATAAATAACTCTTACAGATAGCACGGTTTGTTCTATTCTGTTTTCCCTTGAAGCTGTGATAAAATACAAGCACTGGACCTGCTCTTGTTGCTGTGAGCCTAATAACAGTTTTTTAAACTTTGATGAAACAGCACAATAATTTTGCTGTGGTCAAGTCCTCCAGAGGGAGTTTGCCGTCTGTAGGTAGCAGAGTTATACTGCAGAGTGCTGAACTTTTCAATTCGGTGAATGTGATATAGATTAAGGACGCTAGCTTCCGAGAGAGGGAGCAGGGTTAATTAAAGAGTCAGCCAGGTACACTGAATCTTTTTAGAAAGCATTGAAATTGGGTGCAATGTTGAAAAAAATGAATTATATGAGCAGAAAAATTGAAAGATGGAGAGTACACTGACCAAGCATCTGCACAGTCACAAAATCTTTATAAAACAGAAATCCAATATGCCAAGCAGGCATATTTTCTACTCTAAAATACAGGGGTAGACCTTTTATATCTGAAACTAAATAATGTTTATTGAAGTTCAAAACTGCAGATGCATTTTACACTCGGAGGGGTGAAGCTGTGATTCACTAGTTTTCACGCAGATTCGAATTTCTAGAGAATTGACCATCCTAACCATTTTGGTATCCCAAAAACTGACCTCTTGAATTTATAAATGGTCATTTTGTTCTGCATACGCTAAGGTATATTTAAATGTATTGTCAAATCTGATGGAAATCTGATGGATCTGGATACATTTATGGCTGAGGTATAACGCTTTTGGCATTTAACATAGGTGTGAACACACATCATCCCACAAGACATGCGACATATTTTACATATGGAATACGAGTTACAGTAACACTCGAACAAGGCATCGGTCTATAGGGAAGCAGGAAACATGGAGACAGCTGTCTGCATGATCCTTTAAACATGCTGTAGCAGTCTGCCCTTTGCAGATTAGAGATGGTATGTAGGGAGATTAGGCAAAAGCTGATATATGTAGTGTTAGCTCTGTGTGTGTGTTTGTCAGTGTGTGTGTGTGTGTGAGTGTGAGAGAGGCTGTTCTCATCTTTTCGTCTGCGTAGTCAGACAAGCTACAGTTCAGCAACACTGGCTTAGTGTGCCTTCTCCATCTGCACTGACAGACCACGGAGAAAGCGCTGATGGACCACTTCACCCTTCACTGGAGGCACAATGCCCCGAGCAAACTCACACATACCCATACAACATATACACGCACCACCCCCAGCACCCAAACAAACACATAAACACAACTCATACACTGAAATTGCAAAGATGCGACGTATCAGTACACACAGCCTCACCTGCACATTATAGCCATTAAATTCAAGGCACACGCAGGCATACACAAACCGTGTGTGAGGCAGAGGCTCATGTTCAGTCATGCAAGACAAAGCAATCTCTGGCCGACAAGTCCTCATGTTCAAATAAAACCCTTTTCCATCTCTTGCTTTCTTTCTTTCTTTTCTTATTCCCTGTTTCATGTCTTATGGGAATTGGCGTTTTAAATGTGGTTTTTTAACGTTCACATGAAGTAGTCTTAATAGGGTGGGCAAAAGTCAAGGTCACTCTGACCATATAACAAAATTTTGGCCATACTTGTTATGATAAAATGATCTGGATCTGGATTTATTTTGGGGTCATGAAGGTGTTGGATGATACTACCCCAGGGTGGGTCAACTATTATTGGGATGTGGTGGGGTTGTTTCCAAGGGGACAGCCCCACTACAGGTTAAATATCTGGCACTCCCCATTAGTTTTCAGAGCTGAAAAAATCCTCTGGGACGAGAGGTGAAATGCCTTCATAAACCAAAAAGAAGACCAGTTCCTTTCATTTCAAGTGATTACTTCCATCGTCACAATATTTCACATTTGTCCAAATCTGAATAAATGATCCAACTTCTCCAACTTTACTGATTGGTGGAGGTATACAACCACAAAGGGGTGATTGTCAAAACTGCTAAAAAAAAACAACAACAACAACACAGCTTTCTGGACTCTGGTTGGTTAGAAGGTTTTGTTAAGCACATATTTTAAAAGAATTTGGAGATAGGATGATTTATGAGACCAACAACAACCCCCAAGAAAATCATATAGATCTTTCTCAGTTAGCGAACCATGCAAATGGGATTTTCATTCTATTTGATTTTTGAGTGAAGTCTACATCAGCCAAGGATAAGAGAAAGGACTTAAAGAAGAGAAGGTCACAAGTCTAAACTACACAAATGTGATAAAAATAAAAAATAGAGCAAAACAGTGCTAAATGCCTTCATACACCCAAAACCTGAAACCTTTGCTTCCACCCGCTGCCAGTGTTGCCAGCACCTTTTCAAAAAGCTCCACTCAAAGCCGCACCTGTAAATGCGAACGTGGCCTGGGTCACTATGCCTGGTTAAGCAAAGGCGAATGAGAACGCTGTTAGAAAAAGGACACGTCCATTGATTGTTTTTGCAGGACGCTTGTGTGCCTGTCCTTGTTCAAATGTTTGCTTTCTGCTCCTGCTTATAAAGTAGATTAGCATAAGGCTTTGATCAGATTGCAGTGTGTAGCTTTTTAAATTGCACCATCCCTGCATGTTTGCTTCTCCGTGGTTTTCACTTGAAATGGGCCAAGTCTGATTTCACAGATGGTTGAACATTAGACTGCTTTGATTTCACATAGGAAATGCAATTTAGTGAGTCATGTATCATTTACAAAGGCAGGTCTTTGCATTAGGTCATAAAGACAATCCACTTCGATCTCTCCAAAGCTTGGTGTTTGCAGTTAGAAATACAAAAATGTGTTTTCATTTGGTTGGAGTGTGTAACAGGATCATTTTAGTTCATATAAAACTTGAACTTGTGTCTTTGTACAGTGTGGCTGTTGAATATCAGCAGTCTAGCACTTTATGAAATCTGCTAAATTCATTTTTTATTAATCCCAGCACTGCAGTTGCAACTATTTCGTATTCATCAGCTTTTGTGTCAGACAGTCTGTTAACAAGTATTGAACATGTTGGTATTAGCAAGAGACACAAAAGATATATGGTGTTTCCAGCTCATCTCTAATTAGAGCAATCAAAAGTGTGCTTTAGTTATAGAACCAGCACATCAAAGGAGGAGATGATCTATTGGTATGCAAATAAAGCCTAATGATTTTCCAAGCAGTGACATACTGTGATTAGGCCTCGCAGAAACCTGACAATAGAAACATTCGTCAGCTCAAATTACCAAGGAGAAGAGACAATTCATTGCAATTACTGAGAACAATGATGCGGAAGAAAACGAAAAGTACACTTTACTGCGAGTAAAATGTGGCAATAATAACGTGGTGATGATTGTGTGTTTTCACGTGTGATTCTCAGGTCGAGCCTTATCTGCCTTATGAATACACCTGCGAGGGCATGCTCGAGAGGGTGCATGCATACATACAGCATCAGGTGAGTGTCGCTACAAATGTCTACAGTTCAATGTCCACACATATGCGCTTCGCCTATACTCTCCTTTTCTTTTGTCTTCAGTCAGCTCTTGCTCTAATTTATATACCTTCTTTTTTGAAGCTTTCAGAACCTTTACACTGCTTAATATTTCACGCCTGTGTGCATTCAGCACCTAGGACGTCGTGTATCTAGGCCTGTGTGTGTGTGCGTGTGAGATTATGTACCCCATGTATGTGGGCATGCGATTAATCGACATGCTAACTCTCATTAGGAGCCACATATCTGCCCTCCGGCTTTAAAGCAGAAGGTCTCCTGACACTAATGAGGAGGGATGAGTAAGGAAAAAGAACACAAGTGTGGGAATAATGATGATGAAGGACTAGGATAAAAGCACTTTTTTATAGCCCCCCACAAGATGTTAGACAAACCACAGAAGCTCTCTCAGTGACTTTTATTCACTCCTGACTTGCAGCTTGTTTTGGACCCGGAAAGCTGTTGAAAGACTAACAGGAGAACATTAAATTACATTTCTGTTCAAATTGGATTTTCTAAAGGAACCGCTTCCTGCAGCTGGTTTGCAGTAGCATAGCATAGCCTTCGCCTTGTGATTCGAGTCTCCCTGTGTGTTTCTGAATGTCACCGTGGCCAGATGTGATCCTGAAGAGATCTACTTTAACAGGAACTACCACAAGTTTTTATTTTTGCTCGGCAGGTGTTTCTGTCTTCCTGTCGGGACAGATTTTGTCAGGGTGATAGCTTGAACGCTGAGCTGCAGTCACACGAATTTAAATGTGTGTAGCTGAGCTGCAAATGAAGGCAGAGTTCAAAGATGGATGGGGTCTGAGTACTTCATGAATACTCATTTGTCAGAACATCACCCTGTTACAGGCTTCAGTAACACTTTCAGCTGGCGTTATCCCACCCTTGACACTCTCTAATGTTTCACTTAGTATAATGTAGAAAACAAAGCCTTTGGCAATAGTAATACTCTGATCTGGAGCAGCGTCATGATTTTGTCGCATTTCCCACATGTTACAGGTTTTATCATATTTTCATATTTATGATTTTTTTCAAAACACTTTTTTTTAAATGGAAAATTGCCATTTGCATTTAACTATAACTCTATATGCTTGGATCACTGTGCTTATTGTTGTTAAACTTACGTTAATCAGAAACAACCATATTTTGATTTGGAGCAACTTCCCAAGCCACAACTGCACATGTGCTTTAAAATTAGAAATAACATTTGAGTGAATATCTTTTAACATCTTTCTCTCCATCGGTCTAAAATATTAATGTGTCTTCTGAGAAGCAGAACTCTGCATTAGCATGTGCTCTATGCATGTTCTCCTCAAGTCTGTTTGCTTTCATTTTACCAGCGTAACTGCAGATAACTACAGTGAGTGTGTGTTGCACTTGACAAATGCACATGCTTGGATGTCTTAAGGCACAGAATTGAGTGACCTACACTCAGTACTTAAGGCATCTTGTGTAGCACTGAAGCTGTTGCTGCTGTTCTCCTGAGAAGCAGCTGGTTCTATGCTCTTGTTGTCGACACATTTTCGAGTACAGCCGTTAGGTAAAAGCAGCTTGTATGAAAGTTTCTTACATCATTGGATATAGCCTGTAACTGTGATAGTGGAGCAGCGCCTTATAACTTACCTGGTGCCACTTTACTTTACTGTAAAGGCAATAACTGACTCAGGTTTATTTAGTCTGGTAATATTTTACAGTTCTACAATTATTTGATTTTAAAAAATTATTGTATTTATTTCACCTCCAGGATTTCTGTGCCCCAGAGCCTCCCTTCATTCCAGCCAACCTCTCCAGAAAGGGGTCCGCTGGTGGCAGCAGGATGATGGGACCTCTGTTTGTGCCCCTGCCCAACACTACAGCTCTTGGCTGGGCATCCAATGTGACAGCTCCCCCTGCCTGGCCTCCTCTCAGCTCCCTCAGGCTGCTTGTATCTCAAGAGGGCCAGTCTTGTGTGGATGCCTGCCAGTCAGCTGGTTTCATCTGTGAACCTGCTCACTTTCGCTTCATCAACAACAAGGAGGCTCTGCGCAGGTAGGTCAGCCGAGAGTACAAACTGCCTCCTAGCGAGGCTTTAATTAAGTGTTTAGTCCCAACTATCCAGTTTTGCTCATCAAACACTCCACTCCTACAACTTACCAAGCAACACCTCATCACACGTTGTCAGCGTTACCTGAGGAGTACCATCTGTGGTAGAAACACTGTCATGTCTAAATTAAATTAAAAGGAGAATTTGAAACAACCAAGCAATCTTTGTGTACATCACACAAATTTAAACAAAGACGAGTGATCTATAAGACTCCATGCAATAATATCTGTAGCTGTGGTTTTGAAGGATGGTGGTTCTGATTGCAGGCTGTGAAGCCACTGAACCGGCCGAAATGAAAAAAGGTTCTATTGTACAAGTTTTAACATAACAAATTGGATTTTGGAAATGATTAAGAGTTCAAAACGTTCTATTTAAACTGAAGATTGACACTAAGTACAGTTTAGGCGGTCTCTGACCTTAGTATGACTCTGATATTTATTTAGTTTACTGTACCAGCCCATGGCTGCTGATCCAGAAACTTCACTTTCAGACATCTCCTTTTCTCAAGCTCCAAGACAGAAATCCTGTCAGCAGTTGAGCCTCTCCTTCGAGCATTTCCCACCTGACTGCTTTCAGCCTTAACTCCTTTTCTCTGCTCTTACTTCATCCTTCGAGTATTTTTCTGTTTCTGTTGTTTTTCTATCTGTCTTGGTTTACAGTGCCTCTCCTCTTTGTTTCTCTTTGTCTTTTCATGCTGATGTCTCATACCTGCTCCATAGTTTTTTCCATCTTCCCCGAAGCTTTTTCACTTCCTTGAGTTCCTCCCGTTCGTTCGTCTGTAATTAAAGTGGTGAACTCGTTTCCATTCCTTGTTTCTGCTCCCCGTTTATTTTCAGGTTAATGCCAGTTCCACTTTCCTGTTACATGTCTGAGATGAAACCGTGAATTTTATTATTCGTCTTTTCTTCTTAATCTCAGTGATCTCTTTTTTTTAGATTTCTGCTGCTCTTTTCACTCCTCAGGTTGGACGTGCAGTGTGAAGTTGTAGACTCTGAGATTAACCACATCTTGCCAGCCTTCTCGGTGGTGCGGCAGGAGTGTGGCCTTCAGAGGGAACCGCTACTCTTCAGCTGTGCAGGACACTCCCCTAAATACAGACGTCTTTGCCCCTGCAGGGACTTCCGCCATGGGCAGGTGGCGCTGTGCAGAGACTGTCTATAATGACAGAACACGTGAAGGACAGACAGAAAAGACATGGACAAAGAGAAGAAAGTGTAGAGCTGGGACATATCACCTGGTGTTGCAGAGAGCCAGCCTCTCTCGAAAAGTAAATGTAGGCTCGTGACGAAGAAGCATGCATGGATTTAAAGAGTTTACACCGGAACTGAGCCTGGGTTGTATCAGAGGATATTTGATGACTGTAGTTGTTATAACAGATGTTATACTGCAACAGACTGGAGACACTTTGGCTACACTGAACACATAACATGTGGACCGTTCAAGAAGCAGATGTGCCATGAAATGCATCTTTTACTGGCTACACCTGCAGCTCACCTGCAGCAGAGTGACTCACAGGCAAAGCAAGCAAAACACTGAGCTTTCATTCTTGGGATTGTGTTGCCTTCATTTTTTTTTAACCTAGCACAATGCTGTGAAACTTACAGCTTTTCACAGTTTCTGTGATATGAGTAATTAACATCCACAGACTACTCGCGCCCCTTTTAAGGTATAAGTAAACAAACGCCAGCTGGTCCTGGCAAAATAAGTTATAACCAGTAGTTTCATTTAAATAAAAAAAACAGTGTATGACTCTCTTCTGTGCTAAAGGACCGCACGCATCAACCTTAATAATTATAAATAGAGCACTTGCCTATTTTCGCAAATGCAGAGCAGATCTCTGCAGAGCACACGCAGCACTTAAATGTTGTTCTAACACCTCGGGAGGCAATTTACATTAATTAGAAAGGTTTAAGTGGCACAGGAGGTGCTCTGCGAATGGTTCACATATGTTACATGTTCAAAGTAGCCACAACCTTTTTAAAATAGCATTTGAGTGGTTCCAAGTGTCCAGAGACTGGGTTAACGCTCACAAAGCTGAAAGACTTTCACAAAAACGTACAGGATAATAGTTTCTGCAAGATGCTGACTGATGATATTATACACAACATTTCATTTTTTTGGAATTGTATCCCACCAAAATAAGGGGTTTCAGTTGAAAAATATACCCTTTAAAAGCATGTGACTGCAGAGTATTGGGACTACACTGTCATTCCATGACAAAGTCTTCAAATATCTTGGCTTGGAGAAGGCAACCTCAGGTCAATATCCAATCTCCTCTCTGCACATGGACAAAGGATGATGGACAACCAGGTTATCTCCCCAGCTTTTTCTCCCCTCCTCCTGTGATGGACAGAATAATTTATCAGACTGAAACCCAAGTCTGAGGTAACATCACTCAATGCAATCATCTCTGGTCAGAAAACGAAAGAGGAGAAGAGAGGGCAAAGATAAAGGGCACAAGATTATTTTTCAATAAATAAGCTTTTAGAGCCTTCAGTTGGATTTTTAAAAAGTCCTCCGGGCTTTTGTGATGGAAAAATCAGAAAATAAAAAAAAGAATGGATCAAAATGCTAATGTGGGTTTTGTATTGTGTCTGGTCTTTACTTAGGTTCTTCCTACCTTTATTATGCTCCAGGGTTGCTCCTCATCCCATCTGTTAAAATCATCCCAGCGTTCACATTCATCCAGATTTCCATCTATTCATCCACCTCCAGGGAGAGACGTGATCTTTTTCGCATAAAGCTGAGAGCCAAAACAGTTCGGAGCAGTCTATAAGTGAGGTAGCACACTACAGAGGGGGGAGCAGGAAGTCGCATTAAAGAATCAAACAGGCTATAAACCTGTACGTGATCCAATTGGCCATTGTGGACAGGGATTTCTGACCAGTACAGATTACATGAGCTCACTGCTCAGCTGGTACCATTTGAGCTCTGACAAATAACAGCACACAGCTGACACAAGGTATGGTATCTACGTAGACCACAAAGACAGACTCATTAACAAATGTCAGTAATTAAACTTGCTCCTGATTCTGTGAGTTAGGGCTTAATGCTACAGATGACGCTAGAATTTTTCAGTATGGTAGGTGGTTATCTTAGAAAAGTGTGCATCCTTGAATGCACCCTCTGCATAACCACTCACAGTAGCTCCTGTTTAGTAATTTGCAACATTTTAAGATGACATGCAAAAAAAAATTCTTGTTTTGTAGCTTTTGTATCCTACATTCTCAAACGTCTGACTAAAGGTGTGTGTGTGTGGATTCGACCACTACAGATTACATGCCTGTACGCTCAGATCAATTGCACTGTGGACAGGGATTTCTGACCAGTACAGATTACATGAGCTCACTGCTCAGCTGGTACCATCCAGTCAGCAAGCATCATGTAATGTGCACTATTTAAAGTAACTTTAGTAGGGGTGGGTTTTAATAATCGATTCTGGCTTGGATAACGTGATATTGATTCATTAAAATCCTGAATCGTTTTTTTAATATAAATGTATTTTGCCCAAAATTCCAGAATCTCAGGTGAAACCTCACAAAATTTTGACAACCACCAAACATTTAAAACAATAAATGAGAGCAGGTACACGGCTTCAGCACAAAGACATAAACACAAAGCGCGGACCTGCGGATCAGAATCAGTGAGATGTCGCCGTTCTTATCTGACGGCAGGGACACGGTCGGGGCTGAAAGCCGACAGCTCGCTGATTCTGATGTTTCGGCGGGTCCGCGCTTTGTGTTCACGCCCTTTTTGCGCTGATTCTAAAGCTGTTAGTTTTATCTCTCTCCAAACAATATTGACCGAACCAGCAGCAAAAGAAGATCCAAACTACGCTTCACATAAACATCGTCATGGACTCCCTCTGACTTTTGCTGTTTTGCTTCCACCACGATGAAATCACACTTCATGCACAGCTCTGTCTCTCTCTTTCTCAGTGTACTTCAAGAACAGTCTATCCCCGAAATCTGTTTTCTGCATTATTCGCTTGCTTGTTACGCACAAGACTACCTTTGTTTACAGCGCTGTTGGCCGATGTTTTTTTTCCTTTTACTTACTTCCGAAAACCTAATTTCTGCCGTTCAATAGGCTACTGAACAAATTTAAACTTTTTAAAAATTATACAAAATGCAAAGCCATGTCTCTAATAAAATTGCTGTAACTTCAGAGGTAATGTTCATCAGTTGATTAATGATTTTCTTTCGTTTTTGATCTACTGCAGAATATTTTTATAAAATCCCAGGCCAGGAAAATCACCTTCATGTTTTTCTGTGTTTTATCTTCAGCTACTTTGACACAAAGGCCTCTGCTGTGATGCTCACACCTTTGATAAAGTCTCGAAAGTGTCAGCTTCCTTTTTATAGATACAAAAATATGTAAATGTACTGATCTGAATTATAATATTTCTGACTGTCTGAGGCAAAATTTCCCAGATTCAAATCGAATTGAATCAAATCGTGGATCGAATCGAATCTAGAAATCAGTGACGATACCCAGCCCTAAACTTTAGCCTACAAATAATCACAGTAGATCTGCAAGCTAATTTGTAAACCACAGCCACCCTATCTCCTCTAGTTCATGAGGCCTTTGACTTAATCAGTGTTTGCTCTGTTGTTAATAAAGCCTACTCAACTCTGTACAGAGCTGTATGTTAGCCATGAAACCACAGGTGTGCTTTCTCCACCTGGTGCTTTTCAGGTAGGTACAGGTATTTAAAATTATATATATATATATATATGAGAGAGAGAGAGAGAGAGAAAGAAATCTGCCAAAAACGTGTCTTGAAAATGTTAAATTGGGCCATTTTTGTTGTAAACTTTACTCTGGGTTATCAAGCACTATACATATACAATATACTGATAAAATAACAACACCAACAGCTCACGTAATAACTGTTAATTAATGAAATATTCCTATATTCATGGCTAACATATAAATATGTGTGTGTGCGTATGTATATATGTTACTGTTGGTATCATTGACTATATAGCTGCACTCGTTGAGGTTTGAGCTGAATGCCTTAAATGTGTAGCAGCAGTAGAGATGTATGTATTCTGATGTCATTGAGATAAAATTCAAAAGTTACAATAGATTACAAGAATGCACAATTTCCACTGAGTCCGGCAGGTAAACTGTTTTTAGAGCAGGAACGACTCCACTATCAATAGTGAAAAATAATGTAACATTACTAAATTACTAAACCCTAAACAGTTTCAAGTTTTCAAGTTTTATTGTCATGTACAGAAAAAGAGTGTAGCCACATTTACCCATAATGAAATTCTTTTGCTCCTCAGCTTTACATGAGCAAATAAAGTTTGCAGTTATATTAAGAAGAAAATAACAAGAAAATAGCAGTAATAATAATAATACTAAAAGAGAGGATAAAAGAGAAAAGTATTAATATTTAGAGAATTTAAGACAAGTTGGTATTTACAGTTTGTGCAAAACTTGTGCAATGAGCATTAAGTGGCATAGCTAATGAAATTAAATATCAATCAATAGTAATTTGAATTTTTCAGTTTGGTACGTCTTTAACTTGGTAATAATAGGAACTAATTCATGCTAGACCTGAGATGCACACTTTAACTATCGGATTATGACAGCGTGTCATATGTATGGGTTGTGTGTGTGATTAGAGGTACAGCAGTGCTGTTGGTCTGAATCCCAATGACTAATGCAAAATTCAATGAATAATAAATCAAAAGTGTGAGATGTTAAAGTAGATTCATCAAATCCTCATTGACCTGTACTGGCATGGGGGAAAAATGTCACCCCATTCACCAGCTCACCGTGATTTCAATTTAACACCAGAGCCAATTCCAATTACAATGAATGCATTTCATCTCAGCAATTCATCCATCTTCTTGAGTGAAATATTTACAATCATCATAAAAAAGCACTTAGGCCCTGTGCAGAAAATCACTTCTTTCTCTCTGTGGACACAGAGCCGGGGTTGGCTGCAGCCAATGGAAAGGTTCCAGTAACATCTATGAGCATAATGTCTGAAGATGTCACCTCATAAATTCATTCATTCGCATGAAGTAAAAGCTGAGCACTAGAGCTAAGCACATTTGCGTAGCTAAAAGGTTTTGAAGAAAACAACGCTGCCTGGACTATGTGTTTGATTTCTTTTTGTTGCTCTATTCTCACCTTCATTGATCCACTTCAAGGGAGGTCAGTATTTTTGGACATATTCTTAGATGGAAAAAAAATATTGCCACTCCCATTACAAATCATTCAATATGAAACTGTATAATGAAGGTAAATTTCATAGCAGATACACTGGAAAACCAAAAAAGGGCTAAGCTGGCTCCATTAATCCTGAACAAATCTGCTTACAGTATCAGTGCAAATTCATACATTACAGCTTGTTTAATTTTTACAGAAAAAAACATTTTTAAAAAGCCTGGTTTCACATGGATATTATGATGAACGTCAGGTGATGTCACTTCCTGGACATCACCTGGAGCGTGACTCCAGGAAAACACAGATCCTTTAATGAACACAGAGCCTACAGAGAGATTCTGGGCATGGCATCCAAAAAAAATGATAAGTGATAGTCAGAAAATTACAATTCCCTCCACACCTACAGCAGCTGCATCAACCTTACAATACTTTCACCTTCACAGAAGCTTTAAAGCCTGTAATGATGTAAATTATGTAAAAAAAAAAAAAAAAAGGACATTGGTTATGAATATGATTCATATTTACCTAATTGAGGTAAATTTAGCTCCATTAATGTGAGACGTGGTTACTGTCTTAATTTGATATCTTCTAATAGTCTCAGTGTCACGGACCAGGTCCTGATATACAGGCGTACACAGGCATGTGAAACCACACCACTGAAGACTCTGCATAGTTTTATTACAGCCATCAGATATTAATCTGAGCCAATAAACTCAGAGCTTTCATCTATCTCTCTAATAGTGTTTCTCTGCTCTCAGGGTGACATTCAAACTTAACACATGGCTGCCTGGTAACTATATGGGGACTTTGTTCAACAGCTGCAACTCCTGTTCTTTGGAGGACCCATCAAAAAACCTTGACTTGGGTCTGAAGGACAAGTGTGTCAAGTGTGTGTGCTTGTGTGTGTGCATGCATGTGTGTGTGAGAGAGAGAGAGACAGAGTGAGCGAGAGAAAGAGAACGTGTCATACAGAGCATGAACATATACAGTAAACAGGATTCCTCTAAATACCCTCAGGATACATTTTCAGCAGACTGTTTTTAGTATCCACAATGATTCTTAGCTGAAGGCGCCGCCCAGACTGACTTACACGAAATAAACATTTCGAACGGCGTGTTTATTTTGAAATAAAATGACAAAAAAGGAATTTCTTTGCCCTCTACTAAGAAGCTGTTACTGTTCTATGGTGACTTTAAAGGCTAAAGATCTGATAGTAGTGGAAGTCGGGATCTTTTTTTCTCTTTAACATGATAAGAAAAAAAAAAAAAAAACTTTACCTGAGGTGCAAATCCACAGTGGGAAACCTTTGCGCAGAAAATGGCTGATCACCGATGGTGATGCCTAATCAAGGCTCCTTCAGTGAAAACAGCTCACCTGCCTTCCTGCTTAAAGGAGCCTCCCGGGTGACTAAAATTCTCAGTAAAAATATTTCTGATTTTGCTTTTTGTTCAATAGGCAGGTGCATGTGTGATTTTTATTTTTATTTTTCAAATTTCAGTGGGTTAGTACTGTTGCCTCACAGTGAGAAGGTCCTGGGATCAAATCCACCATTGTTTTGCAAATTTCAGAGATTTTATACTTGTGCTGATTTCCCAATTTGCACAAAGTAGCCTTCATGCAAATAGGCAACCTTGAACAGCCGGTGGAGTAAAATGTCTGAACAGAAAGTTTGGTAGATCAATTCGATGTATAGCAAAAATGTGACATTGAAGCTTGAATTTTACAGACACTGGCTCTCAACAGACTTTTATGCTTTTATTGGAGATTTTATCCAATAAATAGCTAAAATGAGATGATTTGTTTAAAGGAAAAACCTCAAGAGAAAGAAAAGTATTTTTTATATAATTTCAAGTATGTCTGGAGAGAACTTTCAAGTATGAATATTACAGTATTATTTGATCTTGAATAATGTCAAAAGTTAAAAAAAAACAGAAAATGTATTGACAATTATTTCATTAATCAAAAACAGTTATCTGAATTTGCTTCTTCATTGTAAATATTTGCAGCACTTTTCAGTTAGTAATGTTATAAATAATACATTTGATTTAAAAGTGCCTTTCAAGACACCCAAGGACTGTGAAGATTCTCAGCCATCCAGGTCATTGTAGTCTAAGGAGCTTGGAAAGAAAAGCATCTGAACTTTAAGTTTCCTTGAAGATGTTTCACCTCTCATCCGAGAAGCTTCTTCAGTTCCAAGAGCAATTGGTGGAGGTTTCCAGATTTTAAGCCATATGGGAGTATCCCCAAGAGAGTCATGGATCCCCTATTGATCCTCCACCTAATCACACGAGCCAAGGTGTGAAAAGGGGAATGGGTCACAATCAGCCAAGATTTCAAGTGAAAGAAGCCATCTATATCCACTGTGAATGGCCATCTTTGAACAGAGTGGCTTAAGGACACCAAATGTCTGCCATCCATAATCCAGTTTTGAGATCCCTTCCCAGACGCCTAAACGCTCACTCAGATCCTGGGCAATTTGACCTCAGTAAATCACATGATAGGGTGGGTCTAGGTTTCACAATGGGTTCATCTGAAACCTTGGCTGATTGTGACCCACACCCTTTTTCACACCTTGGCTCGTGTGATTAGGCAGAGGATCAATAGGGGGTCTATTACTCTTTTCGGGATACTCCTATGGGGCTTAAAATCTGGGATCCTCCTCCAGTTGCTCTAAGAACTGAAGAAGCTTCTTGGATGAGAAGTAAAACGTCTTCAAGAAACCTAAAGAAATCCAGATGCTTTTCTTTAGAAGGACCTTAGACTCCCAAGGATACTTAACAATAAAGTAAAACACATTGTAGAACATGACAAAATGAAGAACAATAACAAAAACAAGATAAACAAACATTAAGTTCACAGTGAATATGCAGACTTGAACAGGTTTTGAGTTGAGATTTAAACTGGCGGAGAGAATGTTTCTTATATCCTGGGGTAGAGAGTTCCACAGCCTGGGAGCAGAGCAACTGAAAGCTCTGCTTTCCATGGTGCTGAGGCAGAAAGAAAGCACAGCAAGTTGAATAGAAGAAGAAGATCGAAGTGAGCGCGCAGAAGAGGTAGTGCTTAACAGGTCAGAAAGGTAAGGAGGAGCAAGGGCCTTGAAGCTGAACGGAAGAAGCTTGAATACTATTTGGAATTTCACAGGGAGCCAGTGAAGTTCCTGAAGGACAAGGGTGATGTGCTGGTAGGAGGGGGTTCTGGTAATAATGCAGGCAGCAGAGTTTTGAACCGGTTGAAGCTTATGGAGGGATTTTGGGGGGAGACCACGTAAGAAAGAATTATAATAGTCAATGCGGGAGGTAACGAGACTATGAACAAGAATGAACGAATGATGGAAACAGAAGGACGTAATCGGTTAATGTTGCGTAGATGGGAATAGGCCGAACGGGTGAGATGATTGACGTGAGATTTATAGGATAGTGAGCTGTCAAGGATGACACCGAGGCTCTTAACCTGAGGTTAAGGGAAAACCGTGGAGTTGTCAGTAGTCAATATATCGGTTTTTCACACTGTTAGTCAGACAAAATAAGATAACTGAAAACTGAAGAACCAACAAAAAATGTGTATGGAAATTTGCATTACTTTTTACTGGCCAGCTGGCTAATACATTAATAAGGAAATCAGATCTGATACATGTATTTTGGGATCAGTAAGTAATTCCAGCTGTCAGGTGAATGTAGTGAATATTAATTACAATAAACTCCCTCAAAACTACAACCAAATCAGAAAGGATGCAACATGTTCAAGCTAAGCTGAAGTACCTAAGAATGACACTAAAGTTCAACACTGGAAGAAATATACTGTGTGTGTGTGTGTGTGTTCTGTTCACATCAGCGTCTCATTCTTATTTATGTTAGTGTCTTGTTTTCAGTGTTTCCAGGCCGTGTGGGCGACTGTATCTACAAAGCAGCATTAATGAGCTTGTTATCAGTCCTATTTGGTCTGTCAGCTGTTAAGAAATTTGAATTAGAACCACATCCAAGCATATTATTTATTCAGTTTAAACAATAATTAATCAGTACAGGAACAGATTGATGTACACAGCCGAATAATTACGGAGCTAACAAAGATAATAAATATATAAATTTATGGGAAACATGTTTGTCAGAACCTGCCATTATTCAGCTCCAGTTCGACATGAGTTTGACAGTCACAGCAGCCTGCGCACACAAATACATGCGCTCTTTACATCTCTGTAGGAATTTATGATGGCTTGTAAAAATTCACTATATACCACACACACACACACACACACACACTTTCTGTATTGTCTAAACCAGGGGTGGGCAATCTCAGTCCACGAGGGCCGGTGTCCCTGCAGGTTTTGGATCTCATCTTGGGTCAACACACCTGAATCACGTGATTAGTTCATTACCAGGCCTCTGGAGAACTTCAGGACATGTTGAGGAGCTAATTTAGCCATTTAAATCAGCTGTGTTGGTTCGAGGACACCTAAAACCTGCAGGGACACCGGCCCTCGTGGACTGAGATTGCCCACCCCTGGTCTAAACTCATAAAGACAAGTCAGCTTTCAACCTAAATCCAAGCTTTGATTTCTTACCCTTTTCTTCCCTTGCTCTCTTGTCCTCTCTATTGTGCGGTTTTTGTGTGTCATTTCTCTTGGAGTTCTCTGAGGTCCAATTTGCCCACCAAACCTGTGTGTGTGTGTGTGTGGGAGTCTGACACTCTGCAGACTGATTTTAATTGCCCCTTCCTCTGATTTTCACCTCAGCACACTTCTTTGTCCATTTAAAGCCACTGATTATAAAAACCACATTAGCCGTTACATTTCTGTGCGGTTTACTTCATACAGGGAGTGCAGAATTATTAGGCAAATGAGTATTTTGTCCACATCATCCTCTTCATGCATGTTGTCTTACTCCAAGCTGTATAGGCTCGAAAGCCTACTACCAATTAAGCATATTAGGTGATGTGCATCTCTGTAATGAGAAGGGGTGTGGTCTAATGACATCAACACCCTATATCAGGTGTGCATAATTATTAGGCAACGTCCTTTCCTTTGGCAAAATGGGTCAAAAGAAGGACTTGACAGGCTCAGAAAAGTCAAAAATAGTGAGATATCTTGCAGAGGGATGCAGCAGTCTCAAAATTGCAAAGCTTCTGAAGCGTGATCATCGAACAATCAAGCGTTTCATTCAAAATAGTCAACAGGGTCGCAAGAAGCGTGTGGAAAAACCAAGGCGCAAAATAACTGCCCATGAACTGAGAAAAGTCAAGCGTGCAGCTGCCAAGATGCCACTTGCCACTAGTTTGGCCATATTTCAGAGCTGCAACATCACTGGAGTGCCCAAAAGCACAAGGTGTGCAATACTCAGAGACATGGCCAAGGTAAGAAAGGCTGAAAGACGACCACCACTGAACAAGACACACAAGCTGAAATGTCAAGACTGGGCCAAGAAATATCTCAAGACTGGTTTTTCTAAGGTTTATGGACTGATGAAATGAGAGTGAGTCTTGATGGGCCAGATGGATGGGCCCGTGGCTGGATTGGTAAAGGGCAGAGAGCTCCAGTCCGACTCAGACGCCAGCAAGGTGGAGGTGGAGTACTGGTTTGGGCTGGTATCATCAAAGATGAGCTTGTGGGGCCTTTTCGGGTTGAGGATGGAGTCAAGCTCAACTCCCAGTCCTACTGCCAGTTTCTGGAAGACACCTTCTTCAAGCAGTGGTACAGGAAGAAGTCTGCATCCTTCAAGAAAAACATGATTTTCATGCAGGACAATGCTCCATCACACGCGTCCAAGTACTCCACAGCGTGGCTGGCAAGAAAGGGTATAAAAGAAGAAAAACTAATGACATGGCCTCCTTGTTCACCTGATCTGAACCCCATTGAGAACCTGTGGTCCATCATCAAATGTGAGATTTACAAGGAGGGAAAACAGTACACCTCTCTGAACAGTGTCTGGGAGGCTGTGGTTGCTGCTGCACGCAATGTTGATGGTGAACAGATCAAAACACTGACAGAATCCATGGATGGCAGGCTTTTGAGTGTCCTTGCAAAGAAAGGTGGCTATATTGGTCGCTGATTTGTTTTTGAATGTCAGAAATGTATATTTGTGAATGTGGAGATGTTATATTGGCTTCACTGGTGAAAATAAATAATTGAAATTGGTATATATTTGTTTTTTGTTAAGTTGCCTAATAATTATGCACAGTGATAGTCACCTGCACACACAGATATCCCCCTAAAATAGCTAAAACTAAAAACTACTTCCAAAAACATTCAGCTTTGATATTAATGAGTTTTTTGGGTTCATTGAGAACATGGTTGTTGTTGTTGTTCAATAATAAAATTATTCCTCAAAAATACAACTTTCCTAATAATTCTGCACTCCCTGTATATGTGAATGAGGCTAGCTGTGTCAATGTGTGAAAGTAAGAGGAAGTGTGAGCTCAATGTAAAGACAAACACTCATCTCTTTGTAGTACTTCTTCAGTGTTTTTTCTCGCGCAGCACTTTAATGAAGCCGACTGCCTTTTGAAGTAGAGGAGAAGGATGTATCCGGAGCTTTTAGTCATGTGGTCCGATCCCCGCTGGGCTTTTCATATCAAGGTGGAGCGCGTCAATTTCCCGTTCGCCTCTCATGCGCTGTTATCCAACTCTTTCCTTCTGTAAAGAAACTTTCCCTGCTGTGCCAACACAGATAATTCACACTCGAGACCGCTTGGTTTCTGCTTAAATATGCATGGATTCATTGAAGGTTTACAGTTCGTGAACATTTAAACTGACTATAGTGTATTGTTAGTGATTGGATCTGTAGTTTCTAGCAGCAGAAACCTACACACAGACATCAGAGGCCATTGTTGGGATATTTAAAGTCAGAATCTTAGCCTGTGTACAAATGTAGGCAACAGCTTGACGTAGCAACACATGCCAACTTTACTACTGAACTGAAGACAGTCTGCATTACTGTTGACAAGCTGGTCTCATTGTAGGGTGTTAAACGCAACAGTTTTGTCAGAAGCATCTGGCATTATAAAGGTGTCCTTTTCCATTTGTGCTTTGATGCACCAACTGCAGCAAACTTGATAGCTGAGAGAAAATGGTCCCATTTGAAAAAGGGAGGAGGGGTGACAGTCTTGTCATTGGTTTATCTCCTGTTTGAGACTGTGTGTTAGGAAAACCTTGCAACATTGGTAACGATACACTTTTTTTTTTTCTCCATTTACCCTCCACACTAAAAATGATGGCTAAAGGGGACCTGTTAGGTTAATTCCCAGTTCTATATTTTTATTCTTAGAGTCTTGGCTGTGCATAAGTCACAGTTCAAAATAACCCTTAGTTATCTTATAATGGGCTTTGATGCAATGCCTCATTTGAGTCACTCTTTGAAAAAAATGCTTTTTTTAGCTCGAATCTTTAAGGCAATATTATTATAATTGGCTGCCCCTTGCCTGAACTGCATCCTCTTCTTCACTGTGTGCAGAGTTGGACCCAAACATGTACAGATCGATTATAAAAGGTGGAACAAGGGTCTATATACATGCATGTTAAATGATATAAATGTGGGAAACTGAAAACCTTTGCTTTCAGCAGCTTAGTTACTTTGAAATTTTTTGCCCCTTGTCTTCTAGACTGGCAATCTAACAACACCTTTACGTGTCTCCAATTTGAAAACGTTGTTGCTTGCCCTAATAAAATTTTGACTGTAAGTGATGAAGTGTTCACCTCCTGCTATATGTACTGAGGTTCCTTTGAATAGTGACGCTGTGGGAAAAGTGAATATACAAATTGAATACAAATCTGGCAGTGAAAGGACGCAGTGATTGGGGATTTACACCTCAAGTGTGCTTGAACGCCAGGGCTGACAAACGCTGAGAACAAAAGAAAGCTGTTGTGTGTATGTATGTATTAGTCATTGTTAATTTGTGACATGGTGTGATGGGGCTGTCATCACTCGTGTTTTGTATTTAAATATGTCCGAACCCAGCAGAGTGGGCGAGTGAAAAATAAGAGCCATTAATGGCAGTTAAGCTGTTAGAAATTGTGAGAAACATTAAAAAAAAAGATGGGAGGGAACAAAGAAGGAGAAGACATAATTGTAAGAAAGAGAAGGAGGTTAGAAGAAGGAAAGAAGGAGAAAAGGAGGAAGAGATTGTAGCCACAAGAGGCCGAAACTATCCTCGTCAATAATGCAAAGGTAATTGCCTGACTCCTCCTGAGCATCGACGTGAGCCTGAATAAATAATCAGTGTGTAAATAAAAGAGCCGCTCAAATATTTAAAGAGAAGCAAATCAATGGCAAATGCCTCAAGTGAACAGGTGAGAAAGGGAGAAAAAAAAAATCCCCCTCTCTTTCTTCCTCCAGCCCATCTCTCCAGCCCCTCCCAATCATCTATAAATGAGAAAGCGGGCCATGTGTGGCTCAAAGCAGCGTATAACAAGCTGTGCACAGAACACCTAAGCAGGGGTGTGCGTGCACATATGCATGTGCTTATATTTTCAAATTCATTTCTTACATCTTTGTACCTGCCCAACCTCACAGCAGTCCTCTACTCTTATCTCCTCTCTAACCATTTTCTTCTTTTTCTCACCCATCTCTCGCCTACACTCTTCTTTCAGTCATTTCCTTTTTCCTTCCCTCTCTATGTGCATGTGTTCCTTCTCCCATCCTCTTCCTTAGCTGGTGCAGGTGAGGCCAGCTAAAACTGATTAGGATCCCCTCGGGGAGCTGCAGTAATGAGGAAGAGAATGAATAAGAGGCAGAGTGAGCGAGAAATGGTAAAAAATAGGAAAGAACCTGATTTAAAAAGGCAGCAGAGGTGGTAACAGGAGAGTTAGGCAAATGCAGAGATAAAATGGTAAATAAACTGCTAACTGCAGAGTAACAGTCAGCTGATGCTCATGAGAGGATGCTGTAAAAACAAAATTAAAATAGTTTTTAAGGAATGGGGGGGCAGTATCTACATTTTTGTTTTTATGTAGTATTAGAAAATTTCACAGTTTGAACCCCTCAGCAGTCGCATCTAAAACAGCACTGTAGCTGAAAATGCCTTCACATTGCAAATAATGTAACTCTCTGTGCACTTGTCTTAAGAAAACCTCCTTTGAGTGTCTGCAGGTTGTTCAGAGCACCGCTGTGAGAATCCTCACTGAGCCTTCCAAGTACTCACATATCACAGCATTGATAATTCTGTCGCACTGGCTGCCTATTAACTTCAGGGCCCACTTTAAGGTTCTGATTTTGACTTTTAGAGCCCTTCATGGACAAGCACCAGCGTACGTCAGTGAAGTGCTTTCAGTGACAGCAATTCATCCGAGATTTGTTCAAAAACCGCACCAAGCTGAGAAAAGCTGTGGTCATACCAACTTTTCGTTGGATGTTTGAGTAACATTTTATTATTATATATACTATATATAATAATATATATTTTGAGCAGTGTTTAAAACTGCACGTTTACACGGTCACTGAGAGAGGAAAGGGCACAACTTACAACATTTTGTTACAGGTCAGACAATTTAAGCCTCACATTGATAACAATAACAGAGGTTTTTAATTTAAAAAAAATAGAAATTAAGATGAAAATTACTAAAAATACAAGGCAATATGTTAGCTCAATGGAATGAAAAGTCACACCTTGCGTTCACAGCAACTACTTGTGACCTTTTATTTTGATCATGGTTGTTTGGGACCATGGTTGGGCCCATCTTTCACCCTCAGTTAATGGCATAGAATGGTAACGGTGCGCTAGGAAATAAGAACTTGCCAATTAAATTCTCTGGTGACCTTTCAAACATATGTGTAACGTGCATGTAAATGTGTAAAAGTTACGCTGGATTTAAATGTGTAAAAACCGTGTGAGTTTATAAACCGGCCCCGGTCACACAGTTTCTATATAAAAAGGTACACAGAAAAAAAAGCATTGCTTTGTATCTCAAATTTACTCAATAACCAAAAATATGTCACAAATCTGGTTATCCTATATTTCATCAACATTTAACCAGCTAAGTAGAAGGAGTTTGGGAACAAACATAAACATAAATGCACTACAGTGATCAAAATATGATTGTTATATAGTAGTAATAGTACCTGTAGCGTTAGTAGTATTAACTTTAAAGTTGCCTGTTTAAATGTCTGATCATCATCATTTATTTTTATGATCTGAGGCACTTCAAACTGGTTCTGAAGAGTCGAGGTAATCTTAGGGTGTTATTTGACACTATAAATGATATTTTTCCTCCTGCTCCACCAGCTGTTCCAATTTCCTCTCTCCAGCCCAGCTCATCCTATTATTTTAGAAAGATTTTCACCTGGTTTTTAACCTGATCTGTTCCAATTAGATGATGCTCCCTTGGCATTTTACATGCATCTTTGTTGAAAAGTGCCTTTCAGACTGTTGCTTCCACCCTGTAAATCCCTGTCTATTTTAAGAACGCTATCATCTAACCACTTAAAAAAAGAAGGAAAGAAACGCTCGACCCCTGGCTTCTTAGCAGTTACAAACCAATCTCACAGTTACACTTTATTGGTAAGATTTTGTACAAGGTTATGGTGAAGCAGCTTACAGCTGCTTTTGCACTGTTGACCATCACATTGTGCTCAATGGGCTGCGATACTGGGTGTATTGATTTATATTGGTATTGTAGCTTTGAGGTTATTCTCTTCATATTTGTCAAAGCGACCACAGAAGAGTCTGCCAACAGGAATAGCTGACTTTTTAAATGTGACCTCCAAGACTGACATGCATCAGAACAAATACATTTGAAAATAAAATCCAAGGTCAGTTCAGTCAGCTAAAAGCAGGGATTTAAGGAGAGGCATTTCCAAATTGTCTCTTTCTTCTTATCTTCTTTCAAGCTGCTTTAGATACTTTTAAAAAAAAACAACAAAAACAACTGCAAGAAGATAGGATAAAAGACAGCAGAGGAGCTGCAAGCTGGTAGATAGGAGGCCTTAGTGTTCATTCTGCCCAGTGAGGGTGCACAGCAAGAGGGCTGAGGAGATGAATAGGCTCCTTTTGAAAAGGACAGGAATGAGAGCATCTTTTAACTTCCCTCCAACACTTTTTCTCTGATGTCTGAATCAGCCTTACATGTCTGTCACAAACTGACCAGATCACATAATAAAGCAAACAAGCCAGACAACTAGGAAGCAAAAACAGGGAGACACAAAGACACAAAGTGGCAATTACCTACAGTGAAACACAATAAACTGAAGTGTTCACTAGCAGATACTGAAAATCTCCAGTACATGGAAAGCAGAAAATGATGCCTTTTCTAGTACTGATCAAACTTCATTCTGAATAAAGTTTGAAGGAATCTGAACTGAAAAAGAAATTTTATTTTCACAGCCAAGTTCAATGTCCTCGGGGGGGGGAAGGACATTTCAGTAGATCTTAAGGTTTGTCTCCTAGCTTCTTTTTTTTTTTTAAAACATCAACATGATCATACCTCAAATGTCTGAAAAGAAAGATCTTCAGAACTAATGGCTTCTTGTGTCACTCATTATATTTGAAGCCCCAAGAATGATCCACAATTTTCATGACATCTCCTGTCTGAAAGATCCAGAAATAGAACCAGACTCTTACTTTGACATCCACATACTTGTCTCACTAGAAGCAAAAGATAAGATCAGGGACAATACTTACTTTCTTATTGGTGACATGTCACTCTGTATTACCAACTTTAAAGAGGCTGTGTATGATTTGAATGGAAAAAAATATGAAGCTTCCATCTGCACCGTACTCTCAGGTCTTATCCACATATGTAGAAATAAGCAAATACAGTAGATAAACACTGGTCGCTGCTGCTCATTGGAACAATGTGTTGATGTGGCAACTATGTTGTACTGTATGTTGGACATGCACCGCCCAGTGCATGAATATCTACTGCCATAGATACTCCCCACCATTTGACCTTAGAACTGAAGAAGCTTCTCGGATGAAAGGTGAAACGTCTTCAAGCAACTTAAAGAAGTCCAGACGCTTTTCTATGCAAGCTCCTTTGACTCCACATATGTGGACACCAGGTCCTAGGAGGTTAAAAATATTAAAAATATAAAATATCTACTTTTTATGACGTCGTCCCAAAAACATCACAAAGGATTTGTTCCATCATTTAAACCAGCTATCCATTTAGTCCAATCAACTGTAAAAACAAAAAAAACAAAAGCAAAAACCCCAAAACAAACAAACAAAAACATCATACTCATATTTAGCATAAGCTAGCATTAGCTTGATTTAATGCCAGCACCAGCTTTGAGTGGAAATAAAGTAACACGCTACTGTAATCACATTAAATTTATCAGAAAAGCAGTAATGCACTGAAATGTAAACTGTACTAAACTCAGTAATAACATTACAGTTACAACTGTGTCGTTACTTGTGTTACAAAGGTTCAGTTACCTGCTAGCCGGGCACATAGAAAGAAAACATCAACCAAATTTTTTTTTTTTTTTTTAAACTGTGCACTTCTACAATTAGCTGATTTCGGGTTTTGTGCAGGAGGAAAATGGTGGAGTGGTGCAGTGATATAGCTTTGAGGAGTGAAAATATGGATATTACATTTGCTTTTATTGCACAAAAGCAGAACAGTGTCATGGTAAAGTGGAAACTGCATCCAGTGATGAAGCAGTGATGAGCAGTCAAGTTTGTAGCCTCCATTTCTACCTGTTCATGTTTCTAAAGTAGGATCACTTTGGCGATTGAAGTCTCTTTGGGATGGTTTCTTTTTTCCTTTGTGCTGTCAACTTTGTTTTCCATACGTAAATACTAAATGAAAGATCATATGTGTGTTTTCATTAAGATAGATCTGTGTTGGACCATAGAAGTTAACAATATTAATCAGAGGCCAAGTATTAGACAATTCGTTTTGGGTCATTTGATAGTAACAACTTACCATCTCCTCCCAGTAATTAAGTAACATAGTGCATTACTTTTAAGAAAAGTAACATATAATACATTCCTTTCCTTGAAGGCCTGATGATCTTTGATAATCTAATCACAATGTGCCCTGCCCTGGCACAAATATGTCAAGTATCAGGGATTGTATGGAATATAGATTATAGATATGTTGCTAATAATGAACCTGAGATTATATTTATTCTTAAATTAGGTGTTTCATTTTAATGCAACATATTTTGCATCTACTGCAGGACTCTGCAGGTGTACAACATCAAAAAGTGCTGTAGTTGCAGTAACTGAGTAGATCCTTTAAATTTTTCAAAGATGTTCTCTTCTGTCTATTTTTTCCCCTTGACATGCAATTTCTAATATTTCTTCATTTAAGAAAGCAGGAGCCTCTGATTCCAGTGGCAGAGTGCTCCAAATGGGAAGGCCAACACTTGGAAAACACTTTTCCATTAAGGTGGAAATCTGCGATATATATACAACCCATTTACCATTTTTACATTGGATTAACTTTATATCATGACAAGATAATACTGACTCCTAAGTGGCATATCATGTGTCTCAAGTATATCTTTAGACTCTCCAAGTTTTTGTTTTGTTTTTTTGGGGGGGAGTTCCTCCAACCTTATCCGGTTTTTAAGTGATGACGTGACGAATCCTACTTCCGGGCCTAAAGTAGTCTGCGTTTAATATGGCTTTTGTGTTGTTAACATAATGTTTTGTACTTTCTTCTATTTAATCTCAAAAAGCTCCTAAAACAGTCAGTGATCACTGTTGATCTCCCTCGGCTTTTATTACCGCTAATCATTTATTTAAGCTCAGTTTTTAAAACCTTAGGATGTAACTACAGCCCAGCCCATGCAGCAGTATATGAATGACTAACCTCGTATTGTGGATGGATTATCTCAGTTGTTCTCCTGGCTGAAGTTTGGTCCTTTTACAGCATCCTGCCATGCGATTACATTTGTTCCTGACCACCGTGAACACTCACGTTAACTTTTATCGAGTGGAAAAAAAGTTAGCTTGTTTATATTATGCTAACATAGCTGTGTCGCTAGCGGTCACGTAGCACATCATTATATACCAGCTAGCCAAACTTCAGTAACCCTACAAACGTCACTGCTGTTTAGCTTTCTGTCTTCATTTATGTTGGAAGTGATAACAGAGCTGTACGTTTTAATTTGTTTCCAAAACCCGGCAGTCAGGACATGCTATATTGTATTTAGATAGAAGCTAGCGAGCTAACTTCCCGCTAACTTCTAACTCCGTTAAATGTCATAAATTCCGTTTTCATGGATGCCTGGATGTTAAACTCAATTGTTACACCTGGTAGAGCAGAACACTGATCATTTTATTAAAGATGAAAGACTTTAGACAGTTTTTCAACTCTCAGTAATGCCATAGTGATCGTTTGATATATGGACCTGCAGCGGAGTTTAGGTCTAGACACGGCTAGTGACTCAGACTTAACGACCGGATAATTCTCATTCTGGGGAAATGTGTGAGCTCTGCCATTCGAGTGTTCTCCTAAAGCTTCACAGTCTCTTTTTTCACAGCAGTCATTTCAACTTGTCATAGTAGGAGAAGCACAGGTGTTACTAATAGCATTAACAATGGTGCTGCTTTATTCAAGCAACTCAGTAAAGCATGACAGTGTGACAGTGAGCTGGAATCACAATATACCAGGATCCTGAAAGTGAAGCACTGAAATGAAATTCAATTTATTATTTACGCCTCTGCTTTGACTGCAGTTGAAATGTCTTCAGCGAGAAAGACCCGTGGGCACCTTTAATCTGGACAAAAATTGGTCAGCTTGTGCAGATTTTGAAGTTCGCTTTAAATCAAATTACTACCAAATTCATAAGATGGTGTCAGGGTTTAGTGAGTGTTTAGTTTCAGTTATAATTATCATGTATTTTTCAGAGCTACATAATCCACCATGTCACAAAGCTCAAGTCATGTCAAACTGATTTTGTGTACTCACGTGGCCTCAGTCATTAACTCTGAATCTAATGGAGCACCGGAGGATGTTGTGGAACTGTTGATTTGCATCATGGATGTGTAGCGGACACATCTGCATCCTGTGTTTTTCCCCCATCATCTCAATATGGACCCGAAAGATGTTTCCTGCACCTTGTTGAATCTATGCCATGAAGAATTAATGCAGTTGTGGCAGCAAAAAGGGTCCAACCTGGTACCAGCAATGCATTCCTAACGACGTTTGGGTCAGTGTAAGTTACTGCAATCGGGTGAGCCAGCTTTGTGAAGATGGAAAACCTAGCTTGAGCACAAACACAGACAGTAATGCTATTTCATGGTTCAGTCACCTGTTCTGTTTAGTTAACATTTGGGCTCATGAGCAGCTTAGGTTCACCCACAGCGGAGTTTTCGCTTAATCTGCCAGATAACGCTCGCCATCACTCTGTGTGTGCAGATCGTCCTTCACTCAGACCTCCCTGACTCTCGTGTACCTTACAGCAGGAATAATCCACGACAGGATAGCATATGCATTAGATCGCACATGCAGGATTACACCGTACATTCATTTTAATGTGCAGCATAATCTGGATTACAAAGTTACAGACTAGCTGTCTGACTACTGATGATTATACGAGTCAATATAAAGGTGGTTTGTGGTAAAGTAAAAAAATCAAAAAGTATATTGTGATAATATCAGTAACATCATGATGATTTGTTAAAACATTGTTTTATCTCATGTATTGTCTTACCTACCCTTTCCTATGTACAGTTATGCAGGTGCCATATATAGAGCATAAATACTGGCATTTTCAGGAGTACTTTGTACTTCCTGTGAAGCACAAATGATTCTTGAATCGATGCAGAAAAAAAAAAGATGTCTTTTAAGTCGCTATTTTGGGTTTTTGTGAAAGCTTCACTTTGTGAAAGAGCTGAAATTCACCAACTGCAGTAGACATGTCAGGGAAGTGGGCTTCACAAAAAAAGATGTATAGCATCAAGTCAATCACAGAAATGCAGTGAACCTCACAGATTTGTGGCGTGTAAAAAAGTAAGAGGATTTACGACAGGAATTTTTAGAGCTATGAAATTGATGTTTCGGGAAATAAAGCCTCAAGTGAATCTGCTGCTCATTCCAACAAAGATCACACTTTGAAGAATCCCCTCTTCTTAATGAAATTTTATATGCAAGTACGTTCATGGCCTATATTAAGTGTTGACCTCTGGTTTATGAAACACTGCAGCGAAATGTGTTTTCATAAGTGTGATGCTCAAAAATAGACATGAGCTTTAATTATAGCAAGGATTGTTATGAATCAGAGTGTGTGTGTGTGAGAGAGAGACAGCCTTGGGACTCTTCTACAGCAGAAAGAAGCTTTGATCAGCCCAAGGCTACATGGAAAGAGAAATCGTGGATTATCTTGGGGTGGGCAGAGGCACTGGAAATGCACATGCACAAAACTCTTCCGACGGCCTTGTTGGTATCAGAAAAATGATAACTCTGTGCTTCTCTGCCTTCTCTTTTAATGTATAGATGCACTATATATACACACTACTTCAAACAAAATCACAGTGATATAAACCTCAGCAGATCTGTGATGGACTTTTATTGTATTGAGAGGATGGGACACAAAACAGAGCTACAATTCTCTGTGCACGACAGTAAAGATGGATGCCAGGAGATTGCTAGGAGGCAGCAAACTCCCACAGGGAACACAAACCAGCATGAGCTACAGCCAAAAATATTTACTTTCCACACAGCAGTTATAGTCTCTAGGGCGATTTCTGTAAATATAAGCAGGAGTATAATATTTTTATCCAGGAGAGTCTGAGTGAATGCATGCATGGAATAATTAGGAAAACGTTACTTTACTAAAATTCAATCTGTTCGGAGGTGGGGTGCCCCCGGCCTCTCGGCCTGGGGCTCGGTCACTCAGGCACAGCTGGCTGCCGGCGGAGCTCACGGGCGCGTCACTGCAACTCCCCCTGGCTTCTGCTCCGCGGCTGCTGAGTGAGCCCTCATCTGGGACTCTCCTCAGCTCTTTCTGGGACAGTGGCGCGGCTGCCCCTCTGTTGGTCTTCCTTGGTCTCTTGTGTTCTGGGGGCCTCTGGATGTCTGGAGTTTTGATCTCCTCCATACCTGCTTCATGCCCTGGAGGACGGGGCTGTGGCTCCCCACACTCCCTAGCAGATCGTTACATGGAGAAACCTTTGGAATGCAAGCATGCTGATCCACACAGGTATGCACACAGGTGTACACACGGGTATTCACAGACGCGGACTACAGCTTTCTTGGCTGCTGCCTCAAAGCACATTGTGCGCTGTCTATCTTGCGTGCTGCACAATATCGTTTATTATTTAGTATCTACTGATATCTACTGCTAGCTAGTTTATTGTGATGGTGCCGTTTTTTTTATTTATTATGTTGCTCTTTGTTGTTTGCTTTCTCTTCTGTTTTTTTTCTCCATACAGGTGACCCAGGAGTTTTGTTCTTCTTTTTTTTTTTTCTTTCTTTCCCCCCTTCTCACCGTCTCTTCTCCCATTTGGTTTTCTTTCTCTCCCTCTCTTTCTTTCATTCTTAGAAACTTGTTTGTTCTTACTATATTTGTTTCATTGTAGTAACTTCTGTGTATTCAATAAAATGTTTTTGAACACTAAAAAAAATTTAAAAAAATAAAATAAAATAAAATTCAATCTGTTGTGGAGATTTAATTTTGTTCTGTTAAGTCTCAATTAAGTCCTTTATCACTCTCGGTTGTGTCTCCAGAGCTAACGCCATTCCCAGCGGATAAAAACATCGCACACCATTTCAGAGAAACATCTTGTTAGGTTTTTCTGCTCACAAGTGTTTTTTTCCTGTCTTAAGTAAATGGCAAAAAGCTTTCCCCTGTGGAACAACCTACCAGGATTTCATCATGTATGAAATACTAAACAAAAAGAAAGAAAGAAAACTATGTATTAAGTGTTTATACTGTTTCAGGAGCCACTGTAATCATATCTGAACAAACAGATAAACTGTCGATTACGTGTAGACAGTATTTTAGGTTCCAGGAGGAGTGTTTGAAGTCATTTGATGGTTTAGTTGCAGCAGCTTTCAGAGATCAGGGACTTCTGGGAAACAACACAGTTACCCAATAATTCTTATCAAAGCTTATCCTTATCATAAAGCTTATCAAAGTACATCATCTTCCTGACAAGTATCAATATTTTCTAGAAGAAACAGCAGAACTGAAGTTCTCACTTACCTGGTATTTTTAGTGCCAGTTCTACATACCACATACCACCTTCCTTTGTTTCTGCCACACTGCTTCCATTGACCTAATTAGTGGCATTTATACAGTCGTGCTTCCCTGTCTTCCCTCCTAGACTCTCTCAACATCTTTCTGAACATTTTCTTCTTCTTTGTGAGATCTGCTAGTTTTTTTTTTTTTTGGACTACTGTAACTGGCCTGTAACTTCTGTTTTTTGGAATTTTTTGACCAGTTTTGTACTTTTGTACTCCTGCCCCAAGTCATTGCTTCTTGGACTGCATACCTGAGTGTCGCCCAGGCTTTGGATATTAAAACAGAGTTATAGGGTTTTATCCTGACACCTATAAATGGCCATGTCTGGGTACAGAAACAGTCCAAATGGGTCTCAACAGTCCTAGACCAGTATAAACACAGATGCACTGGCAGCAGAGTGTTGGAGCCTAAAACAGAGCTGTTATGTTAAAAGCAGCTCAGAGAGGTGGTCACATGGGCAGCTAACTTTTCTTAAAGTTGATATCTGAAAGCAGGATCTTTATTTTGTTTCATAGAAACTGTAAATTTTATTTGGAACTATTAGCCAAGATTGCTTCAAGGGCTCAGGAAACAGTTCAGCTTTCAGAATAATTAGTTCTTTTCTGATCTGAATTTCATCAGAAATTTTGTGTGTAACATTTCTGGAGGGGACTAGCTTAGCATTAAACCTTGAAAATCAAAATGAACAGCTAACCAGCTGGTAGCAAGCTAGGCTCTCTCCAAACTGTAAAAGACTACTCATTAAAAAAAACAAGCTGTTGATAGTTTGTCTCTGGTATCTCTGATATATCCCCCACATTGGACAATCGGACCATCTCTCCCTGTTCCTCACACCTCGGTATTCACCACTCATCCAACGTGTGAAACCTGCTGTGAGGACAATTAAAGTGTGGCCAGAGGGGACAGACGCAGTGCTCCAGGACAGATTTAAAAACACAGACTGGAATATGTTCACCCACACAGACCTGGACCAGTACGCCTCATCTGTACTGGATTACATCTCCAAAACCACAGACAGTGTCACCACCCAGAAACGGATCACCATGTACCCCAACCAGAAGCCTTGGATGAACCGGGATGTTCGTCTCCTCCTGAAGGCCCGCAACACTGCCTTTAGGTCAGGAGATGCACACGCCTACAGTACAGCCAGGGCTAATCTAAAGAAGGGCATCAAAAAAGCCAAACACCATTACAAAAAGAAGGTAGAAGAACACTTCTCCAACTCCAACCCCCGACGCATGTGGCAAGGACTCCAGACCATCACAGACTACAGGACCACCAAACCCTCCCCCGCATCCTCTGATGTCTCCTTCCTCAACGAGCTCAACAACTTTTATGCTCGTTTTGAGCGAGGGAACCCCACAACCACAACCAAAGCAGACATGACGCCAGACCACCAACCTCTGACTCTCTCCCCCACCGATGTAGGAGCGGTGCTGAGCAGGATCAATGTCCACAAGGCTGCAGGCCCTGATGGCATCCCCGGGCGTGTTCTCAGAGCGTGTTCTGGGGAGCTTGCAGGAGTGCTCACAGACATATTCAATCTGTCCTTGGCCCACGCTGTGGTACCGGCCTGCTTCAAATCCACCTCCATCGTCCCGATACCCAAAAACTCCAACCCATCTTGCCTCAATGATTACCGCCCAGTAGCACTCACCCCCATCATCACTAAGTGCTTAGAGCGACTGGTCCTATCACACTTCAAATCCTGTCTCCCCCCCACCCTGGACCCCCACCAATTCGCATACCGCCAGAACAGGAGCACAGAGGATGTAGTCTCCATCGCAATGCACTCTGTCCTCTCACACCTGGACAACAACAACACCTACGCCAGAATGCTGTTTATAGACTTCAGTTCAGCATTCAATACAATCACCCCTCACAACTCATCAGGAAACTGACAGACCTGGGCATCAGTTCCCTCATCTGCAAATGGTTACTGGACTTCCTGACCAACCGCCCCCAACATGTCCGGCTGGATAACCACTGCTCATCTACCATCACAATGAACACCGGTGTACCACAAGGCTGTGTGATGAGCCCTTTCCTCTACTCCCTCTTCACCCACGACTGCAAACCTGCTGATGGTTCCAACACCATCATTAAGTTTGCAGATGACACCACGGTGATTGGCCTCATCAGTGACAACGATGAGGCCGCCTACAGGGAAGAGGTGGATCGTCTGGCTGAGTGGTGCGACACAAACAACCTGCTGCTTAACACCGAGAAGACCAAGGAGCTCATCGTGGACTACAGGAGGAATGCTGACCCACATCCACCCATCCACATTAAGGGGACGGCTGTGGAGCGTGTGAGCAGCTTCAAGTTCCTGGGAGTCCACATCTCCGAGGATCTCACCTGGACGACCAACTGCTCCAAGCTGGTCAAGAAGGCTCACCAGCGCCTCTTCTTCTTGAGGACTCTGAGGAAGAACCACCTGTCCTCAGATATCCTGGTGAACTTCTATCGCTGCACCATCGAGAGCATCCTGACCAACTGTATAACAGTCTGGTACGGGAACTGCTCTGCCTCGGACCGGAAGGCGTTGCAGAGGGTCGTGAAAACTGCCCAGCGCATCGCCGGAGCACCACTTCCTGCCATAAAAGACATCTACAGGAAGCGGTGTCTGAAAAGGGCTGGGAAAATCATCAAAGACCCCAGTCACCCATCGCATGGACTCTTCACCCTCCTGCCCTCTGGGAGGCGCCACAGGAGCCTCCGGACTAAGACCACCAGGTACCGGAACAGCTTCTTCCCCACAGCTGTCAGACTCCTGAACTCTGCCTCCTGACATCTGACCCACGTTAAACTCATGGACTGAACATACACACACCCACAACCACCTACACACACACACAATGGACAACTGTACCCTCAAACACACAATAATAACATGGACTGAACCACCACTCACAACCACTAGCACTAGCACCTCTGTAGAAACTATCTACACCCTCACTTATCTTAACTGCACTACTGTATAGCTCTGTGTAAATAATCATTCTGTACATTCGATAATCTTTAATCCTACAACTGTTTACAACTTGCATAGTTCCCATTTCTGTATAGCTGTATATCTCAGATTCTGTAAAGTTATTTATTTCATATTCTGTATAGTTTTTCATATTTATATCCTGTTCATAGCTTGTACTCACTACAGCCTGTACATACTTATAGTTATAGAATATTCACAACATACTTCATACCGTGTACATTATAACATACCATAATAGACCCATTTGTGTAATATACTCACATATCTATATTATTGCTAATATATATTGTAATATATCTATATCACTAAAGCACTTCTGGATGGATGCAAACTGCATTTCGTTGCCCTGTACCTGTGCATGTGCAATGACAATAAAGTTGAATTCTATTCTATTCTATATGTTGACGTTGCTCTTTAGCATTGAGATACTGGCTGTGCTAAAACTGGAAGGAGAGCAAAAGCTGTTGTTTCAAAAACAAAGTCTATAAGATTTCTGTGTGAGTATTCATTAATTAGGACTAAACATTTTTATTTTTTCAACATGACCTGGTTTCATTAGTGCTCTGGGCACTGAGTCACTGTAATTAATACAAACATTAATGAAACTCATTATAGGTGTCATTGTCATCAGTGTTTAATTACCTAGTTTTTTGTATTAACTTTGTATTAGGCTATTTACTTTGTAGTCTGTCAGTGGAAACCAGGACAGCTGGTTACTCTGAATTTAAATGATCTTCATTATAGAAAAAAAATAAAAAATTACCTGTAATAAATGTCAAAACTGAATATGAAAATACATAATGACCACAAGCACATCACACAGATGGAGAATAATGTTTCAACACATCAATCTAAACCTTTTAAAAGTTGGACTTAATTATTTGTAGCTTCTGTAGGGCTGTGTAGCTGTAAATTATTTCAATGCTGTCAGAGTGTGTGTGTGTGTGTGTGTGTGTGTGTGTGTGTGTGTGTGTGTGTGTGTGTGTGTAAACAGAGTAAACATAAAATGCCATGAACACTTTTCAGTTACTGTTAAAAACAAAGAAAAACATTGCCGTCTCGCAAAAGTCGTTGTTCATACATCTAAGAAATGGGAAACCATGAACCATCCATTTTCTCAACCACTGCAGGATGATGGTGGTTGCACACTGGACGAGTTGCCAGTCAATCTATGAGCTTAATACAAACAGACAACCATGTGTATTCGGTTCACAGCAAATTTGCATGCATCGCTTTGAAATGTAAACAGGAACCGGTCACCATGCAGTCCCAGTTTCCTCCGAGAATGCCATTTTGATTTTTTAGCCAGTTTAGCCAGCAGGACAAAGATTTTGTGTTTGTGAACTGTCCAAGTGAGGCGTTGATTTGTTTAATGCTTGCTCTAGGCTTTGGGTGACTGTCTGAACACCAAAGTGCAACAAATGATAACACAAACGTCTATAGGTCTCCAAATAAACAGTTTTTAAAATATATATATATATTTAGGTGGCAAAAGCAGGTTGATTGTTTACATATGATTAGCAAAATGGCATCCAGTGTCTGAAGAAAAAAAAAAAAAAAAGAAAGAAAGAAAACCTGCCTGGCGGAGATGCCCACTGTGGCGACCCCTGGTGACAAGGAAGCAGCTTCACGATCAAAACTGGAACCTGAAAGCTTTAACTTCAGATCACAGACTTGCATGCAGTGACTTTCTGACTCAGTCCTCGGTGGAGGCACCGGCGCTGACAGCATCTCTAGTGAATTAGATGAAAGTTTTAATAAGATTCAAAGAAACTTCTTTCACCTGAAGCAACTGTCACGGGGAGTGTGAGAAACAGTCAAGGGATGTCTACTCAGATCCAAGATATTTTTCCTAAAGGTATTATCCAGAATCTCAGAGTGTGGAGACATAAGAGGGCATGTCCTAAGAACAGCCTTGCCTGCAGGTTCAGTTTCATCCATTCTTTTGATCCAACCTTTGTCAGTATATATCCAATTTTTGCACTATAGACTTTTTCCTCGTCTCAAAAGGAGTCAGAAAGGGTTTGTGGGTGTGAAAGCCTTTTACTTTAAGGTAACAAGGGCAGTATCTGCGAGGGCCGGATAGCTTCCTTCTGCAAAGCTTTCTGATATCTCGCTTGTATCTCTGTGTCCCTGTGCTGCTACAGATAATCCTTCACTCCTTTAAATTCTCTTCTCAAGGTTTCGGTTGACAACCTCTGAGCTCAGCAGGCTTTGGTCACTGTGTTGATTTGAGTGAGTGAGTGAGTGAGTGAGTGAGTGAGTGAGTGAGTGAGTGTGTGTGTGTGTGTGTGTGAGGGGGGGTATCAAACAGTGACACAGAGAAGGCAGAATTTCCATTTCCAGACAAATGCTTCTTGTTAGCCCTGTGCTCTGAGGGCATCTTCTCTACCAGGAGAAGCAGCCTCCATCTTAATAAATGACGCTGACACAGTCTGCGTTACGCTTTTGTGTTTGAGAAAAGGCCTTGCACTGACAGGTTCCTCAGATACTTTTATGAAGTAGCCTTCAATAGTGTGTCTAATTCCTGTGCGAGTGCACAAAAAGTGATTGATGTCACAAAGGATACGACCTCCGCTGACACCTCCCGTATCAAACTGAAGGACAAATACAGTCTTGTTGTCGACTCCAAAGTGTTTGTTCGGAGCAAAATTTACTGGTGGCACTGCTCTGCAAAGTATACGGAAATGTGCAATTAAATACGTATTGGTTCACAGTAGTGAAAACTGACACAAAGACATGTTTGCCTAAGTTAAATGTTTTCACTTCATGAATATAGAAATGCAGGAGCAAAGTGCAAGAGACTAGAGGTAAAATTATGTAAAGAACCGGCATCTTTACGGCAAAATCTTTTTCTGGCTTTACCTACCCCAACATTAATCATTCCCCTAAGCAGTCACTCAATGGAGGTTGTCAGCTTGAAGATCCTACCTTTGAGAAACTGATATTTTGTTGATTACTACAAAATAAAATTTAATTTGCTTCAGTTTTTCTGCAAGACTGATGGGAGGGTTGGACCACTGCATAAGGTTTACTCCACCACAGCCCTGAGTATCTCAGTGGGCATTGAGATCTGGACTCATTGGTGGCCGATCGATGGCTGAAAATTATGTCTCGCGCTCTTTGAACCACTCTTTCGCAGTTTGAGCTCGGCGAATTTTGAAATTGTCATCTTGGAAAATGGCAGCACCATTAGGGAAGAAAAAAAATCCATATATGGGAAATTCTGGTCATTTAGTATATTCAGTTAGCAGTTGTTGTTTTTTTTTTAACATAATGTTGCTGAACTTAGACCTGACCAACAGAAGCAATCCTACAGGCATGATGAATAAATCCCTTCAAGTTTTTCTGTTCTGGATTCTTATTCAGTGTTTGAGTCTCAGTTTTTGTTTCGTGTTCATGCTTCTAGGATTTAAACTTTAGTGTTTGTTGATTTTGGAATGCATTTTTATTTCTTTGTTTTGAGTTATTTATTCTTATAGTATAAATAAGAATTTCCTGAGTCTCATTCCTCTTGTCACTGAGCCTTTGGTGTCCATTTTTTTTATGTTTATCCTGGTGGAAAGTTTTGATTTTACATCATCATCGACATTCGTCTTCTGTTTTTACTAGAAGGCAGTAGTCTTTGGTTCTTTTGGTTTGCTTTAAAGCACAGGTGTCGAACTCCAGGCCTCGAGGGCCGGTGTCCTGCAGGTTTTAGATATGTCAAAGCTGATTTAAATGGCTAAATGACCTCTTCAACGTGTCTTGAAGTTCTCCAGAGGCCTGGTAATGAACTAATCATTTGATCCAGGTGCGTTGACCCAGGGTGGCCCTCGAGGCCTGGAGTTCGACACCCCTGCTTTAAAGGTTTCTTTCCTGTCCTGTCTTCGCTTTGCTTCCTGTCTGACTTGCCCTGATTGTTTTCACCTGAGTTGGATTGTGTGCACCTGTATCTTGTTCCCTTCCTTCCTAATCAGCACTCACAGTTTGTAAATGTAGCCTCGTCTTTGCTTTTGTTTCTGATTTGGCTTCCCCGTTTTCTCGTGTTTCTTTGTAGGACACCTCATGTGTTTGGATTATGTACCATTTCAAAATTAGCTATTAAAGAGCCAGTTTGATTTTTATTTTTTCTACCCTCTGTCCTCCATTTTGCATCCACTATTAACTCTTTACACAGCTTGTCAATAGTTGTCTTTTTGGGGTTTTGACCTGGTGTTGTGGGGAAATACTACATTCCTCCTTTACTGTCAAAGCCAACTAACCTCAGAGAATTCATTTTGACTTTGTCTCACTCCCAACATTTTGCTTTTGTAAGACAAAGGTGGTAAAAACACAGCTGTGTGGAGCTGATGTCTCACAAGAGATCGTGGACTGCTGATTCCCTTTATGTGCATCTAGCTCATCTTGTGAGGCTTCTGGCTTTAATACCAGTGTGTGTTTTCTCTCTGCTCTCTCTCACTGAACACAGAGTTTTTGACATGCTCTGCATTGTCTATTCGTTTTCTCATTTGCCCAACTGTCATTCCCTCTGGAAATATACAGAGTGCTTTCAGTAGAGTTTTTGTCTGTAGTCGTACTCTGAATATATATTTTATTCAGGCAATTCTTTGTTGATTTAATAACAGCACTTCCTTTTTAATTTATACCTTTTTTTCGTAGTAGGGCCATTTCTCCTGCATATTTATTTATTAAATCACAAAGATTTTTAAAAGTATTCATGTGCACATTTATTTAAACAGGAACGGAATATTAAATTCAACATGTTTTACCACAGCACTGGACCTCCCTTTATAACAATTTATACACTGAATGTATACTTACTGTGGGCCTAATTTTGATTAAACACACAGCCGGGGACATTACTTCCTGGATCCACCCTCCTATTTGAAATAGATGTTAGTCAGTAAACTTCAAAAGTATTTAAAAGCTCAAATTGTGTTGTGTAATTTGTCTGTTCTGTAGCTCTCTGGAATAAATAAGAGTAGCTGAATGTAAGTTGTCCACAATGTTGAGCAAAAACCTTCGGATACACTGGAGCTTTAACACCATAAATTAATTCTGTCACAACCTCGCGAGCACAGCGTGTGGTGGAGCTCTGCTGCTGCCGAGGATAAACCGCGTATCACCACTACAAGAAGACTTTTTACCTTAATCTCAGTCGGACCTTTACCTGGATATATAAATGATATTTATATGTCGTATTTGACAAGGCTGAGCTGGTTAATCATCGTCCTCATATATTCAGATAAAAACAAGGTTGTAAGTTTCAGTGTGGAATAGGCCAAGCAGAGAAAATGTGCTTTCAGCTGCCGGACTGTAAATAATGATTGCAAGATGTAGAGATGATTTTCAGTGAGAGAGAGAGACGAGAATCAGACTGCCATCTATCCTGAATGTTGGCTGCAAAATATCTACCCCCTTTCTCTTGTCTGCTGCTCCAGAGAGGGGGATATTGTTGGCCATCAGCTACAGCAATGGTTTTATTGCTGTAACAGCTGTGAAAACAGAGCAGTCGCTGAGATAGAGGCAACCACCTGGCACTTCAAGGAGTGTCCCTGTGGCACATTCACACAGTGCAACTAACAGCTCTTTTACAAGGCCTCTGAGTGCAGTTGCATTCTGTTCCCTTCACAAGATGACTTTCACCCACACAGAGGAACCGAAATGCTTTGGTGCATACTTTGGTATTTGATGCTAAGTTGCTGAGGATTTCAGGGTCATCATCATATAAAGGGACCGTTATTGGAGTTATCCAAGCAAATTCAGGTCTTTTTAATACAATAAAATGAATTCATTCAAATATCCAAATAAAACTGACAGCTTGGATATACTTCTATAGCAAATTCTGAAGATAAATGATTCATGAAGGGCTTAAATAATGCACTATAGCCTACATAGTTGTTATACTATATGTCTCTCTTCTCTGTCTCGGCACAATTTGTAGTCACTCTGAAGCAAGCCAGAAAAATAAAACAGCAAGTGCAAGGACTGCCTTTCTCACTGCTCCATTAGGAAAAGATTTGTCCTCCTAAGAGCCCTCAACTGTTGGTAATGGTTCTTGTGTGTGTGTTATCTCCAAGGCTGCCAGTGCTCGTCTGATTCCCTACAATTGTCAGATTGTCCTTCAATCAGACGGAAGCTCTTCAGTGCTGCTCCATATTTTTCTTTTGATCTTTTTTTGCCACACTGAAGACTGTGGTGGCCGAGGTTGAAATAACTGCCACAGTGGGCCAAATAGTGAAGAAAGATTGTGAAATAGCTGCAGGAAAACCTGCAGGTGACCCCTGTGTGGCAAATGAGAATTCTTGTCATAGTTGGATTTTTTGTGTTATGTGTCAATATTTTGTTTAATATTTTAAATGGTGTATTTATTTATTTGAAAAAGACATGACAAAAGATGCTTGTCTATATTTCCAAGTGAAGCTCCAACTTTTCATTTTTGTCTCTAAAATCCTGGTTATCCATGGTGTAAATCTGTGGAGAGAGCTGCTGTTTCTAATTAAACACTTTGGCATACATCTAATCAGTTTAATAATATCAACAGAAAACAGGTTTTCCTTTCAGTGTGATTAGTATCAGCTGCACTGGATGGTTGTTCATAGTATAATAGTCATACACAGTGATCAGAATCGGTCGTTTCTGTTTTTTAATGTGTTTTTAATCACAAAATGATAACATAAAGGGGAAATTTTCTGAATATGACTGTTCTAAAATATTTTTTCCATCCTAAATAGTCACAGTAGAGACTGAGTTTTAATATTACACACAGTCCAGGTTGTCTTTGAGATAAGCAATCAAACAGTTGAGACAGCCTAGGCTTGCTGTAGTTGATGTCAAATTTCCTTATCACTGACTGCGATTACTGGGCCAGTAAACATTGCAACAACACTGGCCGAACATTCATTTTGCCTGTCTCTAACACAGATTTTATACCTGGTGTCAAAAATGTATCACTGTCACACCGATAAGCTTGCAGTGATAAGAAAAACACTCAAAATAAGGTAAGCTGATGATAAATGTAGTTAAGTCACACAGGTCGAAACATTGGTTTTGAGACTGCGCACGATCTAAATTATTGTAACCATGTTTAATGTTCTTGTCATCTCTTGGAAGTGTCATTTTGAGTTTATTTTGTATTGATTTCTTAAGCCAGGGGTAGGCAACTCCAGGCCTCGAGGGCCGGTGTCCTGCAGGTTTTAGATGTGTCCTTGATCCAACGCAGCTGATTCAAATGGCTAAATTACGTCCTCAACATGTCATCAAGTTCTCCAGAGGCCTGGAATGAACTAATCATTTGATTCAGGTGTGCTGACCCAGGGTGATATCTAAAACCTGCAGGACACTGGCACTCGAGGCCTGGAGTTGCCTACCCCTGGCTTAAGCTGTAGTGCAGTAATGGTAACTTCTAGTGTTTTGGTTAGGTTTTCTTTAGTTAAAGTTTCATCCATGCTCTCTTCTTTATGTGTCGTTTTCTGTTTAAGTGTCTTGTCCTCTATGTATGATTTTTAGTTATCTGTGCCTTGTTCCCCTTATGCGTTTCCATGTCTCCCGGGTCTGTTGTGTTTAATGTTTGCGTTTTCCATGTCATATTGTCAAGCTCGTGTTGTCAAACACTCTAAGACAGTTGTCTTCTTCAAATTGAATTTTGGTGTGTCGAGATGGTGATAAAACATTAATTGTCACAGACTGCCGGGGCAGACCGTGTGGAGTGAGTTGAGGACCCAAGAGCAGACAGAGGCGAGGAAACAAAACTGGACTTAACAAAAAGCGAGCCTTTATTTAGGGCCGAAAACTCACAGAAAAAACAACAACAAAGTAACTGAGGGAAAATTTGAACATAGACTAGGAAACTGAGACTCTTACTGAGAATTAAGACTGACTAAACAATATACAAACTATGGCTGGGAGATAACACAGACGACGCGACACTGAACACAGCAAGGCTGAGGACTAAGTACACACGAGGTGATCAGGGGAAGTGGAGACACATGGAGACACAGCTGACTAGAATGAAACATAATGACAACACAGGGGAGAGTAAACTAAATGCAGGGAACAAAGAACAGACTCTTTCAAAATAAAACAGGAAACACTGAGACATAGACATGAAACGAACTAGACAACAAGAGCCACACAGACATGACACATAACGGGTAGGCACACGAACCAGGGAGACAGAGTACAGGGGAAGATGACAACATAAGACACACAGACATAAACACGTGAAGGGCAAGGGACAAGGGTACAAGGACAAGGGGTAATATAATAACAAATGAGCTAGAATAACTTAATGAACCTAAACAAACAATAAACATCAAAATAGACTAAAACTCAAAACACTGGGTCGCACGACCCAGGACCATGACATTAATAAGAGAGAATCATTTTGCTGTCACCTTGTGACTGAATAAAACATGATGGGGCGAGGATCAATATCACAGCACAACGCTGTCATTTAATTACAGTAATATTTATGCATGGTTATAAACATTCAGGGGGGGGGGGGTTGTAACTATGGCTACCTTAACACTGCAGGTGTTAATGCTCAATTCCGATTTTTTGATCAAATCCGATTTTTTTTTGTCTGCGTGTTCACACTACAAATAAAATGCGACAGCAAACGCGCTCTAGTGTGAACGCTCAAAGCGGCCCGCATGCGCAAAAGAAGACGTCACACACAACGCGCTCTGTTTAGACCCAAAGCAAACAATATTGTTCGACTGATGGTTCTTAATATAAAGACTTCGGACTTTACGTTTCCCAATTTTTGCTTTAACTTATTTTGTTATTTACATAATAATGTAGATAACCTAATAATTATCCTTATTGCTGTTTTAAAGAGGAGCGGTGCTTCAAAGGATAGTTGCAGATTTCTGTCAGAATCTGCAGATTATACAGTAAAAATAAAATGTTCACGTTGTCTTCCCAACAGTTTCACTGACATCTACACTGGATGGCCAGGAAGCGTTCACAATGTCTTCTCGGGAGCTGATAATTGGCGTCTGTCTTGTGTCAGTGACGTAAAAGACGGATTTAATGCGACATGACCGTTCAAACAGCAGTCGCTTTCTGAAACATCGGATATGTATCGGATTCAGTACCACATACGAAAGTGACCCAGATCGGATTTGAAAATATCGGATTTGCGCCGTTCACACTGTCATACCATGATCGGATATGGGTCGCATAGGGTCCAAAAAAATCAGATTTGATGCGCTTAAAGCAAAAATTGGGAAACACAAAGTCCGAAGTCTTTACATTAAGGGCCATCAGTCAAACAATATTGTTTGCTCTGGGTCTAAACAGAGCGCGTTGTGTGTGACGTCTTCTTTTGCGCACACGGGTCGCTTTGAGCGTCCACACTAGAGAGCGTTTGCTGTCGCATTTTATTTGTAGTGTGAACGAGCAGACAAAAATCGGATCTGATCAAAAAATCGGAATTGAGCATTAAGACCTGCAGTGTGAAGGTAGCCTTAGTTAACCGTCACATTGTGGTCTTTTTCTTTGACACAAATAAATAAGAGTTATCTGTAAACCTAAAGTCCATGGTGATGTAGATGAATGCTGACTGGGGTTTTAAGTCATTAAGGAGGAAAATAATGTGGAAATCCACATAAAACGCTTGAGAACACTCGTTGGTACGGAAGAGGATTAGGGTCACTGGGGGGGAGTGTTTTTTTGTTTGTTTGTTAGTTGTTTTTTCCTTTTCAAAAATTCTGAGATCAAAATCAGCTTGCATATAATTCCGAACTTGACCAATCTGTTTGTGATAGAGTAATTCATTTCAATTTTATTTATATAGCAACAGCAGTGGCTTCACTACACTTTATATCGTAGGGTAGAAAACCTATAATAATACAGAGAAAACCGCTACAATCAACAATTTCAAAAAGCACTTGGCGACAGTGGGAAGGAAAAACTCTTTTAACAGGAGGAAATCTCTGTCAGAAGCAGGTTCAGGGAGGGGCAGTCATCTGCTGCCAACACTTGGAGAGAGCGGAGGAAGACAGGACACAAGACACACTGTGGAAGAGAGCTACATTGCAAATCTGTTGATGTGTAGAAACATTAGCCTTGCTTTTACATAAGAAAATATCCAGACCACATACTGTTAAATCAGTCACCCCTTTTTTTCCTTTCTTTCTTTTTTTTTTTTGCAAAGAAACACCATGCAGATAAACTGCAGCCATTAGTGCAGACAGACTGAGATTAACTGTAATGTTCTGGCAGTCTTGCTGCATTTACAAATTGGAGCACAGTTATCTGCAAACTGTGAGGGACCCGAGAGTGACTCCAGTCAGTGTGACTTGGACTGCAAATGTTTGGAGATAAGTTTCCTCCCCTGTGAATTCTGTTTTATCTTTAGAAATAGAGAAACTTTAGTGTCGATTATGTAGCCCTGCTGTCAATAAGAAGTTAATTCAACTGCAAAAGAAACTTTTATTTATTCATTTTTATTTACTGCACGATTTCACAACATCATCTATAGAAAGACCCACGCTGAGGGCCTAACAGCACGTGAAGTAGATAGAAAAGCCTCAGTTATCCAGAAAATACTAGTATGGATTTAACAGCAAGCCTAATCGGTTCTCCTCAAAGAGTTTTTATCATTTTGTGCCGTACGTAACAGTGCAAACCTCGCTGAAACTCCTTTGAGCACAACCTCTAACGCCTCATCCCAGAAGCGCAGCATGCAGCCCCCTGCAGCTTCATCTGACCGAAGCTGTGGGCTCCACTGTGATTTTTACAGCCAGCTCCTGTGAAGAGACCTCTCATTACTCGCGGAGAGGCTGGTCCATCCGCTTTCTGTGAAAGAGGTAAACACAGATGTTCCTGAGGCTGATTGTCCATTTAGAGCAAATCAACCAAGACAGTCAGACTGATAGAGATGAAATCCAATCACCTGGTCACTGCTGACGTACTGAGAGGGGGGGGAAAGAGGTGAAAGTGAGGCTTTGTATGTTTGTTACTGTGGTGATGGGATAGGCTACGCTAAGTGCTATTGTACAGTGTGTTTGGTGTATATGGAGAGTTGAAAACACTGATTTGTACTGCTAGGATATCTGGAAATACTTCTGCTGTGTTTTTTCTCTCTCTGACACAGACACACTGAATTGCATATTCATCTGAAGTGCAAAAGGATTTTAAACTGCAGGAAAGAACCCAGTGAAGCATGAAAAATCACAGAATCATCCTTCATCTACTTCTTCTTTTCTTCATCTTCTTTTTGTTTGTTTGTTTTGTTTAAATGTACAAACTTTACAGACAATAAGTAAAAATGAACGGATTTATAAATTAGGGTTGGAAGTTTGCAGCCGTGTTTGTCAGACTGAGTTTCACATCCATCCTCTTGTGGAGCTCTTTCATGGATTTGGGGAGCTGGTCATAGAGAGCCTGAGGCTTCTCCTTCTTTTTGCTGCACAGGTCTCTCATGCCTTCAGTTTCTGCGTCTCAGTGGAGATCTCTTCGACTTTGTCAGCCTCTCGCTTCTGTTGGATTTGGTTACACTGTGTAACAGCAATCTGTCGAGGAAGGAGCGGCTAGCGGGTCCCGCAGGCATGTGGTGTGGAGGTTAGCTGGACAACTCGAAGCCAGTCAGTTAAATCGAACAGCAGACCTTTATTCATTGTTAGCAACATAAGACCACACAAGCCAGGTGTCCACAGCTCTACTCGGTCCTGTCATCTGCATGAAACCAACCCTCAGTCGACATTGAGCTTGTCCGTATGATAACGGTTAGTCCACCTGGTACACGTCCAAGCAGCCGTGAATCCGGGGCACCGGCGAGGATCTCCCAGCTCTCTCCATGATCCAAATGCTTCAGTAGGCTCTTTTGTAGGTTAAGGTTAAGAGGTGTTTTTCATTTTTTTCTTGTGATTCTTGTCAAGCAGTTTATTTCTTTTCATGCCAAACTATAATTAATATGTATGTTTTATCTGTAAATATTCCAGTTTGGAGTGGTGTGGTATTATTTCAAAGGCACCGCTGTGGTTTCACTCAGCCCATTATAAAGTCGTTATCACTTTGCCAGTTGCCATATTGCCATTAGGCGACCTAAGAGGATGTTTTCAACTTATTTTCAATGGTGGTCTTCATGCTCTGCTTGTCAGGTAGTGACGGGTGGTGTTTCCATTTTAAAGTCACGAAAGGAATTCAAATTTGGAAATGAATCGACTAGATTTTTAACTTTGGCACACAACTTGGAGACATGCCTTTAGCTACATTATATTGTTTCTTTTGATTTTGTTTTAAGCTGTTTAGTAAAATTTAGGGTCATATCAGTTAAAGATTAGTTCGTAGTTTAGGTTAATATAGCTCACAGCAACAATTGCTCTAGCAATCAGTCTTGCTCTAGAAATAAGCAAGGTTACCTTCTTAGCTGTTTAGAATTACAAACTAAAAAGGTAGAGATTCAGAAACTGGTGTTTGGGTCTGATAACAGCTGACGGAGTGGACATTGAAGGGACTAAAATTCAAAATGTTGAATTCTCTATGAAATAGAGACAGAGCTGCTGAGATTTTATGTCTGATGGCAATTATTCTAATGCTACTGTTCAGCTAATGTGGTTTAAAACAGCTTGCACCGCATGTTTGATTGTGTTCCTGCCCATATCACTCATACTTGATATGGTCTGTGCTTCTTGAAATACACCTGCATTAAGTGCAGGTGCAGTATATAAAAAAGAAATACTGTAAACTAACTCTGTCATCCTTGAAACTGGGTCACACTGCTCTACTTTTCTGCAGAATTATATTTGTCTTCCAGAACAAATGCAGTGAATTTCTTTTCCTTTCCATTTAGCAGTGTCACCTCTGAACCTTTGTACTTTATTTAAAAGCCCAGCAGCATTCAAAACTGTGTCAGCTGAGGTTTTTCGTATGTTTATAAGTCAAAGCGTATTCTCATGCATGTGTAATGCGCAGTAGCGTGCACGCCCATATTTATTTGCCATTCCTGGATGCTGGTGTTAGGTGCAGGTGTATTATTCCCACATAATAATACTGCATTTTATCCGGTATGCAGAAGCTCAAGAGTAAACACATCTAACAGAACATATGCTGACTCAGGGCTGGAAGAGCACTTTGCAAAATGTCTTGACAGGGCTGCTTTGATGTTGAATCGAGGTGGCCCACTGTCAACACTAGGAACTCTTAGCGAAGGAAAGTCTTTTATTTTTTGCTGTGCTCTGTAAACACAACTTCAAGGCTGTGCTCACACATGGTAGGCATCAAGGACTTGTCATTCTGCGGAGACTGAGACTTGACGATGTTCTGCACACTAGGATTCTCATAGAAGTGGCGTAACGCAAATTATTAACACAATTAAGTACCCACATAATACTACTATTCTTCTCCTAGGAAAGTGAGTGTCAGGCAGAAATGAAAGATGGGGGCACAGGCAAATTAACCTGATTATTACCTTATTTTTACCACTGGGAGACTGCTGTGCTTCTATTTTATGCTGAAATACTTGAAAAATGTGAGTAAACATGTAATGCTTTCATTATCTAGGTAGATAAACACTTAATGCATCCACAGTCATAATAAATCAGAGAAGCTTCCCACAAAACAGGTTACATTCATAGTCGAACCCTCAAGGTTATATTTGTATAGCCAGTGGGGGGAAAAACAGCTTTGCCACAGCTTCATGAGGAAATACATTCATTCAGAATGTTTACTGGAATTCAAGGACATATGCAAGAGAAAAAGAAAACTGTACACTTTCAAAGTTTTCTAAGAAACATAATTCTACAGATACCTTTCACAATATAAAAAAATTGAAAAAGCTGTGACTCTGTGACTATTCCATCACAAAAAATATCGTAGCCGTGTTTAGTGTTTCATCTAAGTTTTATTTACAGCTGTTTTGTCTCTTGGTACAATTTCCCTGTTTTCAGTAAGGAGTTGTCAAATTGTGCCGCAGAGTCTTTTTCTCCCTGTATTGTAATTTTATTATCATTCCTTCACATAATAAATCTTGTCAGCGGCAGGTAGACTGCTAGGTTCCTTGGTGGCACTCTTCTTCTCTAGCTATTCTCCTTTACGTTTTCCTTTTCTCCCCACCAGCTTAATCTCTCTGAAACATGTCCCAGTTTTGGTGACGCACAGCCGGAGTGCTATAAATGACTACAGTCCCACACTATAAACTGTGGTGCAGCCATATCAACAACAATAGGGGTCTTAGAGGGATTCATTTAGAAAGGGGCTGGTGGAAAGACAGCTAGTGACACAGATGGGACAAAGAGATAATGGACAGACTGAGAGCGAGCACGGTTGGTCTGTTCTGTAGAGCAAGCTGTGAAGCGTATAACAAGCAGCACAGTACATGTTACCTTGTTAGCAGGCCATCACATCTAAAGCAGACTGATCAGTCTGTGAGAATATAAAGTATATGTCATGTTGCTCCAGTGTACATTTTTCATGATGTGAGTAGAACAGACATGTTTGGGGCTACTTGGGAATAAAGTGTTCACTCATGTTGATGTCCCAACATACTGTTCCAAAGTACTGAGAGGGACTTTATAATACATCAGTGCACCAGTTTTTCCCATCATGGCACTCTTTGTGCTTTGGGTCATTCATCATCTTCTTGTGGTGGGACCAATTTTTTTTTGGTTGTTGTTGTTGCTTACTGCACTCCAAAAGCCTCACTCCCAGTATTTGCTTTTTTGCTAACATAGTCACCGTTTTTGTTAAAGGCAATAAACTGGCACAAGTACTCGCTTAAAAACGAGTAAAAGAGTAAATGTGCTGTTTAATGGTGTTTTCCCCTGCATCTTTAAAGATATTATTATACAGCTGCTAGAGGAGCAGATACAGCAGGTCATCAGTTAATTGCAGCCCTGGTGGTTCACCCTCAACTCCTCCTGCCCAGATGTCAAAGTGTCCTCAAGCAAAGCATTTAACCCTGGACTGCACTACAGCTGTGTGTGTGTGTGTGTGTGTGTGTGTGTGTGTGTGTGTGTGTGTGTGTGTGTGTGTGTGTGAGGGAGAGAGAGAGAGAGAGAGAGAGAGAGAGAGAGAGAGAGAGAGAGAGAGAGAGAGAGAAATAGCTCCTGCTGATGTCCAATGCAACAAAAGGAGCATTGGACATCAGCTTTTTTTCGGGGGGGGCTTTGTGACATTGAAACAGCCATCAGAAGATGGGTAACTGTAGTCATAAAGGGATGGACATAGTCAGAAGCAATGCTCAGGTGGGCTGTGGTGCTCATACCAAGAAAATATTCTCCACATCATTACACCACCTGCAGCCTGATATAAGGGAGGATGAAGCTATGCTTTCATGCTGCTTTTGACCCTATCATCTGAATATTGCAGTAGAAATTGAGACTCATCAGACCAGGTAATGTTTTTCAAATATTCTATTGGCCAGTTTTAGTGAGCTTGTGTGAACTGGAGCCGCAGTTTCCTGTTCCTATCTGATAGGAGTGGCACGCTTGTTCTGCTGCTTTACCCCAGGTTCAAGGTTCAATGTTTTCTGAGAAATTTCTGAGATACCCTTCTGCATAATGGGTGTGTTTTGTTTTGGGGGGGTTTGTAGTTCGTTTTTAGTTACTCTTGCCTTCCTATTAAGCCAAAGCAGGCTGAGCATTCCTTTCTAACCTCTGGCACCAAAAAGGCACTGTAACCCAGAGAACTGGTATTTTCTATTTTCTTGAGCATGTCATGGTCCGCGGTGGGTGGTTGGAATTTCCATGAGGCTCCTGAACCTACCTGGGATCCGCCCCTGGGCAGGGCAACCTCCTCCAGCTCCTACACACATGGAGCCAATTGCAGGCAATTAAGCCAGAGTGATTTAAGCCTCACGCTGACATTCACTGCCAGTTTGTTATCAACTCATTTTGATGACAGGCCCGCATGTTTCAAACTCTCTATGTGAGTCACCTTGTTAACGAAACTTTTTGTGCTGTCGTTTCTGGAATCACCCCCCCACCCCTTTTGCAATATGTAGCAGCATCTTTTCTTTCCTTAACATTTACTGATGTGTTAAATCTGCTATAGAACAAACATGAGAATGAGAATGAAGATATGCAAAAACATGTGAAACTCAACAAAATATACAAACTTTCAAGGCCAGACACACAAAATATCTAAACCCCAGTCAGGAATTTTATTATTTCTAAAATAAATTTTGATGTTTGTTTCTGCTGGGGACAGCAGTGCCATTTTGCATCGCATACTGATGGTGTTACAACACCATCTGAGTTCTGTTGTCACTCAGATGGTGTTATGAACTCAGTTGCCTTGCCCCAATGGAAATTCGCCTTTAATTAGAACAGCAACACATTGGCACAGCAGACAGGGTCATGAGGAAAGAAACAGAGGGGTGTGTGTGTGTGTGTGTGTTCCACTGGTGGAGATTGTGAGTAGAAACCAAATGAGACTTGAGTTTTTAATCTAGATTTCCCACTTCCATTGATGTGTTGCTCTAATTTCTTAGTCCGAATCATTTGAAGTTGAGGGTACAGTGAGTCATTTTTTGAGCTTATTTAATAGAAAACAAGAATGCTGTGAATGTGGCTTCTTGAGTACAGTGTACATTGCCGCTCCAGTCATCGCAAACAAGTGAGCTTCACTGATTCATCGACTTATATTGGACTCCTTTCACAAAGTTTTACAGCCTCATCTAAGTGGACACACGTAAACAGCAGACTACACTTACCACAGATGAAAGGCATGAATGGCAGTCTAGTTATTTGTCCTACAGAGGCCACCATAGCTAGGTTTATGCATTTAAGTTGGCTGCAATCTACTGATGTCTACTGATAATCTATTACACACTACACCTTTAAGTATCCTAACTATTTTTTATAGTGATTCCGACATTGATTTCCCTCCACTGTTTCGGATTGTCCTTGAATACTTTCATGTTGATGTTACAACCCCTTCTCTGCTTTCTGCTAACAAGCTATTTGTCCTCCTCACTGCAACTTCCCTGCTGCATTATTTACTCTGGTAATCCATTAAATCCTCCCTTATCCACAGTTATCTTGGTCACAAGTTTCCATCGCCTCTGAGCTTTTGCACTTCTCAGAGGTCTCTTGTCACTCACGTGCATGATATTAACTCTCCCTAAACCCAGTTTTTATTTAATTTTTAATGTATTCATAAGCAAATTCAGATCTTTAATATCAAATTCTGGCGACCAATTGGAAAGCTTTAGCATTTTGTGGGGGCGGGAGCTTTGCTTGGCAATGGCGTTGCATGAGTAGACTTATATGCATGTAGCCCACCAGGCTTTATGAACAGAGGTGGACTGATATTCAGGCCATTCTGTCAAGGCTGGTCAACTCAACACACTGAAGGACTCTCAGACCTCCAATGACAGGCTGCCATCCACAGGCCTTTGCACTAATCTGTGCCTGAGGAATAACAAGCATTTACTAGTGAGTTGTCCTTATACTGTCTTTAATACAAAGTATTATAAGGTTCTGTAACCTTATACATGATTATAATAAAGGTAAATAATTTCCAAGGACATTTTAGAGTTAGAGATAATTATCTGGGCAAATTTATGTATCGCCCCCTCTTTCAGTTCATTCATTGCAGGAATAATGTAGACAAAGCGTTGTAACTTTAAAAATGACCTTACTTCAACTGTTATTCGCATGTGAGTTTGTAGGGAAAGAAGAGTGAATGTTTTGGTGGTTTGGAGAGTAAAGAAAAACTAAACACAGGAAAACAAAAGTGTGAGAGGGAAAAAAATGAAACAAGAATGGAGATGTGACAAAAAAGTGAAGCATGTGTAGACATGAGTGCAGATGTTCCCCCTGAGAACAACATTAGACCCAGGCAATCACCAACTATCAGGCCTCAGCCCATTAACTGCATGAATCCTAATTAGATTTGTGGCCATTAAGACACTCGCACACACAGCACATATATGAATGTCCTTATGGTCCCATTCAGTGCCTAGCATTTTGAACCAGTTCACATGTTTTACTGCTGGACCATGAAGTACAAGTAGAAGGAATTTATCTCTACAGTTATATTCAAGACCTGTGTGATAGTTTTGTAATTGTGTTTGTCCACTTTAATCAGGAAATCTCATTGTATGGCGCTCGGACTGGAAAATGGTGTCTTCATTCATCACACAAAAAAGTTTGAAATGCTTTATTGATTATTTGGTTTGTAGGTCTTCCTTGTTGGTAGACTACTAGTTCGTACTGGTCTGCCTAGGAACAGAAATTTTGATTAGCATGGCAAGTCTGGTTAATCTGATGGGAAAATATTTAATATCTACCTGATGTGTACCCTATTGGGTGGGAGAACTAATTTATACCAAAAGTGAATATTTTGACTACAAGATTGTTACCTGAGCTTTTACTTCCAAGGCTTCCTGAGTCCAGTTTAAAGGTTCCAGGCAGCACCGAGTAATTGAAGAGGGGATTAGATACCCATATTAGTGTTACTGTAGGCCAAGTGGGTAAATATTTAATTTAAGTTTTCATTATTTCTATAGTATTGATTGGATGTTGGTAAATATGATCAGATAAGCTGTGTATTTAGTTTATTAGTTAAGCTTAGCGTGTACCCCAGGTAATGGCACGGCTTGAGGGTCAGTTAGCAGCAGTCCATAAAAGGCTGCCAGTTAACATTAGAGGCTTTTGCTGGAAGTATCTCCCACCACTGGGCTACATTGTTTCATTTTGTGTTTTGTTTTGCATTTGTTTAATGTTGATGAATAAACACCTGATTGGTCCTCATCTCTGCCTTGAGCCTCTTATTTTAATCCAGCCGCCACGGGCCATCCTCACAATGCCTGAGTAATTGCTCCGTGTACTAAAGAAAGAAAAGCATAGCTGCAGGTTTCATGACTGTTCACCAGCTCTGTTCTTTGTCCCTATGTCACCCTATTCTAATTTTCTAAAAGTGAATATATTAAATGTGTAAAATAATAAGCTCTGAACAGGTTTTAGTTAACAGGGATGCTAAAATAAAGATTATATTTATCAGCTAACATTGTACAAAATCCAAAAAACAGCCCTTTAAATATTTTTTTATATGCTGTTTTCGATAAAACTGCAAATAAATCCACTAGTAGAGTTTTTCAAAGCACTTGGTGATTAGATTGTTCCAGTCTTGGAGAACACAGTTTTTATTTGGATTTATGCTGTACCACTTGTTCTTGTCTGTACAATCCCAGGCTGATGCTAAGATCAGGGCTCTGTGAGGAGCATACCATCTGTTACAGGGCTCATTATTCTTCTTGTGACTGAAGATAATTCTTTATGACTATGGTTATATGTTTCCTGTGACAGTCAAAATTAATTTGAGGCCAGCCAGATGTCTCCCCAAAGGTAGTGCATGATGGATAGGAATCTACCTGTACTTCTCAGCATTGAGGAGATTACTGATTCAGTCTAAATCCCCAACTTAGTTTAGTGAAATGCAGCCAAAACCTGCAAGCAACCTTTACCACTGTTTGCTGTAGCCTTCAGACATTCATCTTTGTAGCTCTCTCCAGTCCTTCTGCCTTTTGCTGAATCCAAATATTTGAAATTTTTACTGATCAGTCTCAAGCACCTGCTGCTGTGTTTCTGCAGCACCACATACACCAGGAGGAATAGCTTCTTGGCTGCAAGTCACAGCAAACACATCTAAGTCCATCTCCAAACTATGAAAAAGTTTAGCTATATTACAGCTAACTGATTATGTTAAGCTTTTCAAACCTTTACACAAAAACTCAAATTTGAATCCTAGTTTTTATTTAATTTATAAATGTAAATCATCATATCAAAAATAAACACAGCTTTAAAAATATAGCTGTGAGAAAATGTGTAAATCACAAATAATATATACAATGAGCTTTTTCATACAGGGATATGTAACACAATATAAACTGTAGGCAAGTTTATGGTTAGTAAGTACTCTTATTTGTCATTCTAAACAAAAATGACCCTGCTGCCATTTGTCTTCATCACATTGTGTTCTCATATGTCTGTTTTTGAAGCGTATTTGCATGTGTGTGTTTGTGTTTGCCATGCATGGATGCAGAGAGGAATGGTGAAATGATCCCTTCTGTCTCAGTGAGTCCAAGCTGGCCACATGGTGGCTGAGCCAGGCCGAGGCCATCTGGACGGGCTGGCAGTGCCCGGCTAATTGAGCGCAGACTGGAGTTTTGGCTGGCAGGCTGAGTATTCAGTTTGGATAATGACTATAGTGATGAAACGGGGTGTACATTTCAAACCTGGCTGTGAGAACCTCATGCAGTAAGTAGTTTTCAGGGCTGGCTGTGTAACATCTTAGTCAAGGGAGCACAAGTAATACTGCAAATGTAAGGCTGGATGAGAATATTTGTTATCATTAGAAACCCTCCGGCCTGACTCTTGGATTTCTGGGAATCATATGTGACCATATTTGGACAAAAATGTGAGTATGTGGATTACAAAGTTATAGTTGCTGGTCGGTGCAAGAAGCATTCATGTAAGATATGGGTTCACAGTGGCCATATACAGGACTTAAAGTGTGATTTGGCAACTGAGCCAACTATTAAATCACTTAGAAATAAGTCACACAATAATTTGTAACCTGACCCCAGTAGATTTTTCTTTGTGTATACTCTGTGATCAGATCACCTGTGCTTCTGTTGCTCTGATATTCAGCTGTCTTTGTGGATCTAGCCCACTGAATTTAAAAGATAAGCAGATTTTACATAAGCTATGACAGCTCCTATCCAAGTCCTCGACATTATAAAGTTAGTATAAAAAGTAGAATTTGTTGAGTAAATCTAAATGGCATCAACAGCTTACATTTAAATTGCCTGCTACTTTAACCTTTAACCTAACACTGACCATGAACACTACAGGCTGCTATGGATGAGTCCAGTATAGAGCATTGCAGTAAACTTCACAAACATACTGGAAACTAACCAGTTCATTTTACACAATGCTCCACAACACAGTGCACTATTTCCAATCAGCCTTTGAATAAGACAAAATTAGTGTACTTCAGTTTGTTTCACACATATAATCTGATTTTTGCAAATCTAGCATGATTTAATACATTACATGTAAGATTTAAATTTCCAGTTATCAGTTTGCACTTCCTGAGCAGTTTTTACGCGTTTTTCCATTTTTAGTGTTGCACCAAAACTTTTTTTTTTTAACCTGGAAAATGCAGTAATTGCAATTAGCTTGCAAACACATTTGAGTTGCAAACATTTAAAAAGCAAAACAAAAAAACAACAACTTCACGTTGAAATTTGTTGAGCTGCTTAGAACTTTGCATTTACAATTAACTGCCTCTTAAAAAAGTTACTCCATATATGCTCACTCCCCTTCTGTTGTGCTGGAGGTTGAAGTACCACAGGGATGAGAAAAGGATCTGGTGTTGGTGTAATCCACACCATGGGATGACATTACTGTCTTATTACTGAGCATGTACTGGATGAAGTGTGCAGGAAGAAATACCAGGGCGCAACAAACAATAATAAATATATAAATCTGACTGTCAGATTTAATTACTCACTAAATGTACAGTGTAATGTGTAAGTTCCTATTCTGTATTGTTATATCCTAATTTAACCCATCTGCATACAGTGGGGCAAAAAAGTATTTAGTCAGCCACCGATTGTGCAAGTTCCCCCACTTAAAATGATGACAGAGGTCAGTAATTTGCACCAGAGGTACACTTCAACTGTGAGAGACAGAATGTGGAAAAAAAAAAATCCATGAATTCACATGGTAGGATTTGTAAAGAATTTATTCGTAAATTAGGGTGGAAAATAAGTATTTGGTCACCTCAAACAAGGAAAGTCTCTGGCTCTCACAGACCTGTAACGTCTTCTGTAAGAAGCTTTTCTGTCCCCCACTCGTTACCTGTATGAATGGCACCTGTTTGAACTCATCATCTGTATAAAAGACACCTGTCCACAGCCTCAAACAGTCAGACTCCAAACTCCGCCATGGCCAAGACCAAAGAGCTCTCGAAGGACACCAGGAAAAGTATTGTAGACCTGCACCAGACTGGGAAGAGTGAATCTACAATAGGCAAGCAGCTTGGTGTGAAAAAATCAACTGTGGGAGCAATCATCAGAAAATGGAAGACATACAAGACCACTGATAATCTCCCTCGATCTGGGGCTCCACGCAAGATCTCATCCCGTGGGGTCAAAATGATCATGAGAACGGTGAGCAAAGATCCCAGAACCACACGGGGGGACCTGGTGAATGACCTGCAGAGAGCTGGGACCAAAGTAACAAAGGTCACCATCAGTAACACACTACAACGGCAGGGAATCAAATCCCACAGTGCCAGACGTGTTCCGCTGCTGAAGCCAGTGCATGTCCAGGCCCGTCTGAAGTTTGCCAGAGAGCACATGGATGATACAGCAGAGGATTGGGAGAATGTCATGTGGTCAGATGAAACCAAAGTAGAACTTTTTGGTATAAACTCAACTCGTCGTGTTTGGAGGAAGAAGAATACTGAGTTGCATCCCAAGAACACCATACCTACTGTGAAGCATGGGGGTGGAAACATCATGCTCTGGGGCTGTTTTTCTGCCAAGGGGACAGGACGACTGATCCGTGTTAAGGACAGAATGAATGGGGCCATGTATCGTGAGATTTTGAGCCAAAACCTCCTTCCATCAGTGAGAACTTTGAAGATGAAACAAGGCTGGGTCTTCCAACTGTCATGAACCGAAGTTCCGTGCGCAAGCTGGACCCAGAAGCAGAACACACACACCAGGGTAGGAGGGAATAAAGAAAGCAAATTTATTACAACTAAAGGTGTCCCGTGAGGGTAGCCGAAAAGACAACGTATGGAGCCAGAAAAAACCGAGGGGCTGGGGAGGTGAACTGCGCAGGGAACGCCGAGAGCGGGGCTGTGAGAAGCTGCAAAACAAAAAGAGAAACAGATTACTGGGGTGCGGAAAAAAGGCAGCATACGAGGGAAGGTGGAGTATACGTCTTACGGAGGTAGCCGGGCTGAGTGAACCAGAAGGGGGGGGGGCCTCCAAAAGGGTCGAGACGGCGAAGCTGATAGTGCTTCCGGATCTCAGGCGGACAGGTGGACAGGCAGGTGGCTCGCAAAAACGCCGAGTTGTGATCTGAGTACACAGGGTAAAACAGAGTCAGTTCCAAAGGACAGTTTGTCATAAGGGGTTTTTTTCCCGCAAGTGTACGTTACCGCTGAGAGGCGACTACGGACTGGCGTGGAGCAGCAGGTAGGGCAGGATTAAATAGTCCACCTGGTGATCGCCTGGGATGGGATGCAGGTGTAGAGTTAGCAGCCACGCCCGTGGGTGTGGGCATCCCAACAGCACCCCGGACGCCGGGCCGCGGACCATGACAGTACCCCCCCCTCAAGAGTCGCCCCCAGGCGACCGGCCGGGATCCCGCCTGCGGAGAGAAGCACGGAAAGCAGAGATGAGACGAGGGTCCAGAACGAAGGAGCGCGGGACCCAGAGGGGGTCCTCGGGGCCGTACCCCTCCCAATCCACGAGATACTGCCAGCCGCGCCCGCGCCGGCGCGCATCCAGGATCCGCCGGACCGCGTAGGCCGGATGGCCGCCGACGAGCCGGGCGGGAGGAGGGGGCTCGGAAGGAGGGCACAGTGGGCTGAGGCGGACCGGCTTAAGTTGAGACACATGGAACGTGGGGTGCACACGCCGAGAGGCCGGAAGTCGGAGCCTGACCGCCACTGGGTTGACGACCCGGTCCACCTCGTATGGCCCGATGAAACGGGGAGCCAGCTTGCGGGACGTGCCCTGGAGCGGGATGTTCTCAGCAGCCAACCAAACCTTCTGTCCCGGCCGGTAGTCAGGGGCTGGGGCGCGGCGACGATCGGCGTAGTGCGCGTGTCGTTCCTTCGCGCGCAGGAGGGCGCGGCGAGCGCTGCGCCACACACGTTGGCAGCGCCGGAGGTGATGTGGGGCTGACGGGACGGAGAGAGTTAAGTCCTCTTCAGGGAACAGTGGAGGCTGATATCCGAGGGACGCTTCGAAAGGAGATAATCCGGTGGAGGACGAGGTGAGGGTGTTATGGGCGTACTCCACCCAGGGCAGGTAGGTAACCCAGGAGGAGGGGTTTTGACTAGCCACACACCTCAGCATGGTCTCCAGCTCCTGATTGAGACGTTCAGTTTGCCCATTGGATTGCGGGTGGAAACCGGAACTCAGACTGACCTTGGCGCCAAGAATGGAGCAGAAGGTCCTCCATACTTGTGAGGTGAACTGGGGACCACGATCGGAGACGATGTCCAGGGGAATTCCGTGGAGCCTGAAAACCTCAGTGATTAATGCTTGGGCAGTCTCAGCAGCCGAGGGCAGTTTGGCCAGTGGGATGAAGTGAGCGGCTTTAGAAAACCGGTCCACAACGGTGAGGATGACACACTTTCCAGAAGAGGTAGGGAGACCAGTAACAAAGTCAAGGGAGATGTGAGACCAGGGCCGGTGGGGTGTAGTGAGCGGGTGGAGCTGACCTACGGGATGCTTAGTGGATGACTTATTACGAGCGCAGACGGCACAGGCAGACACGTAGTCTCTCACGTCCCGTGTTAGCGATTTCCACCAGAAGTGTCTGCTGAGGAGGCGCGCCGTTCTGCTCACGCCCGGGTGGCACGTGAATCGTGCTGTGTGGATCCAGTGGATGACTGCTCCCCGGGCGGCGGCGGGAACGAAGCGTCGTCCTGGCGGTCCAGTCCCTGGGTCAGGGTCCCCCGGGAGCGCTCGGCGAATGGTCTCCTCAATCTCCCAGGTGAGGGCGCCCACCACGCAGGCGGCGGGTAGGATGGTGGCGGGGGGGGGGGCGCCTCACTGTCGGGGGAATACTGACGGGAGAGCACATCGGGTTTGATGTTCCGTGACCCGGGACGATAGGAGAGCGTGAAGTTGAAGCGGGCGAAGAACAGGGACCAGCGAGCTTGACGTGGATTCAACCTCTTGGCGGTTCTAAGGTACAGTAGGTTCTTGTGATCTGTCCATATAAGGAAGGGCTGTTCGGCCCCTTCCAGCCAGTGACGCCATTCCTCCAATGCGAGTTTTACTGCTAGGAGTTCCCTGTCGCCGATGTCGTAATTCCTCTCCGCGGGGGTGAGACGGCGTGAGAAGAAGGCGCACGGCCGGAGTTTATTCAGGGGCCCGGACCGCTGGGAGAGAACCGCCCCAACTCCCGCATCAGATGCATCAACCTCAACAATAAACTGTTTTGAAGTGTCAGGATGGGTTAGAATGGGTGTGGACGTGAATAATCGCTTCAACTTAGCGAAGGCTGCGTGGGCCTCAGGGGACCATGTGAAAGGCTCCTTGGGTGAGGTGAGTTGGGTGAGAGGCGCGGCCACCTGGCTGTAGTTCCGTATGAAGCGGCGATAAAAGTTCGCAAACCCCAGGAAGCTCTGAAGCTTCTTCCGTGACTCCGGAACTGGCCATTCCAATACCGCTTTAACCTTCACCGGGTCGGTCTCCACCTGCCCACCTGCGAGGATGTAGCCCAAGAAGGAAATGGATGAGACGTGGAACTCACACTTTTCCGCTTTGACGTACAGTCTGTTTTCGAGCAGCCGTTGCAGCACGCTCCTCACATGAATGCGATGGTCCTCAAGCGTCCTGGAAAAAATCAGAATATCATCCAGGTACACAAAAACAAACACGTTCAGGAAATCCCGTAACACGTCGTTGACTAGGGCTTGAAAAACCGCCGGGGCGTTCGTTAACCCGAACGGCATCACTAGATATTCGAAATGCCCTAGCGGGGTATTGAAGGCGGTCTTCCACTCGTCGCCCTCACGTATCCGTACCAGGTGGTAGGCGTTCCGCAGGTCCAGTTTGGTGAAGACTGTGGCTCCCTGGAGTGAGTTAAAAACAGAACTAATGAGTGGGAGGGGATATTTGTTTTTGACGGTGACGTCGTTCAGCCCCCTGTAATCGATGCACGGGCGGAGCGTCCCGTCTTTCTTTCCCACGAAGAAAAAACCTGCAGCCACGGGGGAGGACGACGGCCTAATACGTCCTGCAGCTAGCGACTCCTGGATGTAATTCTCCATGGTTTCTCTTTCGGGGCGAGACAGGTTATACAACCTGCTGGAGGGCAGCGATGCACCCGGGAGCAGCTCAATAGCACAGTCATATGGACGGTGAGGCGGGAGTGAGAGCGCCTCGTCTTTACTGAACACCTGCCGAAGATCGTGATAGTCGGAGGGCACGGAAGAGAGATCCAGTGCGGGTGGCGGGGCGGGACTCTGTTTCGCTGAGGCGGAGGGAACGGCTGACCTCGGGCAGTTCGCCAGACAAAACACACTCCAGCTCGCGATACCCTTTCCGGTCCAATCTATGTGTGGGTTATGTCTCTGTAGCCAGGGGTAGCCTAAGATAAGCGGGGTGTCAGGAGCGGGAAAAGTGTAAAAGGACAGCTGCTCTTGGTGGTTACCTGATGTGACTAACCGTACAGGCGCGGTTTGGTGAGTTATGTATGCAAACACTTGGTTGTTCAATGTGGACGCAGGGATGGGCGGTTCGAGTGGGGTGAGAGACACAGCTAACCTCTTAGCCAGCTTCTCATCCATAAGATTCTGTTCCGCCCCGGAGTCCACCAACGCGGGGCATGTAAAGGTCTGGTTAGGAGTCACAATAGTAACGGACAGTAACAATCGGGGTCTACTAGTGCTTAGAGCGCTGCCCACCCGTATCCCCGAACTCACCGGTGGGCCGGGTCGTTTGGGCGGACCGGGCAAACAGCGATGCGGTGACCGGGCCTCCCACAGTACAGGCATTCTCCAGCCCGAAATCGGCGTTCCCTCTCCTCCGGAGACAGCCGAGAGCGTCCGATCTGCATGGGTTCGGGCGGAGGAGGCGACGGAGAGCGCGCACACGCAGCCGGGGGCGGGGGCGGAGAAACGCGGATCCCGGGGCGCAATACGGAGCCCATAGGCCGAAGCCGCCGCTCGGCATCCCTCTCCCGCAAGCGTCTGTCGATCCTACGGGCGAGGGATGCTAATTCTTCAAAGGATCTAGTCTCCTCGTGAAATGCTAGTTGGTCCTTCATCTGGTCATTTAATGACCGCAAAAAAAACCCCACGGAGGGCCGAATCGGGCCAACCTACGGCGACCGCTCGGGTACGGAAGTCAACTAGGTACTCCGCAATACTGCGCCGCCCCTGACGGAGCCCCAGCAACTTCTGCGCGGCATCGTCCTCCGAAACCGGAGGGGAGAACGTAGCCTGGAACTCCTCCAGGAATTCATCGTACTCACATTCGCGAATGGGGTGAGAGGTTAAGTAAGCCTCAGCCCATGCTAGAGCACGCCCCCGTAACAATCCCACGAAGTGGGAGATCTTAGCGGCATCCGTGGGAAAAGCGTGAGGCGTGCGGCTGAAAAATAAGGAGCACTGGAAAAGGAACCCCCCACACAGGTCTAACTCCCCGTTGAAGGGTTCCAGCGACGGAGGCGAAACACTGCGGTGCACGGGGTCGGGCGGCCTGGTTTGCAGCTTATCCTGAGTGTCACTAAGCTCTTGGCAACGGTCTTGGAGAGACTGGAGCTGCTGATCGTGGCGACCGAGGATAGCGCCCTGTTTATTAATAGCGGAGCGGAGTGGATCTGCTGGGTCCATACTGGCCAGTCCGTACTGTCATGAACCGAAGTTCCGTGCGCAAGCTGGACCCAGAAGCAGAACACACACACCAGGATAGGAGGGAATAAAGAAAGCAAATTTATTACAACTAAAGGTGTCCCGTGAGGGTAGCCGAAAAGACAACGTATGGAGCCAGAAAAAACCGAGGGGCTGGGGAGGTGAACTGCGCAGGGAACGCCGAGAGCGGGGCTGTGAGAAGCTGCAAAACAAAAAGAGAAACAGATTACTGGGGTGCGGAAAAAAGGCAGCATACGAGGGAAGGTGGAGTATACGTCTTACGGAGGTAGCCGGGCTGAGTGAACCAGAAGGGGGGGGGGGCCTCCAAAAGGGTCGAGACGGCGAGGCTGATAGTGCTTCCGGATCTCAGGCGGACAGGTGGACAGGCAGGTGGCTCGCAAAAACGCCGAGTTGTGATCTGAGTACACAGGGTAAAACAGAGTCAGTTCCAAAGGACAGTTTGTCATAAGGGGTTTTTTTCCCGCAAGTGTACGTTACCGCTGAGAGGCGACTACGGACTGGCGTGGAGCAGCAGGTAGGGCAGGATTAAATAGTCCACCTGGTGATCGCCTGGGATGGGATGCAGGTGTAGAGTTAGCAGCCACGCCCGTGGGTGTGGGCATCCCAACAGCACCCCGGACGCCGGGCCGCGGACCATGACACCAACATGACAATGATCCAAAACACACCGCCCGGGCAACAAAGGAGTGGCTCCGTAAGAAGCATTTGAAAGTCCTGGAGTGGCCTAGCCAGTCACCAGACCTCAACCCCATAGAAAATCTGTGGCGGGAGTTGAAAGTCCGTGTTGCTCGGCGACAGCCCCAAAACATCACTGCTCTCGAGAAGATCTGCATGGAGGAATGGGCCAAAATACCAGCTACTGTGTGTGCAAACCTGGTAAAGACCTATAGTAAACGTTTGACCTCTGTTATTGCCAACAAAGGTTATGTTACAAAGTATTGAGTTGTATTTTTGTTATTGACCAAATACTTATTTTCCACCCTGATTTACGAATAAATTCTTTACAAATCCTACCATGTGGATTCATGGATTTTTTTTTACACATTCTGTCTCTCACAGTTGAAGTGTACCTCTGGTGCAAATTACTGACCTCTGTCATCATTTTAGGTGGGGGAACTTGCACAATCGGTGGCTGACTAAATACTTTTTTGCCCCACTGTATACCATTTAATTCACTAAAATTGAACCAATAACTTCTTGTCCTTATTTAGCTGCACAACAAGTCATATTACCTGATAGAAAACTGCATTAAATGCTCGATATAAATAGTCAGCAACAACACTACACAGCTGAGTGGTCCAGTTCAATGACTCTATTTTACTTTTTTGAAAGCACAAGTCGCCTGATGAAAGAAAACCTGTTACCAACAATTGCAATTCGTACTCAGACTGACTGCAATCAATTTAAGTGGCATTTGCAATGGTCTGCAAATAATGTATGCATTTACACAGACAAACTGACAACATGTTGCAGTCGATCTCAGCTGGTCTGTGCCACCGAGACACGTCTCATGTCTCTGACTCGTGTCTTCTTGTTGGATTCTGAAATAGGAGACTGGACTCAGCTTTGTGCCAAATGATTCTGCTGACATTCAGAGTCTAACAAGAATGTCAGATTCCAAAGAGAAATTCAGAAATTCCCACACAAATAGTGATGTAGTTGCTGCAGAATGTTGATTTAACTGAAAAATGATATGACCACTTGACAGCCTTGACTTTAAATAGGAATATAACCAGATTAATGACTTATGCCGATGGCAATGGAGTTGTAGTTCTGGCTGATTTATCACAGTTAATTGCACCTTTATGACAAACACATCACATATTATTACCAACTTTAGCCATTTCAAATTGCAAACTACAGGTAAATTGATAGCAGTCTGACTTAAATGCCAATTTTGATGCACCAAAGTTGTCTTGAAATCAGTCCCTGTCCTCGAAGCAATAATTTCAAAGTCAACAAGACTGCAAGTTGCACAGTTGCAATAATTCTGACTGTGCAGTGATCTCCACCCACTGTTTTCTGTAGTGTGGCTATAGCACGGGAAAGAATATTCAACATGTAAATTTACGAGCTCTCAAAGGAATCGTTCGAATTAAGCTGTGCTACTTTTTGTCAGTAAATACTTGTAATTAGTTGAATTTGAACTTACAGTGTTTTCCAGTGCTAATTAGGGTAATTAATGTAATTATTGATCAAACAGCACTGTATCTTGATAGAGGATTATAATGATTAACATGTCCTTTATTCCGATTTAATCACTAAAGTCATTCAAATAAGCCAAGAAGAAGTTAAAGTGTTGGGGCTTAGAAGAGACTAAATAAGCAAACTTAAATCGTACTATGTGTGAAAACAAAGAGATATTTTTCCTGTTATGCTTGATTTCTTCTATGTAAGTGGGCAGGAGATGAGTTTTGCAGTCCTTGTTTGAAAAATGTGAGCTAAGGTCAACGTGGGAAGCTTCTTTAATTCAGTCCAGTGTTTCTCTGTTTATCTCCCTTCGACTTTTTTTTTTTTTTTAGTGGGTAATGATTATTTTAGCCTACATCTTTCCAACATTCAATACATAAAACAGTCCAACAAACAAACAGATGCCCAACCAAATCAGAATACTTTTTTCCAAATATATAGATACCACAATAGAATCAAAGTACCACTGTCCTCAAATAAATAACAAATAGACAAATAAGCTTTAATAAATACCGGGCTTTCATTATCTTATAACAGAAATGTGATAAATGTTGATCAATCAGTAGCACTTCAAAGCAATTTAGCACTGTAAGGGATAATATCCCCACATAGTGTTTTGTACTGGAGACACTTAACAAAAAGCAAGTACTCTTCACACTGTAATATTTAATGTATATACCATTTGAGGTTTGTTTCTTTGTTTTTATCTGAAAACAAAAAGTGCATGGAAACACTTTAGCATATAAAATAATATAATTATCAAAGCTATCATAGGCACAATTGTAATATGAATTTTTAAGGTACCATCTGTTTTGACAATTTGCTAATTAAATATGTCACCAAACTGGCAGCTTGCATTTGAAGACAGTGAAAGTTTAACACATCTGAAGCATCCCTGGCATGGTTCCTGTGACTCATCTATGGCTCACCTCCCTCTGCACCCCTCTGCTATGCAAATAGCTGCTGAGAAGATGACCTTTTTAACTGGAAATAACTGGCATGAATATGGAAATGTATGTATCTGGTGACTTTGACCAACAAGCAAGAGTGCATAATTTTACTATCATCCACCCGCAGCGTCTTAAATTTTGAGAGTGTGACCTCCAGTGCAATCATTTTGCCTGGAGAGAGAGAGAGAGATGCTCCCAGACTGTCTGTGTGTGGCGGTCGCCGAGTGTGGAGGATACTGATCAAAGCTCAGGGCAACAGGGGGAGACTTAAGAGGATTGTTATGCTATGCCCTTGTGAGTGCCTTTGTACTTCTGAGCCTCTGTGCACACAGTTTGTGCACGTGCTGACACACAGGGAGAAACTTTGTGGATGTCCATCTGTATCCATGCCCGGGTTCTTGTGCATCTGTGTACATCGGTTTACTTTTATGCATCTCTGCTTCCATATGTTTTTGCATATGTCCACACTGCATTTCCTGTGCGTATGATTCAAGGTCACGGATGATCACAAAAGCTTATGTAGTGTGGAAAAAATGGAGATTAAAAATTCTGCAGCAACTTTTGTTGTAAAGTAAAAATAACTCTAGACTTAGATGTTTTAGCTGATATAAAATCAAAGGATTTACCCAAAACACATGTGCTTGTAGTGGATACCAGAGCAGCCAGGTCTGCAAAGGTCCCTTTATCCAGTCTTTATGGGCAAAGCCATGGCTAGAGCTGAATACTAACAGCCAGCAGACTTTTCACGAGCACTCTGAGTAAGTGGGGCCGATTAACAGTGAAGTGGCACCGTGAAGACAGACGGACAGATGGGAGTCAGACACCGAGAGTGAGCGAGTCAAGCCAGAGACAGAGCGAAGCACAATCAAACACCCTTATCCAAAGCTGAAAGCGAAAAGGGACTTTGAGCTTTCAGGGTGACCACTGCTGTGGTGTGTGTGCGTGTGTGTGTGTGTGTGTGAAGAGTTGGCTAAAGCTTCTGTGTATAATCTGGTGCTGTGGATCAAATTTGCATTGAGGGGAATAGGCTGATGAATATTTTAAAACACTTACTGGCATCTATGCAGACAGGCATACATTTAGTGAAGAAAAATTTGGACGGTGGCAGTTTTCAGAATATTGCCTCTGTGCTCCACCACAATTCATTTGATATGAAACTGACTTAATGTACCTGAAGTACAGCCTTTGGCTTAAATTCAAGGAAGTAAACAAAAAATATCATGGGAACCCTTTGGGCAATATAGCCATTTTATTTCAATGGCTTGAATTTTAATCTAAATATTTTTGTAATCACGTATCCGATTCATGGTTGTGGAGGGGCTGGAGTCTTTCCCCTGACATTTGGCAAGATGTGGGATACATCCCGGAAAGGTCACCAGTCTATCACTGAGCTAACACCTGCAGCCAGTGCAGCATCACCAGTGAACCTAACAAATATACTGTTAGCTTTAGACTGCAGGACCTCATACAGCACTCTTTTTGGCACATGATCTTCTTCTTCTTCTCCTCCTGCTCCCTTTAGGGGTCACCACAGCAGAACATCTGCCTTCATCCCACCCTATCCCTCGTATCCTCTTCTGTCACACCAGCCCTCTGCATGTCCTCCTTCACTACATCCATGAATCTTCTCTGTGGTCTTCCTGTTTTCCTCCTGCCTGGTAGATCCACATTCAATATATTTTCCCAGGTAAATCCAGTATATCCCTCCTCTTCACATTTCCAAACCCAAATATAGCACCTAAACCAAAGAGTCGAACAGAGCCTATTAGCATTAACAGCTTCTAAGGTTCTGATCATAATGTCCTCTGCACAGTTAGATAATGTTTCACACTGCATTTGTTAGCCAGTAATACAGCTATTTCAAAGACTTTCCCAAATCTGGGTTAAATAAAGTGCATCTAATTTAAAAGTATATCTTATCGCTTTTCTTAACAGTACTTTTTAGTTACACATAAATGTAGGTCACAGTAGGTTACAGCAGAAAAACGAAACCCTAAAAAAAAATCATCTTGCGTTTTTGATTTTGTAGTGACCAAAAAAAAAGGTTCATCCTCGAAAATGGAGCATGTAACACTTATTAGAGAGCCCCATATTGCCTCAGCACGTGGAGAAATACCAAGCCTGACAAAATTCAAATTCAAATTTTTTTTGTCACGTACACAGTCATACATATGGAGTGCCAGGACTGCCATAATGAATTAATTAAATACACCATTAAATAATTAATTAAATGTGGCAATAATTAATTAAAATTGGAATTAATTAAATAAATAAATAGTTATGACACATGTAATTAATTAATTATTGACACATTTAATTAATTATTTATGTATTTCATATTTTAATTAATTATTGACACATTTAATTAATTATTGACACATTTAATTAATTATTTAATGATATATTTATTTATTTCATTTTGGCAGTCCTGGCGCCTGGCTTTCATCTTGAAATAATTTTATCTGTCAGCCTCACCCATCAAACTCAGGGGGCGGGGTTAACGCTGATCGAGTCAAAACCATTGCTTTGGCCTGGTGGCCATTGTTTCTAGCACACAACAACCGGCATGTGGAAGCTAACAGAACTGAACTTTGAAAAACCCTGTTTGTGTGTCACCAAATACCGTTTTAATATTTTTTTTAGCCGAGAATGTAGTGGTTTAATCTTCATGTGTCTGGTCGGTTTGTCAAGATACAGCCTCTTTGCAAAAGTGCTTCGATGATTTCGGAGATGTCTGCCCAGTCTCACGGCAAAGCGTGGGATAGACCCGCTCGCCTCGCAAGCAATCCCACCGACAAAGCGCAGGCCCCGGTACACAGCTGTAGTAACCCTCCGCTGACTTCTTTTACTGAGGTTATATTTATCGGTGTTTTATTTCCTGATGTTCTTATGTGTCCTGCGTGTTTCAGTCGCCAATTCTGAATTATAACTAACATTAAAAACATGTTTAAGGAGGAGAGAGAGCAAATAAATCTGTTTAACATCTGATCTTTGGGTTTTTGTTCAGTAATCAGCGTGACCTGTGTATAGACGCATAAAAGAGATAACGTTGGTGTTTCTGTCATGTAGTAACTGCTGGCTTTAACTCTACAAAGGTTGTTCGACACTATGAAACACAGACTTCATGATGTTCGGCTAATATTTTTATTGTGAATATTAATCATGCTGACCTCGCTCTGTACACCACGCAGTGAGGTCAGCATATCCACGATATCCACGATATCCTCAGCTCCATGAGTTAACACAAAGTTTCCCAGCTGACTATCTAACTGCCAACTATTCCAGAGACGTGAAAATATACAGCATAAAGAAAAGTGTAGGAGACTCAGCAGCAGATTAGAATAACAGTTATACATTTAATAAATCACCAAATGAATCCAAGAAACGAGCAAACCTGTTCCGACAATTTGAGTTTGTATTCCCTCAGCTGCAGACTCGCTGCTGTTTAAATGTTTGAAAAGGAAGATTAGATATAAAAAACGTCAAACATAGACTCAGTCTGCCTTCACATTTGATATGAGGCCAGCACGTATAGTGGCTGTGTCCTGTTTTAAGATCATACATGTAAAACTGTTGTCTGACCTCCGTCGATCCAGCCGCTCAGAGTCCGTGGTTACCATGGTTACTGCATAAGCAGCTATAATGTTAACAGCTGGCACTGAGGAAACCTACCGGCAGCATGGGTGTTTATGTTTTTCATTGCAAAACAACTGTCTGAATGGTTAACTGAAGTTAACTTGGATAAATGATAGTTAAGGAGTTTCACAGATAACGCCTACGTGAGCTGTGCGACTGTTCACCACTACACTGAAATCAGCAGGCTATTACTGAAATACACGTGCTATATCATAAACTATGATATAAATAGGGAGGTCCTATTAACATGTTTAGTTTTAAAGGACACCTTCCTGCCTTTAGTCTCCTTCATGAGCAGTATTAGTTTTCTTCTAACATCCAGAAGTCTGCACGATGTGTTTCATAGTTTGTGACAAGCCTTTGACAGGTAAACATAACATGACCGAAAAAGCCAAAAAAAAAAAAAAAAAGACAGAGAGTGTTGACATAAGAAGAGAAAATGCTCTCAATTATGGAGACAGGCAAATGGTTCATTTATGTTTGATGTGTGTTTATTCCTCCCTAAATATCGTCGGTGAAGTTTGCCATGCACGTCAGATTTTCCTGCGCATTTTTTATACCTCTGCCAACAGAGAGAAAAAAAATCACATTCTCACAGACAGCTGGTGCTTAGAATACAGTTGAATAACTATTAAAAAACAGATGATATTTAGATGATAGTTCAGTCTAACACATGTTCCAGTGAACCATTAAACGTCTGTGAAACTATGCAGTTATGAAACGTAACTTTAACCTCAGCCAAACCGATTTGCTCAGTTGTAAATAAAACAGCGAAGTAAACGTGACCCGACAGACAGAACCTGAGTGAATGAAGTCCAGCGTTTAACCACTGAGAGCTAAAACTCAGCTGAGGTTTCAAAGCTGTGTGCCGGTGATTGGACATCAGCCGCTCATGAAGCTGCTTCGCCTATAAAGTGCTCTGTAAGGAAACAAGCTCCAGCAGCTCTGCGCTCAGGGAAAACACTATATTTACTTATCTTGTGCAGAAAAATGCGCTGACATTGCTTTATATCGAGTACCGGCTGCCCAGTTAAACTGTGACTATCACCTGGTAACGTAGGCGTGTTTCTTGAATTAGCAGCAGGTGTTAAACAGCTGACAGATGAGGAGGAGGATGCATGCAGGTAAACTGAGGGTCTGTTGAGCTGATCGCTGGTTTCGTGAGGAAAATGTCAGCTCGTTCTTTATGTTACAGAAGCACAGAGACACAAGAGCAGGCGGAAAGAGACAATCGTTCGGTGAAAATGAGAATCTGCGAATGCAACATGTGGAACACGGAGAGTGGAATATGTAAACAAACCGGTTAACGTAACCCCCTGGGTGCACTCTGCATGCTAATTGTTAGCAGAGCTAGTGAAATCTCTGAAAACATCTGAGCACTTTTGCAAACATGTTCTATGTTGACAACCTGACCAGACATACGGCGCGACATTCGCGGCTAAAACACTGTTAAAAGTGTAGCTGGTGACAGAAAAACGGGGTATTTTAAAACTACACCACCACCATTGCTGCCTGTGATTTGATCTGCATTCTGGGATACCTGGCTGCCCCAAGTCTACACAAGCAATCGATTATCTAGGATCGACCTGTTTTGACTTACTTTGCACGGCAACCAATCAAATATTAGAGAAGCTGAATGGGCAGCGTTAACCCCGCCCCCTGAATTTGATGGGTGAGGCTGACAGATAAAATTATTTCATGATGAGAGCCAGGCGCCAGGACTGCCAAAATGAAATAAATAAATATATCATTAAATAATTAATTAAATGTGTCAATAATTATTTAAATGTGTCAATAATTAATTAAAATGTGAAATACATAAATAATTAATTAAATGTGGCAATAATTAATTAAATAAATAGTTATGACACATATAATTAATTAATTATGTGTCATAACTATTTATTTAATTAATTATTGCCACATTTAATTAATTATTTAATGGTGTATTTAATTAATTCATTATGGCAGTCCTGGCACTCCATACATACACACAGTACGATATGCAGTTAAATGCTTAGACAACTGCTCGTGACCTAAAGAAAAAAAAAAGGAAAAGGCTATGAATAAGATAGGAAATAAATATGAAAAATTAAAAAGGGTAAATTTAACTAGGAAGGAATAAAATTAAGGTTAAAAATGAAATAACTGTACAACACAAATTAGAATGAAGGGTAAATTTAACTGGGAAAACTGTACAACAAAATACACAATACACAGTATACAGGGAGTGCAGAATTATTAGGCAAATGAGTATTTTGTCCACATCATCCTCTTCATGCATGTTGTCTTACTCCAAGCTGTATAGGCTCGAAAGCCTACTACCAATTAAGCATATTAGGTGATGTGCATCTCTGTAATGAGAAGGGGTGTGGTCTAATGACATCAACACCCCATATTAGGTGTGCATAATTATTAGGCAACGTCCTTTCCTTCGGCAAAATGGGTCAAAAGAAGGACTTGACAGGCTCAGAAAAGTCAAAAATAGTGAGATATCTTGCAGAGGGATGCAGCAGTCTCAAAATTGCAAAGCTTCTGAAGCGTGATCATCGAACAATCAAGCGTTTCATTCAAAATAGTCAACAGGGTCGCAAGAAGCGTGTGGAAAAACCAAGGCGCAAAATAACTGCCCACGAACTGAGAAAAGTCAAGCGTGCAGCTGCCAAGATGCCACTTGCCACCAGTTTGGCCATATTTCAGAGCTGCAACATCACTGGAGTGCCCAAAAGCACAAGGTGTGCAATACTCAGAGACATGGCCAAGGTAAGAAAGGCTGAAAGACGACCACCACTGAACAAGACACACAAGCTGAAACGTCAAGACTGGGCCAAGAAATATCTCAAGACTGGTTTTTCTAAGGTTTTATGGACTGATGAAATGAGAGTGAGTCTTGATGGGCCAGATGGATGGGCCTGTGGCTGGATTGGTAAAGGGCAGAGAGCTCCAGTCCGACTCAGACGCCAGCAAGGTGGAGGTGGAGTACTGGTTTGGGCTGGTATCATCAAAGATGAGCTTGTGGGGCCTTTTCGGGTTGAGGATGGAGTCAAGCTCAACTCCCAGTCCTACTGCCAGTTTCTGGAAGACACCTTCTTCAAGCAGTGGTACAGGAAGAAGTCTGCATCCTTCAAGAAAAACATGATTTTCATGCAGGACAATGCTCCATCACACGCGTCCAAGTACTCCACAGCGTGGCTGGCAAGAAAGGGTATAAAAGAAGAAAAACTAATGACAAGGCCACCTTGTTCACCTGATCTGAACCCCATTGAGAACCTGTGGTCCATCATCAAATGTGAGATTTACAAGGAGGGAAAACAGTACACCTCTCTGAACAGTGTCTGGGAGGCTGTGGTTGCTGCTGCACGCAATGTTGATGGTGAACAGATCAAAACACTGACAGAATCCATGGATGGCAGGCTTTTGAGTGTCCTTGCAAAGAAAGGTGGCTATATTGGTCGCTGATTTGTTTTTGTTTTGTTTTTGAATGTCAGAAATGTATATTTGTGAATGTGGAGATGTTATATTGGTTTCACTGGTAAAAATAAATAATTGAAATGGGTATATTTGTTTTTTGTTAAGTTGCCTAATAATTATGCACAGTAATAGTCACCTGCACACACAGATATCCCCCTAAAATAGCTAAAACTAAAAACTACTTCCAAAAACATTTAGCTTTGATATTAATGAGTTTTTTGGGTTCATTGAGAACATGGTTGTTGTTCAATAATAAAATTATTCCTCAAAAATACAACTTGCCTAATAATTCTGCACTCTCTATAGAACTATATAAGAATGTATGAACTATATAAGAATGTATGACAGTCAGTCAGTCCTCGATGTTCCTCCTATAAGCTACGGCTGGGAAGTCACTGGTCGGGTCTCGTCTCTTCCATTGCAGAAGCCGCAGGCTTCATGTAAATTCAAAAATGACAAGCCTGTATAAAACAGCTGTTTAACCATAAACGTGTCCTCATGCTTTTCTGTATGCCCACATGGATAGACACACACACACTGATAAAGAAAGCTATTAGCTTTCTATTACCTGTCACTCTGGAAATGTCAAGACGCCATTATGTGGTGCTGTATTGTGGTCTTTGCTCAGCTCACCTTTGGTATTCCCTTTATTTTGTGCCTGAGATGCCAACAGGTTTATGGTAATATTCATCTTGAAAAGCCTGCACTGCGTCTTGATAGGCAGGCTCTGGAACAATAGGAGCTCTGCCCCTGTGGCTCTTGGCTGGAGGGCAGGGACACAAAGGGACATAATGAGCAGAGATAGCATTGTGATGGGAGGCTGCAGATGAGAGACACTGAAGGTTTTGTGTGTGTGTGTGTGTGTGTGTGTGTGTGTGTGTGTGTGTGTGTGTGTGTGTGTGTGTGTGTGTGTGTGTGTGTGTGTTGAATGTGTAGGTGTACTTGGGAGAGAAAGGCAGAGTGTTGGGGCGGGGGTAATTTGGTACTGCGGTTTTATTGTGCGTTTGCGTGTGGGCATCTCTACATGTCTGAGTGATGGATGGAGAAAGACAAAATGCCCACCAATCAATCACTGCATTGACAGCCACCCTGTTGTCAACACCACATGTTTGTGGACTTGGTTATGTCTATGTGTGTACAGGGTGTCTTACAGAAATACACAACTTCATAACAGGTTGATCAATAGCCCATTCAAGAGTAATGAAACACCAGTCAATATCACCACCCACATTGTAGCTCATAAACTGATGAATCTCTCTCTCTCTCTCTCTCTCTCTCTCGTTGTTCCCCTGTTTCTGTCCTGCTGTACTTACTGTCTGTTTCCCTTTGCCTCCAGCTGTTTCTTTCCTGGAAGGAAATAGTCTTCATTAAATATATGAAAAATATTCTATTTGTAACATTACTCTGTGTGTGTGTGTGTGTGTGTGTGTGTGTGTGTGTGTGTGTGTGTGTGTGTGTGTGTGTGTGTGTGTGTGTGCTTAATGTACTTCTGAAGTACTTAGCCAGGAGCGAGTGTTCTGCTGTTGATGCATCTGCAACATTTTTGACATTTACGGATGAGCCTGACATTTTGGGAAATGCATGTATTCAATTTCAGCCTGTGAGTCAAATAAAATAAGCATTCATGTCTCTGTATTAAGTGGGATGTTGAAGCCAAGAGGTGATTATCTTAGCTTAGAACAGCTGGAGGAAAACCTATAGTTTGGCTTATCCAGACTTCCAAAATACACTGTTTTAACACTTCAGGAATAGAAGCACTTCTGTGCAGCGGCGCTGCTGGTAAACACAGTGACTCCAAGAAGTCACTGAATCTCACACAACAGCTTCAGTACAGATTGCACAAAAAAGAAATGTTTATCAGTGGATTATCTAAATGTTGGTATGCATGTTTTTGCACTTTTCCCAGTGCTTCATACTTCAGTCATAAAGACACATGAAGCAGTTTCAGTTATACTGAATGTGTATTTATTGAAATATCAAGCTATGCCTTGCAAAGTTATGAGTTTTCTCCAATTTTTCATAAATGTAGAGATGTCTTCTGATGTCACTAGTGGCTATTTTTATTTCATGTGTGATACTGTAGCATGTTCCAGCTGAACTGAGTGTTCCTGAGTGCATAAATGCATTCCCACTACCTAGCACAGCCACTTACGGTGCTCATTGAGTGCAGGGATGGTGTTCATGTAACGGTCATGACACTGAGATTCATGAAAAGTTTTTTTCTTTCTTGCCATGCTTGTTTTTGTTCTCGGTCAGTACATATAAATCTCATTAGACAATGGCGGACTTGTTGTCTTGGTAACCACTGGGAACGGGCCACTGTGGTAAAAATAGACTTCACACTCTATGCCGAGGTGGCTAGCTTCCCTTTCTCGTTTACTCTGCACCTTGTAATATCATTAATCACAAGGCCAGAGGTATAGACTGTGCAAACAGGTGTGAAAGGACATAACAAGTGTGCTTTTAGCACATAGTAAAGCAAGGCATTTTAGGAGGATGATTAGGAACATTACATGGTGATTACACCGTTACCATGCTTACAAACTGATTGAACAGAGATAAATAACAGAAACCCGCCTGATGTAATGGACTGAAATGCAGCAGCGCAGCATAAAAAGCCTTCAAATGTTTGGTTTTGTTGAAAGCTCTGCATCTGTTGTTTTTGTTGACGTGGTGCTGTGGCATAGTTTTAGGCTGTCATTTTGATGAGTCTGTCTACTTCTTTTTATAAGTCTGACAAATCAAAATGATCAAAACGGTACAATGCAATATAAAGTAATTTAATGCCACATGTAGACCAAAGCTAAAAAATATAGCATGCATTTAAATATCTCAAAGAACTGTTTGGTCCCATTACAAAAAAGAGCATATATGATTGATTTGTTAATGCTGGGTTTTGTTCATTTGTAGACTGAGAGCATATTTCCATGAATAAAATGACATGATATGAATAATTAAAAAGAAATAATTTATTATTCGGTATCTGGAATGCCCCCCTTTTCTCAGTCTGTCAGGGACTCCTCAAGTTTGCAAAATAAGCCCATGTTGTGGTTTGTTATGATATCTGGTATCAGCAGTGTGCCTTTCAGTGGAAAATTGTTTTGGTTGGAAGAGTCTCTGTAGGGTTTTTATTACACCTGCACAAAGTGAACACTATTCTAATCACTCTAGCTGTTGGAGAAACTGTGGGGCACAAGGAATAAAACACTTCCACTTGTTTTGGTCTTGCCCATTGATCAACACTTTTTGGGTATCGATTCACTCTGAGTTACAGACCATTTTTAATATGCAACTCCCCTTTAATTGGTGATGAACTTTTGTCTGGATATTTATATTCAGTGAATGTAGATAAAATGTCCAAGCTGTTATATGGTATTTTGAGTCTGGCTGCCTGAAAGACTATTACTAAGAAATGGCTAAGTATGAAAATTCCATCACTAAATGACTGGCATGAGACTGTTTATGGGTTGTTTAAAATGGAAAGAATTACCTTTAACAGATTTCAATATGACATATTCATTGAGATTTGGGATAAATGGAAGTATGTATAGGCGTATACACATATACATACCTGCATGTAGGTATGTATATGTGTGTATGTATAGGTATGTATATGCATGTGTGTATATATGTATATATGACTAGATGGTACACCCATTTGTTTATTTTCGATTACTTGTTTATTTCGGTTTATTTGTGTTCTCATAGGTTGTTTTATCTTACTTTCCTTATTAAATAATAAAAAAAAAACCTGTTGTGGTTTAAGTTTCAAAGGGCTTCTTGGCTAATTGGTCTTCAAGTGGTTCCTGCAAAGCTTTGAGATGTATCATTAACCTGCTGCACAATGAATTCTTGCAAAGAAAAAAATGCAAATCAGTGGCTGAAGCAGGTAACTGAAGAAAGAGTGCTCCTTCTTCTTGGTCAGGAGTTTGTTCGCTGTAGTGTCCTACTCAAAAGGAGTGAAACATTGCCTAATTTGGATATCCACACTATCATCCTTCACTGTGAGTTCTGATCCATTGCAGCATCTTTTTTTTTTATCATTTGGATACACAAAACAGATTTTTTCCTTTTATCAAGTATAAAACGCAAGTATTCCCAGCCTACCTTAGGTGTTTGGCCTTGCTCTGCTGCTTGAAAAGTGGTTCTGAGACCGCTGACCAGCCTCTGAGACACAGCTTTATTTTGACAGTCACAATATTTCCTTCTTTTTTTTTTTTAGGGAATTCTACCTCTGTGATGAGTTAGTTTTTTTTTTTCAGAGCTATAAAATCAAACGATTTAGTTTTATCATGTATCTTAATCACTAGCTCTGGATGCAACTGGAATCTACCTTTAGTCATCATTTAATGCTGAGAAAGCCCATCTTTGACAACAGTCTGACCTGTGCACTTAGCTCTGATGCTCTTCTCCCACTATCACAGTGTTACTTTGTAAACAAGGTTGTCCTGGAAATTTGAGAGGCAGCCAGATACTGTTTATAACAGGTGAATAATGGCTACCTGAGTGTCATTTGAATGTTGCTTCAGTGGGCAGATTCAACTTAAGGATCAGACCGATCATTTTCAAATAAGATATTATGGTATATTAAATGTCTTAATTAAAACCTAATATTGTTTCATCTTTTTATATAACTAATGTGCATTTTAAACATTTAAGCAAAAATGCTCAGACCTTCTGATCAGGCTTGGTTGTCCAATTCAGGGTTTTGTGTGTGTGTGTGGGGGGGTGGGCAGGTCAAATCTGTCGCAGGGCTTACACACAGGGAATGATAAGGTTACTGTAGAATCATCAACTGGAATAGGCTCGTGCGTTTCTGTGGACTGCGGGGAGAAAGCTAGACTATTCAAACATGGGGTGCACATGCGAACTTCACACAGAAAGGCCCCAGGTGAGATTTAAACCCACTGTGACCACTATACAGGCCAAGTTGCTTGGGCGTAGTCAGGGTGGCAGGACCTAATCTCAATCTGATCTGTTTAGCAGTTTAATAGGAACACTCTCTGGGAATACCACATGGTGTAAAGTGACACTTTGCCACTGAGACTTGCACGTCTTTTTGCAACAGGAGACTCAACTGGCTGCCAGCTGATTCTACTGACATCCAGAGCCCAACAAGAACCTCATGGACAGAAATCCACAAATTGCTGCAGGATGGTGGTTTGACAGCAAAATGACATAGGTACTTGGCAGCTTTGACTTAGAAATATAACCAGAATAGTGACTGTAAATTTTTGTTTTATATGAATGTCTGTATATGTAACTGGCAAAGGAATTGCAATTTTCACTGTTTTATCACAGTTAATCGCCCTATCATTATAAACAGACTGAATATAATTGCCATCTTGAAACCATTCAGTCACAAACTGATAGCAGGCTGATTGTACACTGGCCCATTCCTTTTGCTGTTCCATCACCACCTCGACAAATCAAATTTGCTTTAAATTGACTGCGATTGATCACAGAGTAGATCGCTGTGTACAAAACAACCATTTCAAAGGCAACAAGACTCATTGCACACTGTTAATTCTGATCGTACCGCAGTCTCCAACCACTCTTTTAACTAGTGTAGCATAAAGCAGGGATTTCATATATACAAATATAGCCTAATCAAATACGGGCACCCTGTTCATATGATGCGTTTTGCCATTTTATTTTCCCCATAAAAATATTGGTGTAATCAAATGACAGCTTTCTGTGCGCTGTTATAATTTATTTATTCTTGCCCCTTTTTGCTGCCTTCTGCCTGTCTGACTCTGGCTCAGTTTATTTTTTGTACTGATGTGAAAATTATGCATGAAAGCCAACACGAAAATGTATATTGTATCTCGCTCGCCTTTGATGCATTCAGGCACATGAATCCCTGCAGTCACACAAATATTTCCTGTCGCAAATGCTCCAGATTCCCTCTCATAGGGATAGTATCGGAAACACTTGTTTTCATGAGAAGTTTTCAAAATGAAGCCTCTCACAAAGGGAACCAAAGATGCTATAAATGACTTAATCAGCAATCTGTCAACAAGAACCAGTACCCAAGCTAAAGGGCTGGCATAATGTTGGATGAAAATGTTGGTTTTCAAAAAGGTTTCCACATTTTTCGGTCAATTCAAACTCATCTCAGGACTGTTTCAGAGTGAACAGACTGCCTGAATGGAAACCTTTCCTCTCCTGTTGTGTTTGCTGTCATCTATTATTGCAGAAAAAAGTGACAAAGTAAAAAAATATATAGTTTCACTGAATTTCTGAGAACACTGGATTTTGAGTGTGTTTTAAAAGTGCTAACAAAAACATGTGTACACTTTACATGCCAATTTCAGCCTTTAGGCTTAGGCTCTGACTGTGATCCTGCTGGGTCAGACAGTTCTGTATAGTTATATTTATAAATTCCAGTCTTTTTTGGCTTTTAAACATTTTACAAATAGTCGTACTGTTGTAGTCAAAAAAGGACAAAACCTGTATTTATTTTACCAACTGAGGAATATATACAAAGCATGTGCACGTGCATATATAGTGCATGATAATTACATTGAGTTTCCAGTTATAAACAATATTGAAATGTGTACCATAGGAGCCATTAGCCCAAAAAAGTCCAATCAGTCAAAAGTGTCATTCGAGTGTCTGTGACTGCTCTGGTAGATAAACAGGACAATAAATTGTGATCTCCTTTTGCTGATTAAACTCTGCTTGCTTAAGAGTGACTTCATCTTCCAAACTTCTTTTCCTGTAATCACCTGGATTGTGGCAACAAGACCCAGGGGCCAAGTGGCTCTCTGCCCATTTCAGAAAAAACTAATCAAGTAAATAGGGGTTGACTTGTAATTTGTACAGTCAAAACCTTGTTGACCTACAATTAAGCGGCTGAGGAGAGATCTGAGCCAGAGTCTGATGATAGGATGTGCAATGGCAACATTTACTAGAGTCGCTTACTTTGGATTATGACTCCTACTTGGCAATCTTACAGTTTCAAATAAAGTGCTGTAGAAAAAAAGATAATTTAGATATTAGAGTGCTACAGTTATATGTGTATTAGTTTGATAAAAACACATTTAAAATTAAGTTATAGTAGAGGCATCATCTCTAAAATGTGAATGAATTATTTCATTATACATATTAAAATTTAGTTTGAGTGCGCCTACATGAGCTGCTCGGCTATGGAAATCTGTGCCACAAAGCTCCCAGCATACAGCATTTGTGCTGATGTTAATGCCAGACGAGGTTTGGAACTGAGCAGAGCGTTGATGACTTTTACAAGCTTGTACTTCAGCATTTGGTGAGCAAACTGTGTAACTTTACATGGTCTGACACTTTGTGGCTGAGTTCATGTGGTTCCTAAATGCTTATATTTTGCAATAATACCAGTAAATCATGGAATATATGTTAGGGAAGAAATTCCACAAACTGACTTGTTTGTGACCACACCCAAATTCAGTGAGCTGTTTAAATCACGCATTCAGAGTTTGCAAAGGCAGACTCAATGGATATGCATTTGATTTAATGGGACTAAAAACACTCAACTTCAAATATTAGCCAAGAGATTTTCTCTGAGTTTCTCAATGGTCTGGATGTCGTGGGGCTGTCGTGGCTGACACACCTCTGCGTTTCTTCATGGAAGTCAGGGACTGTGACTCTTGATTGGCTTTTCTCCTTTACAAGAAGGGGAACTGGAGATGATTTCCAACAGCCTCCCTTGGAAGATTTGTGCAGGTCATTGGCCAGCAGACTCCGCCCATGAATTTAATTTTGGATTCAGGAGGAATGATACTGCTTTTATCCTGGTTGTGACTCACTGGATAGATCTTAATCCTCGTGAGCATATTTGAGGGTGTGTGTTTGGAATTTACCCAACCAGTCTACATGTGCTTTGTGGACTTAAAGAAGGAATCTGACTGCCTTCTCAGGGTGTCCTGCTATTGTTACTTCGGGTACAGGTTATCAGGTTTGGTGGAATTACTATCGTGTCTCTACTTTTAGTCAATCGTGTATTATTGTTGGCTTAATTGAGCAATGGCTTCCAACTCGCACTCGAAAAGTTTGCAACTTATTATAAAGTGGCCGGGAGGCAAGTGAGCACCTCAAAGTCTGAGGTGGTTCTCAGTTGGAAAAGGGTGTCCAGGGAGTAATTGCTGCCCCAAGTTAAGGAGTTTAATTATCTTGGAGTGTTGTTCACAATTGAAGGGGGAGAATGACAGACTGATTGCTGCAGTGATGCAGGCATCGTGTAAGTCTGATGTGTTGAAGAGAGAGATGAGTGTGAAAGAAAAGTTGTTTACTTACAGGTGGACATGCCTAGCTTCAAAGCTGTGGATAGGGACTGAGTGAACGTGATACAAGTGGTGGAAATGAGATTGCTCAGAAATACAATTACTCACTCAGGAGAGACACTGAGTGGAGTCACTAAGAAAGAATGCCAGGTGAGGTGGTTTAGGCGCCTCACTAGGATGCCCCCTAGATGCTTCTGAGGTTAGTGTTTTGGGTATGTTCCCTATGGTGGACCCAGCACACACCGGAGAAATTATATCATTCAGCTGGCTTGGGAATACCTTGATGTCCCTCTGGCAGAACTGGAGGTGGTGGCTTGGGCTGCTTGGACTGCTCCCCTTGCAACCTGGACCCAAATATGTGGCCAAAAATAAATAAATGGATGGATGGATGGCCCAGTGCTTTTGGCCATATAGTGAAGTTTAACAGCAGTCACAGTCTCCTATTTCTTGTTTCACTTTTAGTTCTTTTGAAAAGTTATTTCTTCTAAGGATAAGCCAAGATTTCTGGAATTATGTTACTATAAAAATGAGAAAGCCATGGTATCCGAAGACCAGACAACAACTTGATGTTGTTGAAAATTTTGAAAGAAGACGTGCAAATAAATGTCTGTAAATTCCCATATTACACAGCCCACTTAAGATCATGTTTGACATCACTGATCTAGACGGACTTGATTGTTTAAAAAGTTGTTCATTATCAATAATCCAGATAACGAAACAATAAAATTCAGCTAGTATTCTTTTTATCTTTGCATTGCAGTTGCAAGACTGTCTTCTCCACCCATCCATAGAGCATGTGAGTGCACAGTTAGACTCTTCGCTAGACTTATTCTCTAGTTTTAAATCAGTAATTACATTTAATATTATCTTTATTGGACTTTGCACAAGCCCCTCCCAAGGCACACACCTTAAACACACATCCATCTACAAAGGCCAGACTGAGAAAAAGTATTTATAAGCCAGCGAAATGTGTTTCTTGTCTTTATTAGTGGCTTTGGCACCCAATCTGGGCACCCTGTGACAGTGATGGAACAGTCCATCTCAGCCAGAATGTAGAGAGGGATGAGAATGGGGTGAGGAGGAATGGAGGCAGGCTGACCCACATCCTGACGAAAGAGATTCATTTCATTACAGAACTTCAGAGAAAGAGAGAGAGAGAGAATCAGAAGGGGACAGAGCAGGGTGGAAGTACAGGTACAGATTCATTTTGTTTGCAGCACCCCCAGAGTAGAAACCTGTCCCCATGGTGACAGATCACCACAGCAACTGCCTCTGATGTTCAGCTTGAAGCTGCATGGGTCTCTGTAGCTGGTGAAGTCAGTAACATATCCCAATACACTGTCCAGCCTTCAGTAATTCCACATGCACGCACTTACACTCCTGTCTGCTTTAAAAATTACTTCATAGTGCTACACACAAATAAAACCTTATGCTGCACATACACACTTTTTCACTGTTAAAGTCAAGTAGGCTTACACTCACATATTACACTGTATATGCAATACTGAATGCTGTGCAACTCCAGAAGACAACTGTTGTGTCAGTTGTGAGCTAGTCAGGCCCAGTTCTGTAATAGAGAGGTGCACCACAAGCACAGACTGGGCCATGTGCACAGATGATTATGATGGAAATGATCCCACACACTAGTGGGAGGAATTGCAGCATGCTGAATGAGCCATATATTTTTGCCAGACCGTGAAGGCGAGGCTGCTGAATATCTGCTAATGATTGGCTGGCTTGCACGTGATAAGAAAAACTGTCTAGAGATCATTATAAGACTTTTCATCAAATGGAGAATTAAATTACTTGTTTTTTGTAATTTAATTTTCCATTTGCACTAGACACCTGCCTACCTGAGAGAGATTCGGCAACTTTATATCACTGTGAGCCTCTCAGACCAGGATTTGTTGGTTGTTCTCCCTCGTATTTAGACTCATACTGTGGATACTTTTTTAATAAAGAAAATTCAAGATGCATTTTAGATCTGCTTTTGGCTAATTTAAATAGATTAAAATCTATTTAACTGATTTAACTGATTACTGCTGTACAGTGTCTCTAGAAAAATAAAGAATTCCCCCAAACACCTTAAAAGCAATACACCCTCGAAATAATTTTAATCAAACTCAGAATAGAAAAATCCACGAACCTAGTTGGTCATAATGTCCTGATAAGTATGAAAAGCAACTAAGAGTTTAAAAAAAGTTTTGAATAAACTAGAACTTTATGTCTTAAAATGTGGAGTTATGAGAAACACGTATTGAACTACAGAGACTATATACATACAAACAGATTTTAAATTTTAAGCTGTAGAAGCCACGTTATTGATTAAAAGCAGAGTTTTAAAATTACTTTTTTTTTTTTTAATGCATACATGCAGACTGTTTTTTTTATTTTTTTTTTATGTTATTTAATTTTAAGAGTAGATGCCCAAATAACTCAAACTTCTAAGCACCAGAGTAGCGGTATTTTATACAGTTAAGTAGTGGGTTTTTTTGTCAAGTCAAGTCAGTGGGGGACTTGATCAGTGTCTTGATCCATTCTTTCTTCCATTACTCTGATCTGTCCTAGTAACTCAGCCAGCAGCGAGGACACAGAGAGCTGCAGATGTGTAGAAGTGACAAAAGCTGAAGGGTGCTGCATAAATCACTGTCATGAAATCGTATGCAGGCAAAAAAAAAAAAAAACTTCATGACATATTCTCATAGCAAGCAGGTGACAGTCAGCATGTAACTGTTTGATAAATACTTAATTATCAGCCTTAGGAACAATTTCCAAATGTATCAGAGAAATATAAGGTAACCAAAATAATACACTGCAACTAAGGACCTTGGGGGAAAATCATTCAGTATTCCTCAGAGAATTTTAATGAATCAACAGCATGGATTATTTAAAATATGTTAAATAATAAATGAAGAGTTGGGTAAAAACCAAGGTTTTTCCTCTTGCTACCAACTCATGAGCATCAAGCTCACTTTCCCATGAGACACAAGGTTGTTTTTTTTTACAGCTACCTGAAAAGCTCCCTGGGATCTTTCCCTTATTGTTCATTGTAGCGATGAACAAAGCCAAGACAGTCAGATTCTGGTTAAACTGTGGCACTCTACTCCACAGTCTCCTAGACGGGCTGAACATATAACACTCCAAGAGCAGCGTCCCTCCTTGGATCAGTTTATACATAAATAGGCCAAATCTATTCTAAAGTCAGGGTGTTAAGGCAAGACTATTCTGCAATTCTGGAATGGTGACATGAGCTGTTATGCACAGCGGTGCTATGATTTTTTTTCTCTCTTACTTTTACATCTCCTCTTCAGTCAAGACAGCAGAGCGAAGACTGGACAGAGTTTGGTGCTTTTGGGGGGGTTCAGAAGGCAGGAGGATAAATTGATCATTCCAGTAAAAAACCTTTACTTCTTCACTATGTACATGTGCTCACATATTTATGGTTTCGTTTTTATGTCTCTGTGTCAGTTTTGTTTTAGCACTTTTATATGGAGACCATAGGCTCATCCTAAGTATTACATAAAAATAAAACATTAAAGAAATCCAGTTTTGTTTTGTTTTTAAGTTTTGTTTTATAGCACTCGCCCCTGTTTATTTGCAGTCACTGTCAGCTCTGCTATTGATTATGCAATTGTCTTTTGATTCAGTGCAGCAAGTATGATTTTAAGAAGTGCATTTTTTGAAAGTTTGTTACCTCTATGGGCTACAATTGCAGACAATGTTTTCAGAGGTACCATTCACAGACAAAAGGGATCAGATAGGCCAACGGTATCGTGTCATATTAGGATGTAACGAGGAAGGGAAAAACTGGTCACCTTCTCCCAGAATACTCACCTTGCAACCATTCCTGACTGTCAACCCTTCAACAGTCTAAACTGGTGGCAAATCAGCTGGCAGTAAAGTGAGCTACCCTTCTCATATTCTCCCTCACATACTGGATTGTCCCTAAGGAATCTCTATTCAGGATCCACAACAACCACTCTTTTCCTCTGCCAGAAAAGCTGCTCCCAGTGACAAGATCGATCTCCTAGAGCTTCCTTCATACCAGTTCCTTACCTGTGCCAGATTCCTTTGTAAATAAGCTCTGCTAAACTGTGAAACAGTCAGTTTTAGGGGTTCCTATTTGACTCCGCTTCTCATTCTCATTGCACAGCCCCCACAGGTGGGGTTCACTGGAAGCTACTGCTCACATACTTTCACCCTTCATAGATGTATAACATTAAATAAGTGTTATCATTAAATATGTGACTATATGTCTCATATGTTTAATTAGGTTCTGTCTTTAGGGTATTTGTGTGAAGATTTGATTTGATGTTTTGGATGTGGTATGATGATGTCTTAGATCCCATTTATGCGAAATATTAAGTTCTAAGGTTGAACTTCAAAATGGTTGACAAAACTTGGCTGTAGACCATTGTCAATCAATCTTGTGCCATGTCTCCTGTACAGTACAGAATGCGTTCAGCTTGTCAAATTTACATAAATCGTCGATCGCTATCAGTGTGACTCTGAAGTGCTGCACTGTATGTTTGTAAGTTTTCTCCCCAACAAACAGAACAATGTCGATGAAACGTTTTGCACTGTCAAAGGCAACCGCGGGTGCTTTTGGGTTCATTCTATAATACTGGACTTATTTTTCTACGAAGGTTTGAACTTTGTGAGTGTTTAAACAAGAGAAGAAGTGTGAAAATGTTCGTGCCTGTCTGAGAAAAGTGTAAAGTGTGTAGTGACGAGTTCTACAGCCGTAAAACATCTATAATAATTGTAAAAAATAAAGCGGGCTACTTCGCGGATTTCACCTATGACGAGTTAAGATTTTTGGAATGCAACTCCTGCAATAAACGAAGGACCACTGTACACCGTCTCAAAATGTGTTAGTTAAAAGCAGTTTAAAAAATGGAAAGACAAGTGAAATGAGCTCAGGAAAAAGAAGGCTCTAGAAGGACTGCTTCAAAGATCCTTAAAAATTTCCACATACAAGCTAGCTCACAGACCTTGTGAGATAAGTTCGAGAAGGAGCACCTGGGAAGCGTGAACCAGTCGAAACCATTCAAAAGCACAAGGAATAAGAAAACGCAGGATTAAATTTGCAAAAGAACATGCAGAAAAACATCGAGAACAGCTGCTTCTGAGACATTTTTTCAGACAATTCCACATTGATCTGTGTGGAAAGTTTGTGCAGAGAGAGCCAGAAGAAGAATTCCCAGACTGCAGTAAGGTACTAAGCATGCAGATGGGATCGTCATGGTCTGGGGCTGTTTTTCTTACAGTAATATAAGTGAACTATTATTAGTATAGCCTAAGAACAACATTACAGAGCTGGGAATGAGCATTATACATGAAATAAATATATTTTAACATAAATCACATTTAAAAATGCATTTTTAAATGTGATTTAAGTACTGAAAGACATCCTCTACAAAATGCTTATGTTCCAATGATACTTAGTTGCCCAACTGAAAAAAAAACAGCAGTTTGAGTACTCTTCTTTATAACTGGCACTCCTTGTGTGTCTTGTTTTAATTAAAGGTTCATATTTTATGTTTGCAATAATGGTGCACACACACACACAAATCCAGAGGCCTATAAACACATCTACTCTCTCATGGTCACCCCTTCGAGGACAAAGCTATTACAGTATATCCCACTATGAAAGGTCCCAGTCTTTCCATTGAAAGCTCAGTATAACCTGCCCATGATAGATTCCACCTGCTCTCTCCACCACAATTCCCTTTAATAGCCTTTCCCCAATCTAGACTGCAGCTCACGCCTACAGTCCAACCGCACTTATATACACAAATACACTCCAAATAGAAACTAAAACACGCTGCACCCAAACATAAGCACAAAGGAGGAGAAATGAGCAAAACTTTAAAGTGAAGGACATATACTGGTTTAAGGGGAGACAGAAGCTATCGGGGGAAATTTATTTAGGCTTGCAGCTGACACTGAGGCTGGTAAACAGGCTTTATTGGCGTTTGGTGCGAGGTGAATGTTAAGCCCTCTGCAAAGTGAAGCAGAAAGTTTTTCACTGGGTAATGGCTCTGACAACAGTGTGCAGAAGATAAAATTAGGCAGATATATGCAAAAGCCACAAAATCATAACACTTCCTAATGTTTTGCGAAGATAAAGAGCAGGCATGGAGAGAAGAGCAGAATATCGGCCACCGAAAAATATAAAAGAAACAGATTTGAAATTCTAAATACTATTTCATAATTTGTTACTTGCATAAATGTGTGTTTTTTAATGTGATTTTTGTGGGTAGAAACTAAAAGCGAAGTTTATTGCTTCACATTAGGACTAAAGCACTCATAAATATGAGCACAGACGCTGTGAAGGAGATGTCAAAGGCCAGAGTCTTGTTCCCCATTAAAGCAACTCAAACAAACAACACAATAAATATAACCTATAAAACTACAGTAAAGCAGGGGTGGATGAAAAATGCACCTACTATAAAGCCCCCTGTCTTCTGCGGTGTAGGAAAAAGCGATAAAAGAGAGATTTAACACTGGTGTAACACACTTTTTCAAAGTCAAACATCTGCAAAGCTTGAATATGACCAAAATCACAATGCAAAAACCTTCACAGAGGCAACCGTGCACAGTCGGGCTTTTTTTCTTTAGCCTACTCGTCTTTCAGCGGGCTTATTGTCAAACATATCCCCAATGCTTTTTTCATTTGTGAAGAGAAGGAACAGAATGGAGTCAACTGTACATCTTATGTAAATTTGTTCCATCTATTGTCAGTCCTCTCTCTCAGATACACACTGTGAGCACTCCCCAAGGCTTTATATCACTTCCCCTGGTCTTGTCATTATTGTCATCTTATTGCATATATTTTTCCATCATCCCACAGTGTTTCAATTTCTCTAACTTCCTCTTTATTTACTTTCCTCTGTTCTCCCTCTGTGTGCTTTTTCCATTTGTGGTTTACTCCATCACTAATGCTCCTTCCTATCTCTAGTTCCCCGCTGTCTTTAAAACACACACAAAAAGTAAACACACAAACTGGGACAGTGACACTTCATCTCTTATTTTCATAAGCGCACACACATCGTCTGTGCCCTTCTCACTTCGTGTGCTCCTCGCACTTCCTGTGTCTGTACAACACAAGTATACACACTGATCCCTCCCCCTTATGTTTAATCTGAGTCAGTCTCCATCGGGCTGACCTGCCCGCTCCAGCCAAGGTCGCCTTGGTGACATGATGGAGAGCTCTGCCGAAAACATTTAGCCAGCTTCATTACTACCCTTCCCAGGCCTGTGTGTGTGTGTGTGTGTGTGTGAGTGTGTGAGAGAGAGAGAGAGAGAGAGAGAGAGAGACTGAACTGTGAAGTGATTAACAGAATCAGGGCTATCAGAGCAGGAGAAAATACAAAATATAGCAGCTCAGAGGGGATAAGAGAAAAGAGAGGCTAGGCTTGTTCATAGTGTATGTGTGTGTGGTCATAATTTAGGATTTTCTGTGCACAGTATTCAGTCAGTATGTCTTTCCAACATTTTGGTCTAGAGCAGATGATCTCAGAACTGCGAGGCATGGCTCTGCTAGGAACCTGTTGTCCTGCTGATTTGACATGTTTGCTATTACAGTTACCAGCTATAGTAGCAGGAGAGGGAATGAAAGCTGCAGGATTCATTTAACCTAGCTCTACTTGTCTGACTGTAAAGGCTTCCCACTAAACAAGTACATGTATGAACATAAATCAGTGCTGATGTGACTTAACTTTCACCCACTGTTGTCAAGGGCTCTAAAGCTCGAAAACAGAGCCTACACTAGGTTTGGGACACTAGTTAAATTCTAATTAATTAAATGGTAATTATGAACTATGTGTTCAGTAATGCCAAAATATTTGCCTACCCAATCTTCAAGCTTTTTAAAGAAAATTTCAATGTCACGCTCCCTCGCTGTAGATTTATTGTGAATTTTCAGCTGCCGGGAATAAATGATCACTGCGATTGTTCAGTCCGAACACTTACTGAAAGCTAAATATCGATGTGCTGCCTTTCTCTGAACTTACAGTATTTTGGAAAAAACAAAAGTACCCTCGAGGCTGAAGGGTATAGGTTATTGTTCAAATACCCCAATCATGTACATTTGCTTTGTACAAGAGCAGGCAAAATAAAACAAAAAAATCTACAAGTATGATTTCTTTCAGTCTTCGTGAGGAAAACAAACATCTGAGGATGGATCTGGATAAAGTCAGGCATGCTGTCGTTTATTTACCACAATAGAAATCTATTCTCAGGGTTTTCAAGCTGAGGATGTTGAGGGAGACCATTATCCACAGCATTCACAGTTTGAAGAAAAACTATTGCAGAGTCAAAACAAAAAGTCCAGCCCCCAGCTGCTATAATAAAGATTGTCACAGCAAAGCCCTGCAAACAGTGTTTATCGCCAAATGTGGGAAATCTTACAGAAGAGATTTTTTCCAGTGTTTACATCCTGGTGAGAACATCCAGAGAAGAAAAACTGGGTTCCTTGTAGAAAAAGCAAAGGTCCAATATCTTTCTATGTGGAAAAAATTGAAAAACAAAAAAGGGAAGCAGTCTTCGCCGTACAGTAAGAGCAGACTTGATGATAGGTAGCTGGCAACCATTGATCTCTTCAAATCAAATGACCGAAAAGATTGTTTGTGATTGCCCAAAAATCAAAGATGTGACCAGCGATTTATTTTAGGAAGACATTGATGGCTTACAGCTGTTACAACAGCTTGGCTCCTTAGCAAAAGAGTCCTGATGCTTTGGCCTTCCTGCAGTCCAAACCAGCATTATGAAACAAAACCATACAAGCCCCCAAACGGTAAAGCTGCTCAAGTCCTGTCACAGAATAATGGGAAAACATTTTCTTTTTCTAAAGTACAGCAGCTGCTCAGATCGGTTCCCAAACACTTACAGCTCGTATGAAAAGAAGAGGTGATGCAGCGCAATGACTAAACTTTTGAAGCCCATTTCTGGAATCAAATTCAAAATTCCCATTTCCCTTTAAAAAAAATAATCATATCTCCTTTTGCTTTGTTTTCATGTACTTTTCACACATTATAACTTTGTGGGAAACTAAGTTCTGTATCCACTATGTGTGTACACAACAGGTATTTAAAAAGAAATGGCTTTTATGGCCCCATGCTACCATAGCCAAGGTAGAAGTGCCTCCAAGACCGCAGGAAGGGTGTCACAATGCACATCCCGTGTTGTATTTGCATCTATCTTCAAAGCGTTTCTAATGAACAGATCACGTCACAGCCTTCTGGAGGATTTTATTTCTGTTCACCCATAAGCTTCAAGATATCAAAAAGCCACAGTTTAACTTCAGCTGAAACGAAGCTGGAAATTTTCTCTGATGTTACTACACAGTGTGGAAAATCTGAAGCTCACGATCACTGGAAGATTAAAAGAGCCCGAGTGACAGAGTGTGTGACAATGCAAATGTTTTAAGATCACTCAAATCTTCTCTCACATTTAATCTTCTCTCGAGTCACTTTAGTTCAAAAGTATTTCTTTCTTCTTTTTCAGCTTTTCGGTGTCAAAACGTCTGTATGTCACCTACCCCCCCCCCACCATTATCTATCTAGCTTATGTACACATATGAAGCTTGATCTATTTCCAATGAGTGAAGGACTATTACCCTTAATGTTTTTTAGTTCATAACCAATACCCTGTGACCTTGCAAATGAATATTTTCAAAGGTAATTACCCTCAATCCCTCGAAGTGTGATTAATCATTACAAATGACCCTGGGGAAGTACTGAAATGAACCCGGTATTCATCACATACATAATGTATGCGATCACATTTTAGTCCCCAGCTGAACTTACAGGCAGAGGTGGTAAAAGTACAGACTTCCTTTCTTTAAGTAGAAGTACAGATACCAGGGTTAAAAAAAATACTCCCGTAAAAGTTGAAGTAATGAAGCAACTTTTTTATTTAAGTAAAAGAGAAGAAGTATAGGTTCTGAAATGTACTCAAAGCAAGACAGTAAAAGTAGCTCCTCAGAGGACATTTCTAGTAGCAATCTTTGTACAGAGATAACTGAACCTTGTGCTATATTAATGTAATAATAAAATATTAATACGTAAGAATACAACAATTATTAAAATTTAAATTCTAATTCAAATGAATGTACTTGAATCTGTTATATAGGACACAAGCAGTGAAGCATTATTTTGAAAAATACCTATTTTCTGTTGCCTGCATTGTAGTGGGTGACTTTGCCTCCACACCTAAACAGTAAAATGAGTACAGTTAAGGTTTACAGTGGGATTCAGCAGGTCGGAAAACCCTAAAATCTCTGTAGTGGCTCAGCAGAGGGAAAATAATCACAACTCACAATAATTTCTAATGTGAGCTTCAGTAGATTTTATTTGTGTATAGACTGTGATCAGCTGGCCTGGTGCACTTTGTAGATTTACACAACTAAATTTAACAAGATGTAAGCCGTTTCACAAGTTATCATGGCTGATGTCCATCCTCTACACTGGCAATATACTATTTATACTACCTTAATATTAGACAGTATACAGTTGCTATAAAATTGGAATCTAAGCATCCTCAGCTTAAATGCAAATTCACCTCTGCTGCACCTGATGTAACCTAACTCTGACCATAAGCACCACAGCCACTGTGAACCAGAGCTTTAGTGTGAATTCACCACATTAATGCAAGCTAACCTCTTTATCCTGCACAAAACTACCCAGTATTTTCATGCAACATTTGAATAACACAAAGTTAGCATAGCTTTGTTTGTTTTTTTTCAGGACATTTCCCAAAATTAAAATAATTTATCAAAACACATCATAGATAAATGACATATGTGATTAAAATTATGACATCACATGTAAGCAGTCCTTACATTACAATTTAACGTCTCTTCTTCATCTCCCTTCCTGTCTTTCTTATTTTCTCCATTTCATTGAGTGAAGTTAGCGTTTGGCTATGAAAAACAGCACCTGGCTCTTTAGCTAGCGACACACTGTGAGACAAACTGTAGACACAAACAGTTTGTGCGTCTGAAATTACCTTCCACTTAAATAAACGTAACTTCCTAATGCTTCCTCCTCTTCTGTAGCGTTAGCTAGATTCTGAAATACCGCAAACACAACATGGGGACAGCTGCACTCCACCCACTCCTGAGCATAAACGGTATAAATGTTACAACTAGACCAAAAGTAACGAGCCTGTTTTGAAAGGGTAAGAAGTACAGATATTTGTGTTTAAAATTTAGCGGGTTAAAGTAAAAAGTTGTCTAAACAAATAAAAATAAATACTCAAGTAAAGTATAGATACCTAAAAATTCTACTTAAGTACAGTAAGGAAGTATCTTTACTTCATTAGTTCCCTCCTCTGCTTACATGTACGTTAATCAAGTCATTAATATTTTCTCTATGACTGAACAGATTACCTCAAGGTAACTGCTGCCTGTAACATGTTCTGTGTCATTGAGAAATAGCATCATATATAAGCTAACTACCTGTTTCATGTATGCATGAATGTGAGCCACAGTAAATAATGACTTCCTCATATATTTGTACAGTACATTAGACATGTCCTAAATCTTGCTTTTTGAATAATCCACATCACATAGAGTTATAAGCTCCCGATCAAAATCCACGCACTAAATGTCAGATGTGGGGCCATGACCGAGTCAACTCAGAATCAAATTTAGCAAGCAATCATTTTCAAAATGACCACAAGCACACACATAAGAGAGCCCGAATTTTCTGATTGACACCGAAATAACTTGATGAAAAAGTACTGACCTAGTTTTCTCTAAACTAAAGAGGAGCCCATTGGTGCCAAGGAGTTTTTGGTGCCAGCATCTATTTGCTGGCATTCGCTCCTTTCATGTTGGCTTCAGCTTCAAGCCTGGCTGCCAGTTGGAAAGGCGTCAGAGGGTCCACATTGTATCAAACAAAGGCTTTCCAATGTTTTCTGTTTGCCCTTCTTGGTATGTTGTTGTGCCCATTAGTAGTATTCACGTAGATGTTATCCTTTACTCTCCCTTTGTCTCATCTGTGGCTTCAGACTGAGGCTAATCACTTGCTTTGATTGGGACTAATGATGCTCATCAGGGCTGTTTATAAAGGTTTGGCCCTGAGCGTCTGTGTGTATGAGTGGGTGTGTTGTTGGTGCTTAATGACATGCGGCTTTTCTGACCTCCAGGGAGCCTTTTGGAAAGAAATGCCAGTTGACCAATTACACACACTCTGACCTCATCAAAAGTAGCAGGGTCACCTTGGTTCAATGTCTAACAATGTAAGCTTCCACAGAGAGAAATGGTCTTTGTGGCATAGATTATATCATTTTGTCTTTGTGCATTGTTTATAAATTTTACTGTTATGAGAACAACCATATAAATATATAAACTTCTATTCGTATCTTTTGCAAAACTCAAGTTTTTACACTCAACAGCCATTTTATTAGGCACTTCTTGGTAGTAACAGGTTGGGGCGATTTTTGCCTTCAGATCTGTCTTAATCATTCATGGTAGAGATTCATCAAGCTGTAGGAAGGTGTTGGTGTCCTCGGAGATTTTGATTCTTATTAACATGAAAGCATCACACAGTTGCTGCATATTTCTATGATGCAACTCTCCCATTTTATCACATCACAAAGATGCTCTACTGCAATCAGATCTAATGACTGTGGAGGACATCTGAGTGCAGTAAATGCTGTAAGATGTTCAAGAAATCCCTTTGAGATGATCTGAGGTTTGTAAGATTGTGAGTTATCCTGCTGGAAGAAGCCATCATGACGCAGGCAAAGTTTTTCCAGTCTTGTGTTATGTAAGTTTGGTGGTCTGTGCCTCAGTTTCCTGAAAGGAAAGGCACCCCATGTGGCCTCCCTGCTTCAAGGTTCAACTTGTTGTGCATTTAGTAAAGCTGTTCTGCAAACTTGGTAGTAATCAATGCTTTTTTTTTTTTTTTTGAGTTACAGCTCAAAGCCATCCTACTCTTTCTCCTTCTGCCATGACTCATTTCAGTGTGTTTCATAAGTATCAGTTTCCTAATAATGTGAATTATTCGGCGGAGTATCCATAGTCTGAATCCCTATAAGTTCTTCTGTGCTTGCATATAGACTTTTGCTTTTGAAGGTTATTCAGTCAGCTATCAGATGGCTACTGTAGAGGGTGTTTGTGTATTTGTATTTATGTGTATAGGTGAGAGAGATGCTGTGCACTGTATAAGCAGGCTGAGGTTAACCAGCATCACAAAGGTCCAGCATGTGGAGCTTCTTATCTCTATTCTGACTGATGCATTTGGCCCAGGGGCCAGAGAACAGTCACGCCCCTCACTCTTTTAACACAAACACGCACACTCAAAAATTAGCACACTCATAAATATACATAATGCGCCTACACACATACCTGCCTCACAAGTGATTATCTTGGCTGTGCCTCACTTGGTCCTCTCAAGGCAGGGGGAAAAACACAAACAGGAGGTAAAGTGTGATTATTTAATTCACAGTCAATCCATTTTACTGGGTGTGTTTTTTCTAATGACCTTTTCACTTCAAGCAAAACACAGTCCTATGAGAAGACAGTGCAATTATCATTTCATCTACCAAAACTTATTAGCATAATTAAGTCATTGTTATGGTGCTCCGCAGTCTCTGAGAGCAAAGCAGAGAAAGAAATGTGCTTCTGAGTCAAGCTTCAGATCCATTAAAGATCCATGAGCTCAGAGCATCTCATTTGCACAACATGCTTTCATTTCATTTGACCTCTGGGGATCTATTTTCATAAATCATGGATATATGTTTTGTTTTTGTTTGTTTTTTTAAAGCGTCAACGCTCACCTTTGCAATGATAAACATTTCGACTTGTCACGTTAGGGAGAGCGCAGATGGAATTAATGACGGCTGGGTTCCATTAAAGGTGCGAGTTTAAAAATAATTTGAAACACTCTAAATTAACTGAAATTGTCAGCAGAATGTGAGGATTTAACAGCAATGATGTTACAGCAAAGACATCTTCATATTTTGCTGCAGAGATATTCAGTGAACTTAGCATGCTAACAGCCACTATGGCCCTTTATGTAATGACTATAGATGTGCATGACTAGTCTACTAGCCGACTCTTTGTCACTGTCATCATTTGTCAGATTAAACGACTATTAAGTCTGATGTCAATTGTTACAATTTTAATTGTTACCTAATGCTGGTAAACTGTTGTGTCCTAAATGTTATAATAATAATAATAATACATTTTATTTATAGGCGCCTTTCAGACCCTCAAGGTCACCTTACAGTAACACGTAAACAATACCATAAAAAACATAAGAAAAATGTATATATAGCAAACATGGTAAGATAAAATTTAGACATAAACAGTCATAAAAGTATAAAAACTGAGCAAGGTAAAGACAGATCAGGTGTATGCAATTCTAAATAGATGAGTTTTAAGACGTGATTTAAAAGTGGTGAGACAGTGTGTGGTCCGGAGAGCAAGTGGAAGTGCATTCCAAAGTCTCGGGACAGAACAACTAAAGGCTCTGAGTCCCATGGTAGTCAGGCGAGCAGGTGGAACAGACAGAAGGGAAGCTAAAGAAGAGCGGAGTGTACGAAGGGGTGAATATGTATGGAGAAGATCGGATAGATATGGAGAAGCAAAGTTATGAAGCGCTTTGAAAGTGAGAAGCAGGATCTTGAAATTGACACGGAGGTGAATTGGGAGCCAATGGAGCTGTCTAAGAACAGGTGTTATATGTTCAGTGGATCTAGTTCTGGAAATAATACGAGCAGCTGTATTTTGAACTAACTGCAATTTATGGAGGGATTTATGAGGTAGATCATAGAGAAGAGAATTACAGTAATCCAGACGAGATGTGACAAGAACATTGACAAGTATGGCGGTACTGTGTGGTGTGAGTGAGGGACGAAGACGGTTAATATTACGAAGATGAAAGTAGGAAGACCGAGTGATATTATTTATATGTGCTGTGAAGGACGGAGTGCTATCGAGGATGACACCAAGACTCTTAACCTGAGGGGAGGGTGTGACAACAGAGTTATCAATGGATAACGAAAGACTGGTTGGAACGGTAGTCAGTTTTGATCTGGTGCCTATTAAAATGAATTCTGTTTTATTGCCATTAAGTTTAAGAAAGTTGTGAGTAAACCAGACCTTGATTTCACTTAAACAGTCAGAAATGGATGTGGGTGGGAGAGTAGCTGTGGGTTTGGAGGATAGGTAGAGCTGGGTGTCATCTGTGTAGCAGTGAAACTGGATGTTATGCTTCCTAAAAATATTACCTAGGGGTAGATAGATGATAAAAAGTAAAGGACCCAGGACAGAGCCTTGGGGTACACCGGAATTAACTGGAGTAGATACTGATCTGTGAGGGAGTATTTGAACAAACTGTGAGCAGCCAGAGAGATAAGAAGTAAACCAGGCGAGTACAGTACCATCGATGCCAATAGATGCTAATCTGTGAAGGAGCATGCAGTGGGAGATAGTATCAAAAGCTGCTGTAAGGTCAAGGAGAATGAGGATGGATATAAGTCCAGAATCAGCTGCAAGCAGAAGATCATTGGTGATTTTTACTAGGGCTGTTTCTGTACTGTGACATGAACGGAAGCCGGACTATGTCGTCATCTGCCACCAGATGGCGAATCGTTATTGAGAAACGCCATAAATCTGTTAATAAAAGTGTGGCACTTTTATGTCGCAGTTTATTCATTTTTAATTTGCTGTATTTTAATGATAAGTTAACATTTTTCGTAGTAACATGTTTTCATATCATGTTCAACATTGGCTTGCTTTAAGTGTTTTTCTTCTTCCTTGTCTGTCTGGAACATTGATAATGTTTGATGCATGGTGCCGGACATTTAAGGCAAAGTTTCAAATGCCTTTTTTATTCGTTTTTGGGATTTTCCATTAAATGGCTCTCTTTAACTTAATTTAACGTAATATCTGAGTGTTTCTTAGTTTTAGAGTACTCAGTCTAATTTTTTTCTACGGTTAGTGTAGTAGGATGTTAGTTGCCAGGATCACCCCTAGTCATGACTTATGCCCAAAATGCTGAATTCAAGTATTTTCATTGTGGGTTCCTGTAACTGTTTGTCGGACTAAAAGGAGCTGCTGCCTCAGAACCTTCTGCTGTCTCTATGAGTCATGCTTTATAAATAATTTATGTTCCATTCATAGTAATTATTTTATAGTATTTTGCAGTACTCTGACAATGCATCTTAAAACAGCATTGATGTCAGTTTACATTTCAATAACCTAGATCTTACTTTGTGCTTTTCCCCTGAATATTCACTTCTTATATCTGTCAAATCACCATTATTCATACTGTTTGTCGATTATTGATGATCACATTTTGGAGTGCAGCATTTCTTCCTTTACATTTTTTTTTACCTCTGCTGGTTTTTGAGATTCCTGAGTGGGTCATTATTTATAATCAATGAGCCAAAATTTGTTGTTGAAAGCCTTGGCTCAGTTGTAAATCTTGCGCTGACCATGAGCCTCTTTACTGCCTACATGTGTAATTTACTGGTTATATTAATTGGCCTGGATTATGGAGACTTAAGGAAGGGTTTCTTCCCGTGAAGCATATTTATAGCACTGATGTTAGCAGACGCTTAAAACTAGTGGCATGAAGTCAGCAGTAGTGTAAAGAATGTTTAAATAAATTCAGCAAGTAGGTTTTTAGCATAATTATAGTATGATGCATGTGAAATTTACAACCAATATTTAAATAGTTCTACCTGAATACTGAAAGTATTAATGTTAAATGAGCCAAAGTGTTTATGTCTTTAATTTGACAAACCATAATTTTCCTGTAAATGCAGCACACAGAGAGGACCTAATTGACCCAGTTATATGAGAAAATGGTGCATGCGTTATTAAGATTTCTTGCTCAGTGGTGGCAGAAGCATAATACAGTATACTGTAATATATTTACATATCTATATTATTGCTAATATTTATTGTAATATATCTATATCACTAAAGCACTTCTGGATGGATGCTAACTGCATTTCGTTGCCCTGTACCTGTGCATGTGCAATGACAATAAAGTTGAATTCTATTCTATTCTATTCTATTCTATATATTGCAAAAATAATTCAGTGTATCTCTGGGACATTGTTTAATATAAAATAGATTCTACTTATCAATTTTCTTCTACTTGTCCAATTCAGGCTTGCAGTGGGACTGTGTTGAAGCATAAAGTTGTTCATACAAAATATTTACTTTCTACCTCAGAAACTGAAACTGTTTCTGTTGACCCGTGTTGACCCTCTTCACCGTTGTATCGATTTGTCATTCTATTGTTGAAGTGGGCACAGAAAGCAAAATAGAAAGTCAATGTAACTTTGCAAAGGCTTAAGAACTGAATCTTCTCTAACCGCAAGCTGCACTTGAGCAATAAAATCATTTCCTTTTGTTTTTAATCACACTGCAGGGCACTAATTTGCTACATTTACATTACTATTCACTTAAAGCAGCGGTCCCCAACCTTTTTTGCGCCACGGACCGGTTTATGCCCGACAATATTTTCATGGACCGGCCTTTAAGGTGTCGCGGATAAATACAACAAAATAAAACTAGTACCGGTACTGAAAAAAAGAAAATTTATTCATAACACACGTGAAAAGACCCAGGAAAACCGAGTAAATGATAAAAACGATAACAAAATAACGCTGAAAACCGATAAAAACCCTGAAAATTATACATTTCACACCTGAGCCTCAACTCTCGCGGCCCAGTACCAAACGACTCACGGACCGGTACCGGTCCGAGGCCCGGGGGTTGGGGACCGCTGACTTAAAGTACTGACTTTGCTGTGTTCTAGTCAGCTGCTGCGTTAATTTGATACAGTGTAATTGAATATACAATATTTATATGTAATGAAATTTGATATTGACCTGGTGCAAACTAAAGATAAAAGAGTTGCCTTGACCCATGGGTAATAATAAAGGATTGTTTTTTCAAATAACTTATTAGTCGATCCCATTTGTAATTCATATCCTGCCCTCAATACATAATTTTACACTACATTATTTAATGATACATGTCAAACAATGCATAAATAAGCAGTAATGAAACAATATTCAGAGCAGTAGTACAAGGAACGTGCCCAGGTGCTTATCGGTTAAAAAAACAGGAACGTGGACAAAAACGTGAGCTAGTCAACAACAGAAGACAAAAAAGACAAAAGAGTGAACTGGTATTGAGTTTTAGATGTGCATAACATTCAGCTGGAAGGACCATCATTTTTCATATCAACAAGGGATAGCATTAGAGGTTATTTATGCAACTTATTGAACAGAAATTTCAACCAACTGTGCAGCTCTCCTGACCACCAGGTGGTGTTTTAGCACCATTTATCTAACATTTCTGTGGTGAAACTGCATTTTTTTTTTTTTTTGTGACTTGCAGTTCAAATAATGTACTTACAAGATTAATTACCTATTTTTTACAGTCAGTGAACGTGAAGATAAAGATGGAGTGAATTCAATTGAACCTCGGACATTAACCAGGGAGGCTCCGGAACAACAGACATAACATTGTCCAACAGTAAGATCATGGTCCCCTTTAGACCCAGCAACACCCGTTGGTAATGGGTAATGATGTTGTGTGTTGCAGTGAGGATTGTGCAGACCTTTATATAGGAGAGGTCAACGAACCACTCCTTAGGTGCACAACATAGGAGAGACATTTCAGCAAGACTCAGTTGTACATCTACACTCTTTCAAGAATAGTAATGTTCACAGTTAAAAGTGAGTTTTTCCTTTGCCAAGTGTCCGCTCATATAGGGTTGTGTGATTATTGATGTTTCTTTCTAATATTGCAGGATCTCTACCTTAGAATAGAAAGCTGATATTATCCCAGTCACTTATCATCTTTCCTTGTTCCTTCTTGGTGTGTGTTGGCTGGATTTCCTTGTCTTCATTGATCTCTGAAAAGAAAGTACTCTTTTCCAAGCCTGCCTGCATGCCCAGGAACGTCTGGCAGCACCTTGAGTGTATATCTATCTCCTGGTCTGAGTTTGATTCCATTAAACCTGATCATTCATAATAGTTTTGTCCTGCAAATGATTTTTTTTACCTTTAACTACACTTTGTGTAAGCTGATCACCTCCTTAAAAATAATGTAATTCAGCATACTTTACATAATGAGTCTCAAACAGTTGATTTGTATCTGACCTGATTTTAGGGCTGGGCGATATGACCCAAAATTCATATCTCGATATTTTTTAGCTGGATGGCGATATAAGATATATATCTCGATATTTTTTTAAAGCCATAAAGTAAGAACAAAAAGAGTGTCCCAGATGTCACACAGGCACTTTTATTAACATACAGCGTAGATGTACATGAAGAAATTACTGAAAAATTAATTATCAGCATTTATTAAATAATAATGCTCCATAAATAAAAGAAAACTGTTGTTTTTGTGCATAACAAAAAGCTCACAATTGTGCAGTCAAAATGTAAACTAACAGACACTGAGCATAATAACATAGATAGATTTCACAGCTGCTCTGTTCCCAACTTCTACTGCGTGACTGACAGCCTGGAGTTTGAAATCCGCTTCGTAACCATGTCTCTTAACAGGTGCCATTTATGGTCCTTATACACAATACTGTAATATTACCTTGAAGCACAATACGTATTACTACGCGAGGCTCCTCGGTAGCCTGCAGGTGAAGCGATGGGGAAGGAGGGGGAGTTGTGTTCAGTGAAGGAGAGGCGAGGCCGAGTAACGTTGCGTAAACACAAAAGTGGACGAAAGAGTGGCAAACTTGTGGCTCCACAACTATAATTATAACATAACATAGACTATATCGATATAAAGGATATTGTCACATCTTATATCTCGTATAAAAATATATCGATTTTTTTTTTTTAAAAACTCAATATATTGCCCAGTCCTACCTGATTTTACATTGTCTGTTTACACTCTCACATCATAAAAACTGTATATAATATAAACCCTGTGAGACTCTGAATATAATCTTTAAAAATTAACTAAACTGTGATGCGTTTGTGTATTTATTGATAAAATATTAAGTCAACCTCAACATAATGAAAATGGAAAATGAACTCGTGAAATTGTGATTAAAACAGTCATAAAACATAACTTATTGTCAATACTTAATTCTATGAAAATCTAATTATTTAGGGATCAGTTGCTCATACACAAGAGATGAGGTACCACAGTTTAAAACCACTACCTCTTAAGTTGGATGCCATCTTTATTATAGCGAATAAACTGAAATTCTTTTTAGAAATATTTTCCTTTCACACATGCATCATTCATTTGTGAAAATGTGCAGTTAGCATGCACATGTGTTATCAAACAGTAGCAAAAACCCCTCAAGTGTGGCATAGTTTAATGTGCAATATAACCTTCAGTACAGCAACAACAGAGTGTGATATTTGCTGATATGTGTGCCTTAATCAAGCTTGACTGTGTAATTAGGTTATTTTAGTATGTGGAGCATATAAACACATGCCAAAAGAAACCTATAGTCACATGAGAGGAGGAGTTATATAGCAAACAATCCAGGCAGCTCTGACACTTGATGAGATTACAAGAGTACAACATCAGCAGAAAAAAAAAAAAATACTGACACAACCTCAGCAATACTGGAAACACACCTACTTCGCTGCCTGGCAGTCTGCCAATCATTGGGTTCTCCAGCTGACTCCAGATATGGCAGCAGATCTCAAAGATCAAGTCCAGCTGTCAACCAAAGCCTCCCAGCTCAGTGCAACAAGTCATCCAAATTAAACGACAAAATATGTTGTTGGCCCATGCCCTCCAGGACAACACACAGGAACAGCAGCAGAAATCTGTCCAAATCCTTTGCTAAACTAAAAGTATGTGAGAAGCTGCCACTTTGTCCCACTGTGAATAGTACAGCAACAAATTAATAGCTAAATAGCTAAATATAGCTAAATATTTTTAGCATCAGTAAAAAAAAAAGTCACTTCTTTTTCTTTTTTTTTTAAATGAAATGTTTTATTGTTTCAATACCTTAATAGTAAACATATTTGTTAAAATAGCTTATGTAATTTCTCAAGAAAAAGAAAGATGTCCCTACGTGACTTTGAGTATTACCCTTGGAAATTAAATATTTCCTTCAATAATGTTTAAACCTCAAATCAAACACCTAAGCCCCTCTGACAGAGAAGGAGTCTAGTGTGCTTCACAATCAAGCCCAGTGTTCATTAACCTCTTAATACCGTCTCTGGGTGATGCCTAAAATAATTTCAAAAATGTCTGTTATCATTCAGACAACTGACTGCTGAATCTCTGGATTAACACCAGATAACATAGAGCAGCAGTATTTGATGCTCTAGGATAAAAACATGTTAATAGTACTGCTTCCAGACCAGTCTAGTTTGAATTGACAACATGCCTTAAGTCTGTTCTTGAAAATTATAATTTAGATACATATCTCGAGGCTACATCATGGTGACAGGTGCCCTTGAGATAGGCCTTTATCAGACAGTGGTTGCACTTGTACTTGCAAATATTGGTGAGATTGTGTTTAGCCGAGCTACAGGAAGGGTATAAATGTGTCTTGAAGCAAATAAAGGGAAAGAGTGTGGATGTACAAAGGGAGGCAGATTTTTTGTTGTCGTTGTTGTTCTTTTGCTTTTGTTTTGAAATTAGATCAGATTAGACTTCAACTGTTTGCAAGGAAATTTGTTTTAGAGGCTACAATAAAAAATCTTCAAACCTCATAAATGAACATATACAGGGAGTGCAGAATTATTAGGCAAGTTGTATTTTTGAGGAATAATTTTATTATTGAACAACAACCATGTTCTCAATGAACCCAAAAAACTCATTAATATCAAAGCTGAATGTTTTTGGAAGTAGTTTGTAGTTTGTTTTTAGTTTTAGCTATTTTAGGGGGATATCTGTGTGTGCAGGTGACTATTACTGTGCATAATTATTAGGCAACTTAACAAAAAACAAATATATATACCCATTTCAATTACTTATTTTTACCAGTGAAACCAATATAACATCTCCACATTCACAAATATACATTTCTGACATTCAAAAACAAAACAAAAACAAATCAGCGACCAATATAGCCACCTTTCTTTGCAAGGACACTCAAAAGCCTGCCATCCATGGATTCTGTCAGTGTTTTGATCTGTTCACCATCAACATTGCGTGCAGCAGCAACCACAGCCTCCCAGACACTGTTCAGAGAGGTGTACTGTTTTCCCTCCTTGTAAATCTCACATTTGATGATGGACCACAGGTTCTCAATGGGGTTCAGATCAGGTGAACAAGGAGGCCATGTCATTAGTTTTTCTTCTTTTATACCCTTTCTTGCCAGCCACGCTGTGGAGTACTTGGACACGTGTGATGGAGCATTGTCCTGCATGAAAATCATGTTTTTCTTGAAGGATGCAGACTTCTTCCTGTACCACTGCTTGAAGAAGGTGTCTTCCAGAAACTGGCAGTAGGACTGGGAGTTGAGCTTGACTCCATCCTCAACCCGAAAAGGCCCCACAAGCTCATCTTTGATGATACCAGCCCAAACCAGTACTCCACCTCCACCTTGCTGGCGTCTGAGTCGGACTGGAGCTCTCTGCCCTTTACCAATCCAGCCACGGGCCCATCCATCTGGCCCATCAAGACTCACTCTCATTTCATCAGTCCATAAAATCTTAGAAAAATCAGTCTTGAGATATTTCTTGGCCCAGTCTTGACGTTTCAGCTTGTGTGTCTTGTTCAGTGGTGGTCGTCTTTCAGCCTTTCTTACCTTGGCCATGTCTCTGAGTATTGCACACCTTGTGCTTTTGGGCACTCCAGTGATGTTGCAGCTCTGAAATATGGCCAAACTGGTGGCAAGTGGCATCTTGGCAGCTGCATGCTTGACTTTTCTCAGTTCATGGGCAGTTATTTTGCGCCTTGGTTTTTCCACACGCTTCTTGCGACCCTGTTGACTATTTTGAATGAAACGCTTGATTGTTCGATGATCACACTTCAGAAGCTTTGCAATTTTGAGACTGCTGCATCCCTCTGCAAGATATCTCACTATTTTTGACTTTTCTGAGCCTGTCAAGTCCTTCTTTTGACCCATTTTGCCAAAGGAAAGGACGTTGCCTAATCATTATGCACACCTGATATAGGGTGTTGATGTCATTAGACCACACCCCTTCTCATTACAGAGATGCACATCACCTAATATGCTTAATTGGCAGTAGGCTTTCGAGCCTATACAGCTTGGAGTAAGACAACATGCATGAAGAGGATGATGTGGACAAAATACTCATTTGCCTAATAATTCTGCACTCCCTGTATAGGTCTTACATTTACATAGTAAGATGAATTTAATCAAGGAGTTTTTGGTAGTGTTTGCTTCGAAAAGCAATGAAAAAATGAAAGCAAGGTTAGCTGCTTTTGTAGCTAAATCATCGTTAATTTCGAATATGTGAATGCAGCATCAAATAGAACACTTGCCTTCTGACTGACAGCTGCTGAGGCTGAAAATCCCTTTTTCACATTGCTCTTTTCCTTCTGTGTCAACACCGAGCTAATACCTCAGTTTTGTGTGCATCAACCTCTGGTCCACCTCCTGTAGATCTATGTTTTATAGTGAAAAAGAAGCGCTTCTTCATAGTACCTTTATCCTCTTTTTTCAATCTAACTGTGCAGGTAGGCCTTAACAGTAGCAACAGGCACTGCAGGACTGTTGTTTTTTTTGTGTGTGTTTTTTTTACTAGATAAACTATCCTTTTTAGTCTTTTTTTAGTCTCTAAAATTCTATTTTACAATTCTATTTCAGTAAACTCTCTTGCTGTTGATCACATACATATAGGTTCTCAATAAAAACAGTAAGTATAAACAAATATGTGCATAAAGCGTGAGTACCCTGAATTTGTTCATTCTCTCCTTTACAAATGTCAATCAATGAAGGCCTAGCTGTCTTACAAAATTTAAACCCACATCTTTGAATTGAATACTATTACTGTTACTATAACTACTATTACTAATAACAGAATAGAATAGCCCTTTATTGTCATTGTACATGTACAGCAAAATTATGTGTGTGATTTGCGGGGTAATTGTAAGGTATTTGTTTTTGTGTAGGGTAAGGGCATTTCAACACACGTATTGGTGAACGATACTCACCGAAAGCATATAAAGCATATATATACACACGAGCACACACACAGGCAAATATTGTCCCAAAAAATTTATTTTTTTCCTTTTTTGGGCAAAAAAACGCCACAAACGTTTCATCAAACACTTTTCTCCGAGCAAATCATCACTTTATGAACTACTTTTAAGCATCAGCTTTTCACATCAAAGGAAATCAAATCCATTCGCAAATGCCCTCATTTCTACCATGGTTTAATTTCAGGTTTTTAAAAAAAAGGAAAGAATGCAGAGCTCAGTGTGCCGATAGCCTACATTCCCACTAAATAAATCAAATTCCTCTTTCATCTGCAGGTTTTTTACTTATAATACTGGTGGCACTTATAACAGTGTGTGTGTGTGTGTGTGTGTGTGTGTGTGTGTGTGTGTGTGTGTGTGTGTGTGTGTGTGTGTGTGTGTGTGTGTGTGTGAATAAAAAGATTTCTGTCCGTGAAATTCAACACTACCGATGGAACAACCTTGGGCTACTTTGGTACACCAGATGGTAAAACTTGGGTTTAATATGGTGCATGGTCACTTACAATTAAAATAAATACAAATAGAATCTCATTTAATTGATAGTCTTGAGTAGTAGTGATATCATTTGCTCATCTGTAGGAGATGGATGATGTCAGAAGCTCATCATCATCTAGAAACTCTCATATCGTGTCTTTGTATAGGTATTAAATTGCTAGTAATCAGAGCAATAATAAACAGTTTATGGGTTTGAATCTGCTTGTTTTTACTTGTGTTTACTTATTATTAACAAACAAGAACACAGAGACAAAGACGAGGTCTATTTTTGGTCATGCTACTGGTAATCCCACTCATGCGTCTATTCTTCCATGTGCTGTTTGTATGATACTGAAAAGCCGTCCTTTCACCACTGATCACATAATATGACTTTGACTCTAACACAACCCATCGCTGTGATATTGACTCATTCTAAGAAAATAACAAAACAAAACAGAAGGTTCTGAAGTTATGACTTTTTAGTGTGCCAAAAAAGAAGGCTGCACTATGTCCTTGATAAATGTTTTGTCTTTTGGTTGCTGCTTCTCGACGTAGCTCAAGGTGCCAGGGTGAGTGGAATACACTGTTTTTTTCATGGCCTATTCTTTGTCTTCATTTTAAATTAAACATTCCCGCTCTGCCTTATAAATTTCCCCTCACACACACCGAAGCACTCATGACTTGTACGGAGTTTGCTCATTCTTTGATTTATTCATGGCTTCCTGCTCCTGCATGGAAAGAAAGGAATGGAAGTAACGTCGTTTTGGCATCATTTTTGTCTCATCCCTTGATTTTAGTATCAGTTTCACTCTACTCAGTTTCCAAACACAGCAATGATTTTAGACAATGTGACTAAGTTTCTCCAACCAAGAATGTCATTTAGAAGAGCTCAGTGCATGCACAGCAGAGACAGACTGTTTTATTGTTTGTTTGGGTTTTTTTAACAGAAGAAATGTTGACAAATGAAAATCAAGATGCCTGATGTCCATACCAGAATGTCCAGGGCCCAGGTTAACAACAACCACCAACAATGCCATTGATGACCAAAAACAATAAGATACAAGGGATAAGGTGGTGACGATACACTGCCTTTTTTTTTTTTTTAGATTGTGGGACGTGCTCAGGTGTCGTTTACATTTAAATGTACATTATGTGATTGTACATGATTAGTGCCTTTTTGTAATATGAAAGAGTCACACGGTGAATCTGTTTCACACCGGACTGGTTTTCTATCTGCCACCTGAACCATATCAGAGTTACAGAGTTTGACTTCATTTCCTTTATAATATAAATGTGATGAACTATAGTTTAACTTCTCAAATGATATCACTGCAATCTAATGTCTCTAGTTTCTCCAGCAAAGCTTGTATGGTCCTTTGTTGTCTTCACTGAGAACAAAAAAAAAAGATGCTGTGAACCTGTCAGGCAAGACACTCAGAGGAATGAGAAAATTCCACGGGAATTCCCCACCGTAGCTGCATAGGAAGCAGATGGGAGGAGGGTAAGGAAGCTGAGAGGAGTCATTTATCTTCATAAGAAGTGCATTCCAGTGGGGTCGGAACAAGCGGAGAAAGAGAGAGTGGGGAATGCAGGGTGGAGTGAGAGGACAGAGAGAGAGATGTTGGTTATCTGCAAATGCTGCAGACTGACATATCTGTGTTAGTCTGTCTGTCTCTGCTGAAGAAAGGTTGCATTTGTTGTCAGCTTGAGGTGCATTTCAGTGCAGATGGGGAGAAAAGGATGTGTGCTTGTGGGGAATAGATGGCGAGTAGCAGTTCAGAATGGGATGCATGGCTGGGGACAGATGGAGTAGGAGGAGGGGGTTCTGGAGTAAAAGACAAGAAGTGAACTTTACCGTCACAACATGCATGCAGTTTTACACCATCTTGGAATCTTGATATTATGCAGAATTATTTTGATAGTTTACTGAAAGTGTACATGGTTGTTCACACTGTGAAATACAGAAAAAAAATTGTTAACAGAGAAACTGAAGCTGGGGAAACTGAATTTAAAGACAGTAGCTAATCTTGCTAACATCACCATGTTATGCTCATATCATATAATGACCCCCTATGAGCAATCACTTGGTGACAGTGAGAAAGAAAAACTTACTATTTACAGGAAGAAACCTTCAGCAGAACCAGGTTCAGGTACGGGAAGCCATCTACCATGAAACCAATAAAAAGCCATGGATTACCAAAGCTGATCCAAAGGAAAATGTTAAAACATATATAGAGGTCTCGCCTGATGTCATCTACACATTGCTTGAGAGATGTCTGCCATACTAGATGTGTTGCAACCGCTTCTTGTAAGCGGAAAATATATATTTCCTAACTTGTTTGTGATTGGTTTTTGGAAGTTTGACTGTCGCCAGGTAAAATTATTTGCAAATATGGTGCTGTAACAAAAATCTCCTTAAGATTACTTTGTCAGTGAGACAGATTGTCTGCAAACACTAGCTACAGTCCTCCAACATGTTCCAACTTTTACTTGAAGGCAATTGGTCTCTTTTTCACTACTGCTTGGGCCGTTTGTCTGAATGAAAACTATAGGCAACCCCAACAATCTGGTAGCAATCACAAAGAGGTTTTTGCTGACTTTGGCATGCACAAGGTCTCCCTCACAATTGGTTGTTGCCACATGGGCAGAGACTGGTCTCTAGACCTATGTGACTGGGGCTTATCCAATTGACCTTACAGTGTCGCCGTGACTTGATTAATTAAGGTCACATGGTTAGCTGTCAAATGTCTGCAAAACCTCAATACTACAGTGCACCTCGTAGAATTTCACAAGCACACACACCCATCAGTGATGGCAGATTTCTCATCCAGGTGTTCATCTGCTGTTTGGAGAAACACTGAGATTAGTGTCTTGTTCAAGGACACCAGCAAGTTTACAGTTAATGGGCAACCTCCTCACCACCTGAGCCATGGCCACCAGTGGTCAGAGTGATGGAGTGGCTCAGTGAAGGAGGAGCCTTATCGTGTTATATTAAACAGAAAAATCCAGAAGCAAATTACTGAGAAAGATATTAATAACCAGACAGTAGCATATGGTCCTGAAATGAAATGCTCTAACCAGTATTTCTTGGGAAGATGACTCATTCCCGCCAGCTTACGTTTACATTCTCTATCTCTGCTGTAATGAGTGTGACTGAACCACAGTTAAAAAGCATGTGGCTTAAATCCACTAAAAATCTTTACATAACATCTATTGGTTACAGTGTACAATACCAAACCAGCCTGAGCAGCATTTTCTGTCATTTTTTTCTCGAACCAGCACCAAGTGATCTGTTTTCCAATGTAATTTTCTAAATTTCATGTAAGTGGGTATTAAATATCAAGGGCTAAATCCTATGTGTCCACCCTTACAGCAGCTTATGAAGAACAAGCTCCCATATTTGTGCCTTTCAAACCCAACACTCCCATATGGGAAATGAAGGATCTAGCAGCCGGCCAAAGGGTAATCCCCACCTCCCAGATGACTGGGATATTTAGGCTTACAAGTCTTGAGGCAGTGCTGCTACTCTACCTGGGAAAAGCTTTTTCCTTGCCTGTCAGTTAGCTGCTGTGAGCCTTAGTGACTGCTAAGAAGGAGGGGGCAGACTAATCAGGAGACCATGGGTGATGGGAGACAAGAGCGTGCTCTGAATAAAACCGGGTTCAAAGCCGCTGTGCTCTGCTGTCACAGTCTGGAGAAAGATAGGAGAGGGAGGCATAAGGGAAAGGGAGTCAGTGAGGTTTAGTGAAAGGAAATGAATTGAAAAACCAAGAATGGGGAGGGGGAACGAGTGATATAAACAGAGAAGATAAGGAACGAGAGTGAGGGCGAGAAGATCCCTCATCAGCTCCACCACCTACTCACAGTCTGTTGATAAGAGTTTAATTAAAGATCAGGGAGGGTGAGCAGGCAAAGGAGAAAGGAGATGAAAGTAACAAAACATTCATTAGTCGTGCAGCAGGAAGATTTTCCAATAAAAATCGTTTGATATGGACGTGATCTGTAACCCATGATTGCCTACATAGTTTGCACATTCCTGCCCACGACTAGTCAAAACCCTCCTTTTGGACTTTGAAAACAGCAAGCCGAGTAGTGTTGAGCTTTCACCATGAGGATTCATGGAGCTCTTTTGTGTATCTGCCTATTCAATGGAACGCAATCGAATCTTAAATGGCAAAAGATACTTTTGCTCATATTGTAGCGTTTGGCTCCATCTTGTGGAGCATTGGGAAAGAAAACGGTCTCTGCTGTGCATTATCTGCAAAAGCCTCATAGACATTCATGCCATCAAGAAGCAGCCCTGTGTTTGTCTCAGTTCAGGAAGAATTAAAGGACTGTCCAAGTCAGCTTTTTTTTTTTTATCACCATTTAAATGTTTTTCAAATCTTTGATTTCAATGTTCTGTGTGTATGGGTGTTTTTTTTTAAACTTCCACAAGAGGGAGAAGTTGCTTCAAGTATTCAAGCAGTTCATGGACTCAGTCGGCCAGGCACCGTCTCTTCTCCTCAAAAACCAGAGTCTTGCTTTATTATGTAACTTTACAATGTTTCAAACTTCACACTTCATTAACACCAGAACCATCTGTCAGTGTCAGATTTAGCACATATTCCATTGCACATTATAATATCACTTTGACGAGGGTAGATGTGGTGTATCCACACTGTATCACCTGAGTTCTCACGCACAGCCTCTGTATCTGTCAAAGATAATCAGTGCATGAGTTTTGTTTTGGTTTTTTGGGGTTTTTTTTTTTTTTAAATAACCTTTATTCTTCCGCTGTTTTGAGAAAACAGTGTAACGACCCTGTCATCTCCACTTGCACTTTCTCTTCCTGTGTTTTCTTTAAGCCTCAGTTTCATTCTCCCATCTATATAATTACCTTTAAATTACCTTTTCTATCATGCGCTTCCTTACATATGTCCATATGTGTTTATAAAAGTCTGTGACCTCTGTATCATGTAATTTGGTTCGTGTGACCTTAAAGGTGGTATGGGCAGTAATCCCAGCTGTCTGTTTGTGTGCGAAATACCATACCACCAGACTGCCATGTACCCCGTCATGGCAGAGCAGACTAGTCAGCGGGGAACTTGCTCACTCCTCCTCTTGAAAAAACAAATTCTCTTACTTCGAAACACCTGTCACCACAACCCTTCACTTCACCGAACACACATAAACACACTTCTCCTGCCACCCTTGTACATAGTTTTAGTCGCTGTTCTTTCCTTTGGATGTTTCCTTATTTTCCCACATCAGCCTTTTCTCATAAAGCTGTCACTCATATTATATATTTTATGTATTGTGCTGCCATTAAAAATGCCGCTCAGCCACATGAGAGAAAAAATATATAACAGTATAGGATCATTCAGCAGCTGACATCACTTTGTTTTTTTAGTGAGTGCACTATACTGCATGTTCTATACATTTCATTATTGTTTTTCCCTCAGGGGCATCGGTTACATAAATTTAGTCACTGAGTGGTAACGTAACATTTTGGATTATACTTTGCTTGAGAATTTCTATTTTCCACTACTTAAGATATTTTTTTAAAATTAATAACAACAACAACAACAACAACATACTATTTTTTAACTCTCTGCACTGTCCCAAAGTCTTGAGGAACCCCTCATTTTTTTATTTTTTGCTATGAAAATGGTAGTAGTGATCTCTACGATGATTAATCAAAAATAGAGTTTTTATAATTTTAACAAGCAGTTGAAAGGCAATTTTTGTTATGGCCACTTTCATTAGTCAACACAGCCTGAACTTTCTTGGCAATCTTTCCTGTAAGTTCTTTGAGTAGTCTTCAGGAATGGTTCTCCAGGCTTCTCGATTGACATTCAAAGCTCTTCTTTGGATGTTGACTGCCTTTTGTTCCCTTTTCTGCTTCAGTAATGTTGTTTGGGGCTTTGAGGAGGTCAGTCTATGACTAATAGTGTTCCACTGTGTTTTTCTATCCAGGTTTTACTGCATATCTGGGACCAGTGTGTTTGGGATCATTAGTGTTGGGATCACCATGTTGAGAAATGAAGCTGATGCCAATCCAATGTTTTCAGATGGTATTGCATGATGGATAAAAATTTGATTGTACTTTTCTGGGTCCCCAACACCACTGACTAGAATGCAGCCACAAAGCATGACAGAGCCGACTCTTCTGACCTCTTCCATATGTACTGACAATAATTTCAACCAAAAAGTTCAAATTGAGTTTTTAGGCCTGCTTTTAGGTCTTATTTTCTCCCCCACTTGTCCAGTTTCCTCAAATCTTTTAAGGACACACTATCCCAAGAAATGCCAAGTTTGCAAATAATAGCTCTTTAGGAATCAGGCTCTTTGTGCAACAATACTATTTTAGGAGTTAGGTGCATTTTTTATGTTAGAATGATTCATAGATAAATATTAAGCATTCAGGTACAAGGGATGGACTAAAAAACTTTGAAATAGCTTTATACCACTTCCGCTCCTTGGAAGTGAAATATAAAGAATTGAGGGATGACTCGACACTTTTGTGCCTTTTATGTCCACTTTTATTGAAAGATCTTGGCATACATACTAAGTAAGGTGCTGAAATAAAATGCTTGAAAAAAGCAAACAAACTGTAGACACAGACATCCACACACAGGGCGGCCACCACAAAGTTAACATTTCTGTAGTAATCTAATAATAATAAAAAGGCAATATTCTGTTTGTGAAAGTAACAATTCTTCATTGTGAGTTCTTTAATTTTACACTTGAGTATATTTATTCTCTGATATTGTGTTAGTTACAGTAGTTGGTTTTCATTGCCTTCTCAGAACATTTTATTTAATTTTTATCAAACTCTGGGCAGGCCTTTAATCTATATCAACAGTCCCACCAAATGGAAACAACATTGAGGCCCATGTGCAACATCAGATTTTGAAAATGTTCCAAACTAAGACAACAAATTTGTGCGCTGCAAATTTTTTTCCATTCTTTTGTCCTCTGGTAATCTTCATACAGCACCTCAAATTTATATGGTGCCCCTTTCTAAGTGCTCAGTCTTTTGCTTGAGAGCCCCCCTGGGCTTATGTTACATAACTGTATTTAAAGAATGTCATTATGGTGAAACTGTAGTCCACTTCCTCATTAAATTAGAAGGAAATTTTTCCCAGTAGTCACTTAAACTCTATTTTAATCTCAGCTTGGAGAAAGGTTATTTATATCTCCCACATTAAAGTGTTCTGAGTTAAATGAACATTATAATTCTCTGAAGTAAAGATATTTAGAGGGCTAAAATCCTTCAGATGAACCGCCTTTTTTCAGGGTCACTAAGACACAAATACATAAACAAGCAGAAATCAAATAAAACTATAGAACTACTACAAATCCTAATAAAACTTCTCACAGACAGTTTCCTGCATAAAGTGTTTTCCTGTTTAAAAACAGTCTGATCCCCTTCAGCATTAGCTTTCTACCCTCGCCAAAGTGAAGTGTTCATGCTTCTGATTCTCTCTTATTAGGCATCAGTGGAGACGCTGAGAAAAGAAGTAGTCACAGGACTTTCAGACCTCTCCCTGTACCATGACCACCAGAGGATTAAAATAGATGGGCCATGACTTTGTCTCTCTCGTCATACCATTAGAGCTATGACTGACAGTTTCCGGACGTGGTTTCCTTTTATAAAGCGGGAGCCATGACTCCAGTCAGGAAATTTTAACTGGTGTACTCAATGGAAACACTAGTCCAGTTCTGTCCAGTGTCCACCAGCATCCTTCTTTTTAACACTCCATCTCACTACAGTGTGTTAACAGTTTAAAATCACAAGTGAGGAAACTCTGTGCCTGTTCAAGATGATTATTCATTTTCAAGATTCAGTTTGTTGACTTGGTTTTATATCCCTAAGGTGCACCTATAAGATCTGCAGCTTGGGCTCTATGAACTGGTCAACTGAGTGGTGGCACTTTTCTGGGTTGTCAAGTGGGTGCCCTCCTTCTTCCGCGTTTCGCTGATAGGCCAACAACATCTCCAGAGGGTTCAGTGTTGAATCCAAATGTCCCAGGATTACTCCCAAAACACCGTCTACCCAGATGAGGTGTGTTTTAATGCCTGTGCTCCATACACGATACAAGATTTTCATTGTTATTCTGAAAAAAAGTATATAATCCTGAGTTAATTTAATAATATAAATAAAATAACATATACTGTATCAGCAAACTGATTCACAAGGATGCAATCACCACTGGCCAGAATCTGGAGTTGTTTGAGTCAGTGAGGGTCAGGAGGTCAATGAACAAACTGCTTGCCATCATGGACAATCCATCTAACCTACTCCACTCAGCACTGGTGAGGCAGCAGAGCTCCTTCAATCCTGCTGCCATAAAGAGCGCTTCAGGAAATCATTCCTACCATCCTCTGTGAAATTTTACAATACCTCTTCTTGCTGTGACAGGTGTACACACCTGTTATAGGCTTGAGATTCCACACACATATTTCTGTATTATACACTCTTTCTCAGGTTTATAGTGTAAACATAATTTATTAATTCAATTTGCATTACTCTGTTCAACAATCTCAGCCTTTTAAATTTTCTGTATCTTAATCTATTTTGTATTTGTTGTTTTTATCACTGTTGTATTCAATTAAAAAAATCTCAGGATGCACCTGTGGCACTTTTACTTTAACTATGTTGTTTATATATTTTAGATTGTTCTATTTTTCTCATTTATGTTGCTGTTAAACAAGAATTTCTCTCGTGGGATCAATAATGTATCCATCTATCTACAGAGTTAAACTGTTGTTAGACTATCTATCTGAACCACAAAGCTGGTTTCAAGAAACCAAACCAAAGTCATAAAGCTGATCTTAGAAACTCCCATTACTGATTTAAGGGTGGTTTGCCACATGGCTTTGTCAGGACTGAAATCAGCTTAATGAGTCACAAAATTTTGGTCACAAAATGAGTCACCAGGAAGACTCATGATGGGAAGGAACAGGAAACATGCATATCTTCCTTGTTTTGACTGTTCATGCTGTAGCAACTGGATTAAAACATTAGCTGGGAACCACCAAATAGCCATGAGATGTGCAGCTGTGCTCCCAAACTGAAGAGCATTGCTTGTCAAGTGATTGTAAACAACATCTAATATATGTCACATGGTAGGAGCACACCGTGGGATTAAGCAGAAGGGTGGGCACCTACAGCAGTGCTCAGTTTCCACAGGAAAATTTCAGAAGGAAGTGGGTTATTTCTTATACAAATATATTATGTGCAGTGCAGTGTGCAGTGAGATTGTCAGTTCCCATTTACATAGATTGTGACTATTGTTGTGTACAGCTCTATGGCAGGCAAGGCAGGACCCAGACGCAGGACTCAGACACAGGGGAATAAACGAAAGGAGACAAGTTTATTTGCTGCAATAAGATACTTGAAAATTCAAACATACAAAATACAAACCCAACCCAGGAGGAAACCAGGAAGCTAGGGAACTTGGGATAAACAAGGGAAACACTGCAAATAGGAACAACCAGACAACAAGCAGAGGGAGAGGGGGAACTAAAATCCACACGGGAGAACGTGAGGATGGGCAACAGGTGGGAACACGGCGCTAATACAGACTAACAGGACAGGGGAAGCAGAACTGAACATACTGTACGCAGGACAGGAGACTGTCCAAATAAAGCAGGGAGTACAATAAACACGGAGATGAAGACTAAGCCACACAGGCTTGACACAGGGAGAAACAGACATGGAGACATGACTGACTGGGAAGACAGAAAGTAAACTCCAAACACGGAGACAAGAGAAAAACAAACGTGAAGACAAGACACAGGAGAAGACACTGAGGGGAAAAACTCACAAGTCACAAAGAACTAAAGGCTAACAGAAACATACTTAATACATGACGTAAAAATAACCACGAGGAAGAATCACATTGAATATCTGAAAATAAACAGCATAATGTCCAGAAGCTTGGAAACACTGGGTCATACACCCAGTACCATGACACCTATATGTACAAATGCACTGAGAAATGCATCTTAAATTGATACATAAAAAATATATTTTAGGGGGGAAAAAGCAAAGAAATTAGTTAAAATGTAGAAGTTATAAAAAAATTACATAATAATAATTTTTGAGTTTTGTTATTATTTTTGAAAATTAAAGCACAAAGCTTTCATCCCTTTAGCTGGAGGTAAAAAATATTTTGAGTGAGTAGTGATGGTAACACAAATTTTAAAAAAAATTAAATCCTCTTTAAAGCCTAAAATTAAATGAGCCTATAAACCAGAACTTTACAAGAATACTTTGACATTCATAGCAGGATCCTAACTTTCAAAACACCTACCTATCACGTTACTTTCTTCTAAAGAGGTCTCTGTTTTAGGACAGGCGTGGCTGGAAACCTGTGGTTAAAGAAAGAAAAAAAAGATGGCAGCGAAAGAGGAGACCGACCAACATGTGTTACCCTTAAAAAAAAATCTTACTTTTAACCTCAGCTTCACCATTCTTTCCAAGCAATCATATCATCATCATTCCCGTGTCAGCACCATGTGGTTAGAAATAATAGAAACCGGCAGTCCACCTGAATTCACAGCGAAAGCAAAACAATCAAAATCTACACTTAAAAACTTTGGAAACACTTATTCTTAGAACATGATGGACACAGACAAAGTCGAGTATTTTCACTCTGCCCCTCATATTATGTTAATGTTTGTTTAATGCACTCCACTTTAATTTTCTGCCCTGGCTTAGAACAAAAAAAGAAGGAATTCCTCCTGCTCCCTTATTTCCCCAAAGGTGGAGGTCTTATTAATGTTGCGTGGCTGTCTGGCTCAGCTGAGTGTGTTTACTCAGTGGTAGCAGGAATGTGCTAAGTGTGACTTAAAAGGAGCTGTTACAATTTCATTTTTAACTCATAAAGCAAACAGAGCGCCCCTGAGATTTTTATCAATGGCTCCATTCATTTCAAAACCCGCCCACCAATCAGCAAACTATCCGCTCGGTAACGTCACGCCCATTGGGAAAAAAAGGATCTGGGCTGTTACCTGCACACTGATTGGTTAGTAGTACGGAGAGAGGCGGGGTCTTACGTAGTCCATCGGCTATAAATTAGAGTTTAGCTCCTCACTCCTTTAGAAAAAAAAGGATAGAAGTCCGAGCTAATGAGAAAAAGAAACTAGAATCTTCATGTGAAATTAATGAAGATCAATAATATTTCCTTCGATTTCTGCTTGAAATTGTTGTTTAAAATTACTTGTAGGGTTTTTTTGTTTGTTTTTTAACTTTTAAGGATAATCATGACATTTCTCATCTATCTGACGCTACTGACAACAGCCGTCATCACACAGGTAAGATTAAGTATGTGAGTCTACTTAAAGATTAAAAGTACTTGTGACAGTAAAAGTGCCCTTAAACTTTGAGCTACCGAGTCTGAACAGCAAACACTCCTTCATTGAAACAAATTAATCCTCATGAGCCAGCAGCAGATTTTACTGTACTTTATCTCGGTCATGTTTAAAGTAATTAAAAAGAGAGAGAGAATGAGAGAAAAGAAAAGAAAACGAACACAATAAGGGGAAATAGAGTGCAAGTGAGTTTAACAGTGGCACTGCACCCCCACTTATATAATGACGAATGTTTTTTTCTGATGAAGTTTGCCTTTCTGGTAATCACCTTGTCTACTCATGTCTTGTTTTTTTAGAGCATAGTAGCATGCTGATTCCTAAAAAACTGGAACAAGTTGGCTCTAGTACTGAGCCATGACTCAAATCACGAGCCAGCAGGGGGCTGAGTACAAACCCTGAGTTGTCTAGACACTCGGAGAAGGCTGACCAGCAGTAACTTGACTTACTGTAGAGATTTACTACAATGCTTCATATCTGGATGAATGACCAACAAAATGATGATCTGTCACAAACCCTGGGGTGTCTACAAGATAATAGAAATTCAAACATACATGTGCCAGAGCTCATCCACACAATTTGGTATCGTAAGAAATGCTGAAATTGGTAGATTAACAGCCTGCTGATGACAGGCAGTCAGAGGGGATGTGGGAATTTTCCGTTCCAAGTACCAGGAGACTTCTTTACAATTGGGTTATAGATGCAAGCCTGTGGGGTTTATTGTTTTTATTTTTGACTGTTTTATTTTGATAATAATAATAACAGTAATAATGGAAAATGCTACACACACACACATACAAGTCGTGTTCTGAGCTTTGTCTGAATATGTGAATCTTTCAGGTGACTGCTCGCTGCCCAGCGGTGTGTGAGTGCCCCGCAGAGCCTCCGGTCTGCCCTCCAGGCGTGAGCTCCGTCTCAGACAGGTGTGGATGCTGCAAGGTGTGTGCTGCACAGCTTAACCAAGATTGCAGCCCTGCGAGGCCTTGCGACCACCACAAAGGGCTGGAGTGTAATTATGGCAATGACGTGACCATGGCCTGGGGCATATGCCGAGGTGAGAAAACAATGAAAGCTGGGAGGGAAGAAATCTCAGAGGAGGGGGGAAAAAGCTACATCTGAAGTATTAAAATGCAAGAAAATGTAGTTTATATACTGAGTGTAAAAGAAAAGCCGAAAGGGTGCGACAAAGGTCATAAGAGAAGCTTTCTTAGGTTTGTGATTTAGAAACATGGAACCTTGCACAGCAGGAGACATTTTAATGAGTAGTGATGTTTTATGACAGCAACAGGGGGTTTCAGGGATAAAAATACTCTTTCCTTCTGCACCATGCCGGTGCTGCCCCACAAACTATGAATAGCTGGTTCTTCCATGCCTACGAGACGGGGGGTCTGACTCTTCCTGCTTCTTTGTATCCACTCACTTTTTGATCTCATTTGTCCTGTGGGATTTTTTTAGTGTCCTGTGTCACTGTTGGTGTTGATGAAGTCAGAAGCAGTGAGTAATATGTGTCTTTTCAGCAAAATCGGAGGGACGCACATGTGAGTACAATGGAAGGATCTACCAGAATGGCGAAAGCTTCCGTGCTGGATGTAAACACCAGTGCACCTGCATTGATGGCGCTGTTGGCTGCGCGCCTCTCTGTAGCAACAAGCTGCCACCAGCTTCACCATCCTGCCCCTACCCACGCTTGGTTAGGATACCTGGGCAGTGCTGCTTCACTGTCGACTGCAATAAGGGCACATGGCGCCTTCCACCTAAGTATCAGGTTTGTTACATTGAGTTTGTCAGGAATTTGTGAAACAGTTTGATGATACTGGAGGTAAAAATCACTGTGGATGAACTTGTTAATTGTGTATTGAATTAAACAATTTGGCCAAAAACTTTAAAAAAAAAAATCAGCTATCAAAAATTATATTTTCTTATTTTGTTTACTATAATTTGGAGTTGCTTTGGCAAACTAATACAAGCCACTGTAGTACAGCCTCTGGTGCAAGGATGCCGAAACCTTTCTGATTAACAGTATCTGGTTCGCTTGCTGAGAGCAGGTACTGTTATTAAGTGCTTTAAAACACCTAACCCCTTGAAAATCAGGGGTTACGCCCACTGTGGGGAAAAGCACACGAAAGTCGGACACGGTCATGGCAAAGATGAACTGCAACCATCTAATCTTGCGTATCTCTCTGCGCAGGTGCATCCTCCACAACAACACCCGCACAGACCTCGGCTCCATCCTGTGCCGCGCCACCCTGAAAATGACCTGGTCCTAGCCAACCAGCTTACAGACGTCAAACCCAGCAGCTGGCACAGTGAGCGTGGCTACAAACACTTGCCTGGTATGCAAACTGTTTCTCGCAATGTAGTTCATATTTTAGTAACTTTAAGTACTGCTTATTTTCATTGGTTGTATAATATTAAAGATTCTCTATATAGGTAGTTCAATTGTTCTAGGCTGTGTGAATGAGGTGGTAGAAAGGGCTCTTTCTGTCCTCATGCTGAAATATCTTCAGGCCAGACGGTGGTCATGTTATCCCCGGTGGCAGACCAGCACCTTGCATTACCATTCATGTGCAAATGAATGAATGGGTGAATAAGAGGCAACAATTGAAAAGTGTTTCTTAAATCACAAGGTAAAGTTGTTACATAATGGCAGTACTTTTACTGTACTCTGAGAATATGAGAACAGAGTTTTTCACAATCACAATGTTAGCCTCAGACACAGATGTGCTCACATTTGCCTTTCACAAGAGCAACACTGCAGGAGATCCCAAATTTATCATCTGCTTTGCTCTGATTTGCTATCAGTAACTTATCTGTATTTATATTCTTGGTGACCTTCTATCTTGCTTTTAACAATGAACAAAAGACAATTGGATAAATAAACCTGACCAGCAGAAAAACTATCACTCAATAGTAGTGCTAGATTCAATTTAATTCAGTTCAGGTTTACTTATATAGCCTCATTTCACAAAAACAGCTGCCTTGAGGTACTTTATATTGTAAGGTTACGACCCTACTATATTAGATAGAAAGCCCAACAATCGCACAACTCCCTATGAGCAAGCACTTTGTGACACTGGGAAGATAAAACACCCCCATCTGCCACGACCGGTTGGGGATGAATGGAAAGAGAATGAAAAGCCACTAATCACCAAAGCTGATCCAAAAGTGGGGATGAACGTCTGAACCAAATTTCATGGCAGTTTATCTCATAGACATTGACGAGGTACCTGACCTCCAGATCAAGAATCTCTGCTCTAATTGGTGTCATTTTTCTCCCTGCCTTTCACCCACCCTCCGTAACCCTCATACATTCCTCAGTGTGGAGCCCGCTGAAGGAGAACAAGTGTGCAGCACAGACCACCGACTGGTCCCCGTGCTCTCGCAGCTGTGGGATGGGTGTTTCTTCTCGTCTCACCAACAAGAACCCTCAGTGCAAGATGGAGAGACAGACCAGAATCTGCACCATACGGCCGTGTCACAGCCTGGCGGTCCCAGCTAAGGTGAGATGGACTGAGCGTGATCTGAACGAAGGAATGAGACAGACGCAGACAGGGACCATAGTTCAAACAGCCGTATCACTGCCGAGATAACTTGTAATAGCAACTTATCTCTCACGCAGTACTTTGCTGAATTGTGATAACACTTATTATTTAACCTGTATCTGCGTTTGACTCCTCATGCAAAAACAGTACCTTTAATTTTGCTTGAATGAAAAATTAGATGTTCTGGAACTGAGTAAACATGCTCTTAGTGCTAAAGCCATCTTTATCCAGAGCTTAAGAACAGAGATTATCTTAGCGGTACTTTCGGGAAGCTCCACATCCACTGGGAACTGGGCAGTGCTGATTTACTCAGCAGTGTTTTGGTGGCAGCCCGGCGCCTTTTTAAATATAGTCCCCCACCCTCAGCATTCCTGCCAAGCAACTGTCCATAGCTAGGCTCTGTCTGTGTACTCAAGCCCAGGGAAGTTGTGTGTCTATATTAATCCTACACGTTGGACACGGTAAGAACTCTTTTACTCTGCTCCACTGAGTTAAAAGCTCTGCTGCCAAGAGCTGTCATAGGTGTTGGTGTATTTAACAGCAGAGGACACTCAAATGTTGAATAAATATTTAACCTTAAATATAATCACATTTATCTAAAAATAATCCCTCTCTGATTCCCTGCTTTGGAAGTCTAGTCCTCTTAATGTGAAACAGACTATGAGTGTAAAGCTGCTTTAATCTGCCGCTCTGTAAGGCGCAGATGGGGGTATAAATCAGATCTTGTTAGATTATTTATTTATTCATTTATCTTGATTCCAACTAATAATAATCATTATGACCCAGGTTATAACTCTTATCTCTCTGCTTTCATAACTCGATCACAGAAAGGGAAAAGCTGCTCCCCAACTGAGAAAGTCGCAGAGCCAATCCACCTGTCCTATGGGGAATGTGTGAGCATCCGCCTCTACAGGCCCAACTACTGCGGCGTGTGTACGGATGGACGGTGCTGCTCGCCACGCCGCACCCGCACCGTGCCTGTGACCTTTGCGTGCCCGGATGGTGAGCGGTTTCAGAGGCTGTCCATGTTGATCCAGTCATGTAAATGCAGCAGTGATTGCGGCCACCTTAATGAAGTGGCCCTCCCTCCTCAGCACTGGATGTACGGAGATACTCACAAGTTCACAGACTAGAATTGAATTGAGAGTCTTTTTTTTTTTTTGCTTGGTTTTTTTTTTCCTATTTGACTTTAATGTGACGAGGTTTGTTTTCTTAAAGAAGGAAGCCGCTTGAAGACGAGGAGCCATTTTTTTCCTCACCTGGCTCCAAGTGAATGAAGGCCTCAGGCCACCCGCCTCACTGCAGAGACCATAGGCAGGAAGGACTGCCTTGGTATTATTCATCTTAAAGACAACCCATATTATAATATCTGTGACCCTGTGTTCCTGTTCAAACTGATGTGGGACTTAAATTAGAGCCCCGAAATACTCTGAACTTCCTGCATTTCCTAAGTCCTGCTTCAGGATTTGAGACTCTCCAATCAGCCTGAGAGGACAAATGCTACAAAAGCAACAAAGCACTTTATTTATTTAGCACTGAAACTTTGTGAGCAGTGCACAAGAATCTGACATGACTGCCTTACCTACAGACAGGTGACAAATGAAAGGGGAGGAAAAAGGTGTTGAGCCACTATGTGCTGCCAGCACAGCTTCACTGTGCCTTGAAGTCTCTAATGGTCTGTTGGAGGGATCTTTCTAATCATTTCCCTCATTTGGCAATGGTGACAGAGAGCCCTGTCATATTGGTCCCAAGCCTCCGATTACAATATTGAGATTTAGTGACTGTAAAGCCATGTTATATCATTCATGCCCTGGATATTGTCAACGGGTTAAAGATGATCACAAGTTTTTAATTTGACCTTTTGCTGCCAGTTTCTTTCATTGTAGGGGCCAAAGATTATAATTTGTCACCCATTTATTAATCTTTAGCTCAACATACTGTAAATACTTCATATCTCCCAGTGCACTGTGACGACTTGCTGACAACCAGCTGAATTAACTTTTGCAGTTTTATGTAGAAACCTAGAGGATGTTATGCAAATGTGGATGACTTGTTTTATTCAAAACAGAAAATCACCATGGTGTTATAGCTATATCTCTCTATATGGCATGATGCCATGTAAAGCACATGAGTGAATTCCCTTGAAACTCACACTGTTAGATAAGAGACATTATCTTTGACTGATAAGAATTCAGGAAGAACTGAATCAGAGCCAATTGCCTTGGTTTAGCATTTAATACAACTTAGATAAATTTATTAGCCAAATAAATGTTTTCTTTATGTTGGATCACAGTGTATTCTGCAAAACACATTTCTTGATTTTGATCCAAGACTGTATACAATCGTGTTCTATTATAGATTAAGACACTGTACAGTGTAGCAGTCACCAGTTTTTTGTTGGTCAATCTATGTGATAAAACTGGCTCCTGTGCTCAAGCTTCATGTGACGTTTTATTTTAATTCAACTTTGACGGTTTCAAATTAAGTTTCTCCACAGTGCAACATCACCAGCTGTTTATCAACAGTGGATACCTCCTCAAACTGTGTGATAGCGCCCTCTGCTTGTGGGTATCAATATCTGCAGATGCCAAGCTATGTCTGGGTCACTCCTGTTATACTTTTATATGTAATGTTAACATCTGACATGCGTTAAATGTTTAAAGCACACAAAGTGAAGTTCATCACCGTCGAATAAGGTATAAAAGTTTATTTCTTTAACCAAAACAATATATCCACAGATTTTTGCTTCTTTTTTTTTTTTTTTTAAACAAGGAACACACTAAAACAAACACTATGCAGCGAGATGACAAAACACGTTTTATCACTATGAACGTGCCTTCACAAATGGTTGGATGGAAACATTAAAATAAATGTTGAAGGTTTCTTTTCATCCACCAAAACACAGTAACAACAGGGATCACATGATCTTCACTGGAAGGGCGCTTCATTCATCTGGACTGTTCAACTGCAAAGAGACATGAGGTTAACATGAGGTAGAGAAAATTTCTATAATAACTTTATACAGTAGCTATCACACTTGAGTATTTCTACACAGCAGTGATGTAGTATGTGAACATGGCCTGTTATCTGTACATAATTACAGGCTTTCATTTGCAAATGCATGGCTACTTCTTAGTTTAGTTTTAAAGATGAGCTAAAATCTCAAAATGCATTCAGAATTTTAGCAGTCAAGACAACACAATACATACTAAACAATGTTAATCACCACTTCCTGTAATCAAAAGCGTGATACTACGAAAAGAAGATAAAGAAGAAGAAGTGATGTCGAGTGGTGTGACAGCTCCTCAGGAGGTGCCACAAACGGCTATACCACATAGGGAACTCAACTCCTTTGGAGTCAGCACACCCATCATCATGACTTTTTACTATGCCTTCCTGGAAAGCATCATGACCTTCTCCATTACCTGCTGGTTCGACTCTCTCAGCCTTCAGAACAGGAACAGACTGCAGCACACTGCATCAGTGTGCTCTAAAATCATTGGCCTGCCTGTCAGAACTCTGGCACAGGTTTTCAGCCAGCCGGCCCTTAGACAGGCAGCCAAATTCATCAATGACCCCTCTCACATTCTTCACCCCACATTTCAATGGCTCCCCTCTGGGCGACGCCTCCGCTGCATTTCCTGCAGGACTGAGAGGAGGAGAGCCACCTTTGCCCCCAAAGCCACCCTGCTTTAACTCCAGCCGATAAGACCATTTCCCACACCAGAAACATAAACTATTCTATAAGGCTGGGCCATATCATACCGTTCACGGTAATACCGGTATAATGTTTGGCAAGGATAAGAAAATGAAATATCGCGATAGAATATGGGTAAAATGCACATGCGCAGTGCCTTTGTTTTCATACGCACATGGCGGAAAAAGCATGACGGCGACGGAGAATGAGAAGAGCAAAAGTGGATCGTTGAATGAAACGAGTTTGTAAAAATGCTGCAACTTCAGTGGTGTGGAACTGGTTTAGCTTTTGTCCTTCAGATACATAACAAAGCACTTTTTTTGGTAGAGCATGCTAGCGGGCCGTCGTTATTACTGTGTTTTTTGGAAAATACGGCACACTTCAAATCAATCCTTTGAGTTTTCTGAAAATCGACAGTGCCCCTTATAATCCCGTGTGCCTTATGTATGAATTCTGGTTGCGTTTACTGACCTCGAAACGATTTTATGTCGTACACGGCGCTCGAAAATCTGTCAAATGTTTTAGTGCGACTTTGCTAAGCTACGAACCCGCACCGCTCGATGGATTGTCGGAGCATTACGGCTATCGTAGGCAGGCGCCTCGCGGAGTGATACGTACTGTGCTTCAACATAATATTACCGTATTGTGTGTGTGTGTAACCTCTTTTAAGTTTTGTGGATATTATACATGGTTATGCTGAGGATATGTCGGCCAATTTCCACTGGAAATGCCTTTTGGTTAAACTGTCAGCAAGGAATTTGCATTTGGAGTGTTAATTTTTATATAGCTTCATAAAAAACAGCTGCTTCTTTAAGTGAAAATACATTGATGGTTTTTTTTGCACTAATAAAGTTGTGGAGTTGTAAAGTATTTTGTCTAGTGTCAATTATATCGTCAGTTATATCCTTATCGCAAATTTTCAAATGTATATCGTGATAAATATTTTTGGTCATATCGCCCTGCTCTACTACTCGAAACTCTTTTTATACTGCTGAGACTTTATTCACTTGTAGTCACTTACAGTTATTTATTCACCTTTAGGTCACTTTAATTTTAAAACTGTGTAATTTTAAAACTGTATATATACTGTATATTCTGTGTATTTATTATCTCACTCTTATTGCCTGTTTATGCTCTGTCCTTATCTTCAACGTCATGCTGCTCTATTTATCCCCAAGGGGCAATTAAGATACAACAAAGTCTTTCTGACTCTGATTCTGAAGTTCTCAGTAAACAAATACCTGTTGCAGCTAAGGCCTACAGACCAGTCAGGGAGCTCCTGGAAACCTCCCAACACTAGGAAAAAATGTGCATTCCCTGACCGGTTGGCTAGTGGTTGCTGGCTGTCACTAGGTGAAACTGGTCATAAAGAGGTATACAGTGTGACACCAAAATACTTAGTTAATATTATAATACTTATATAGTTATTAAATGGGCGTCTTTAAGCCAGGTTCATGACGCCTGCAAGCAACAAGATACTTACTGTAGGAAGAAATATCGATTTCTTCTGGTAGCTCTGCTACATTGACCTCGAAGCGGTCTTGAACCTCATTCAGGGTCTTGGCATCACTCTCGTCTGACACAAAGGTGACGGCCAGGCCTTTAGTTCCAAACCTGCCAGCACGGGCCACCTGAACGATACACAAGAAATTTACTGCTACACATGGCCTCAGCTTTAAAGACCAGAAATGGGAGGTTTGGAAATGAAAATATACCAATGTCTCAAATTAAATATTACTCACTCTGTGAAGGTATGTGTCAGAATCCTCTGGCATGTCATAATTGAAGACAATGTTAACTCGTTCAATGTCCATGCCACGGCCGAACAGGTTGGTTGCCACCAAAATCCGCCGCTGGAAGTCTTTGAACTGCTGATATCGGGATAACCTGGCAGGAGTAGAGAAGCAACAGCATCATGAACTGCAGAACTGAATAAGATTATATCCAAAACTAAGAGTTAATAGTCAGTTGGGTCTAGTTTTAGCCTGTCTTTTACAGGTACTGACACTGTCTACAAGCATTTGAGCCTCGAAAAAAAAAAGTACACAATGAGGACAGTCTCACGTGACAATAACAAAAAATATGAAAAACTTAAAAAAAAAAACACTCTTCTTTCTAAAGTGACGCAGCACCAACCTCTCTTCCTGCGCCATGCCCCTATGGATGGCTATAGCAGGGAAGTTCTGCTCCACCAGTAGCTGGGACAGAGCAACACAGCGAGCTACAGACTTCACAAAGATCACCACCTGCGAGGAATATAAAAGAAACTGCTGAGTCTTGCATATTTTCAGATTTGTACTGGAAAAGGCAGACATGGGAGGGTTTAAGAGAGGACAAGACACAAAAGTTATTTTAGAAAATAAATAAAAAAAATTAAAAAAGGATAAAAAACAAAGCTGCATTTGTTAACAATTAGCAAGGATTTAAAACAAATAAAATGGACATAACAGATTCCAACTCCTTTCAAAAATATTACCACTGATACCTGGTTGAACTCGAGCACATCGAGCAGGTCGAACAGCTTTCGGTTCTTCTCGCTGTCCTTCAACTTGCAGTAATACTGCTGTAGACCATGAAGTGTCAACTTGGTCTCATCATCCACAAACACTTCCATCGGCTACACAGCAAAGGACAGAATGACCAGCATTAGTCTCTCAGACAGATCTACAGATTACCTGGAAAAGGACAATTCTAAACTGCTGAGAGGTTCAATTTGCCTGCTTTATGAGCAAATATGACAAAGGCAGCAACAAATGGCCAAAAATAAAAGGAAACTCGACTATTTTCCCATTACATTTCTGATGATGAGAAAAAAAACAAACAAACACTGAACATCATTTTAATACTGCTAGCACTCTGCAGGCAGCAACATTTGTAAGTTTAAGGAAATGGAGGTTTTTTTCCATCCTTTTTCAATAAGCTGCTCTCACTGATGACACATTTACTAATTTGCTGCTGCAATTTTCAAACAAAATGCCAGTGGCAGCATTATAGTGCAACAGTAGTGATACAGCACTGTAACCAATGACTTAGCATAAGTAAAATGTAAGGACAAAAGTAGTCTAGACAGTGTTTTCCCTGGAAATTTTTAAGTGTAGGCTTGCTTTGCTGTAGTGCACACTAAGGAACATAATGTTGCGATAGACATTGATGTTTTTGCCATACATGAAGCTGCACAGATTTAACGTGTATGGCCACATGTAAACTCACATCCTGCATGAACTTGCGGCACACGGGGCGGATCTCCTTGCTCAGAGTTGCACTGAACATCATAACTTGCTTCTCATGAGGCGTCAGTCGGAAGATTTCCTGGACATCACGTCTCATGTCTTTTGCAAGGAAATAAATGATACATCCAAAATTATATTTATATATCTATATATGGTGTAATTTCTTAATGATGACCTTTAATAAGCAAAATGTATGTAATCACCATCAGAATTTATCTCAACAATATTTACTTGACACACTCTATCGCCACTCCTACATACTGGTCAAAAGCCTTCACCAAGAGTCGACTATAAACAGCTTGGTTCCTCTCACTTACCCAACTGCTCCAGCATCTTATCACACTCATCAAGCACAAAGTGTTTGATGTTCTTCACACTGAGGGTCTTGTTACGAATGAGGGCCAGTGTACGTCCTGGAGTTCCTACAACAATGTGAGGGCAGTTCTTTTTCAGGACTTCCTCATCCTTCTTGATAGCCATGCCACCAAAGAACACTGACACCTTGACAGTGGGCATGTACTTGGAGAAGCGCTCGTACTCTTTGCTGATCTGGAATGCCAACTCTCGTGTGTGGCACATCACGAGGACAGACACCTGCAAGGAAACAACACAGAGGTTTTATCAACGCTTTCATCTTTATATAGCATGTACATTGTTGTTTATCTCATTTGTGTATAATGCCATTACAATATCACAAACTTCCTTTATAAATCCCCCAAATCATGACTACTTTATAATGTGAAAGAGCAAATTAGAAAATACTTAAAAAGATCTTAAAGGCACCGTGCTGGACTAGAAGCTAAAGACATCGGACATGAACTCAAACGCTTCTGGTTCTCATTCAGACAGAGACGTTTTCGGATTATCTGATTTCATCAAAGCCTGAGTAATTCCAGATTAAAGTTTGCTAATGCTGAACATAACGTCTGTATTGTTTGTAGTCAAAAACACTGGGTGTGTAACACATGCAAATTACAGTAGATAATCATACACCGAAATGTTAACCAACAACACAATCTATAGGCTTGTCTTGGGAGTTCACTTCTACTATTGTAGAAATGTGTTTGAAAATAAATGTGATCAATCAAAAAAAAAAAAATTCATATTGATCTGAAAGAAGTCTTTCTTCTTCCTGAACTGTGCTCCCAGAGCATAACAGAGCTACCCGTTCTTTTCGCTGCAGGGGTTAAGGATTCACATCTTTTCTTTAATTTCTTAGCCAACTATGTAACGTCCCATAACAACGCAGAATTAGAGAGCTTGTAAAACTGTGTAATGACAAACTCACCTGACCATCCACAGGTTCTATCTGCTGCAAGGTGGCTAGCACAAACACTGCTGTCTTTCCCATACCAGACTTGGCCTGACACAGGATATCCATGCCCAGGATAGCTTGAGGGATGCATTCATGTTGAACTGAAAGTAAAACCAATTGGCAATTATACATTTTTCTTTATATACATACTAAGCGTGCAGTTACAACATCATAAGAAACAATTTATTATGTGTGGCTGTAGTTCTATGATCAGGATCATGTCCAGGAGTTTATTTGAACTTTAAATAACCCTGCTATCCACCTTCTGAGGGATGCTCAAAACCACAGTCAACGATGGCACGGAGCAGCTCTGGTTTGAGGAGAAAGTCTCTGAATCCCGAGCTGTGGATGGATACATATGACCCCTTCACCTCCTTTTTATTTGCTGGGGTCCCACTCTCTGGGACTCCCTGAGGCTCCTCATCCTCTTCATAATCCAGAAGTTCATTATCAAGATTATTCTCTGACATCTGTATAAAAGAATGTACAGCAAGGACATTTGTTATAGTAGAGATTATATCTAAGTTCTTTAATATGTGGATTAATAGTTTATGAGAAAGCCAGGAGGTTTTAAAAGTATGAATAAATAAATCAAAAGTATATCTTTATACCTTTTACAATTATTAACCAATAAATTAATCATCATTAGACACGTACCTATATAAATAACAGTGTACATAAATTAACAGATGAACAGTGTTAATAACGAATTGTTGACGTGCTAGGCTGATAGAATAATTAAAAAAATAAGAATAAAAATGCTCAATTAAGTCAAATCTAATCAGCGAATTTAAGGCTGGGGATAGTCAGAATGGACCTCTGTCTGCTCACTGTTTAATGTCTAGTGTAATACAAAGGATAACTATCTCAAGTCAAAATGCAGGTCAGCGTGTGACCCGGTATAAACAATGGAGTCCTTCCCCTTCATTCATACCGGCTAGTTAGCAAGATGGGTCGGCAAACATTTCCATTTATGTTACTCTAATGTTGTTAATTACACGGTATTTAAAATATGTGTCTATTTAGAAACAAAATTATCTATTGCACCTAAAGCTAAGCTGTCTATATTAAATCAAAACTGAATCGGAGCGAAGCTAACATGAATTTGCATAGCATGCTAGCTACCGAAGCAACCTTCAAATCAACAAATTTGAGACGGGTGCAAAGCGTTCAAAGCATTTCTTAGTTTTTAAACACGTCTACGCATTTCAGAATGTAATGCAGAAAAAATATGAAGGAACATCAACGTCACCTTGCTATGAAATTTTACACTCCGCGGATTATCGATCTGCGTGAAACTAACGAGCTAGCTAGGAGCTTCTAACGAGCACACACGTATGCTGCGTTCAGGTACAATCTGGATAATGTTTAGCTTTCTGATTCCATTTCCAACATTAATACTTAAATAAAACACTTCGATGGCTGAATTTTCCGGTTCTTCGCCACCTTAACTCTCACGCATGAGCTTTTGTACGGTCTATGTTCTTAAGCCAAAAATCATGATCTTGTCTTTTATACCTATACTTTTTTTTTATCATTATTACGGTATTTGGAAGAACACCTGAATGCATCAGCAGAGGGCCGGTGTTGTGCCAAAAAGTGATTGTCTGCCGGTACCGGTATCGATGCTTGTTTTAGTAAAATTATAAAGAAAATGATTATACATACATTACTCTGAAAAGGTCTTCAGGGCCCCCTCCTTTATATTTTGTTAGGAAAATTGAAAATGGGTGCATCCATCGATTGAAACAGGTAAACATACATGGAGATACAGTATATAAGTAAAAAAAAAAAAAAATAAAAAAAAATAAAAAGCTTGTACAATTCTAACAAGATTTAAAGTCTGTATTTTGTAAAACCACTACCATGCCAATCAGGTGCTTCACAGATGGTTATGCATGGTAGATTTGACTGATTAAACCTTTCTGCAGTCATAATTCCGTAGAAGAGAGAATATCTCCATCAGCACTAATTGAAATGCAGTCCCAAACCAAGACAGAGCCTTCACGGTGTTTTACAAATGGCTATAGGCACTCACTGTTGTGTCTCTGTCCTGACGTCCTTTGTATGATTTGAACGAAAGAATAAAAATATGTATTCCATCAATCCATGATTTTCTAAATTTCTTAGTCTTGAGCTGGAGCTGGTATACCACTGTCCAAGACCACTTTAAGAAACCATACAGGGAGTGCAGAATTATTAGGCAAGTTGTATTTTTGAGGAATAATTTTATTATTGAACAACAACCATGTTCTCAATGAACCCAAAAAACTCATTAATATCAAAGCTGAATGTTTTTGGAAGTAGTTTGTAGTTTGTTTTTAGTTTTAGCTATTTTAGGGAGATATCTGTGTGTGCAGGTGACTATTACTGTGCATAATTATTAGGCAACTTAACAAAAAACAAATATACCCATTTCAATTATTTATTTTTACCAGTGAAACCAATATAACATCTCCACATTCACAAATATACATTTCTGACATTCAAAAACAAAACAAAAACAAATCAGCGACCAATATAGCCACCTTTCTTTGCAAGGACACTCAAAAGCCTGCCATCCACGGATTCTGTCAGTGTTTTGATCTGTTCACCATCAACATTGCGTGCAGCAGCAACCACAGCCTCCCAGACACTGTTCAGAGAGGTGTACTGTTTTCCCTCCTTGTAAATCTCACATTTGATGATGGACCACAGGTTCTCAATGGGGTTCAGATCAGGTGAACAAGGTAGGCCATGTCATTAGTTTTTCTTCTTTTATACCCTTTCTTGCCAGCCACGCTGTGGAGTACTTGGACGCGTGTGATGGAGCATTGTCCTGCATGAAAATCATGTTTTTCTTAAAGGATGCAGACTTCTTCCTGTACCACTGCTTGAAGAAGGTGTCTTCCAGAAACTGGCAGTAGGACTGGGAGTTGAGCTTGACTCCATCCTCAACCCGAAAAGGCCCCACAAGCTCATCTTTGATGATACCAGCCCAAACCAGTACTCCACCTCCACCTTGCTGGCGTCTGAGTCGGACTGGAGCTCTCTGCCCTTTACCAATCCAGCCACGGGCCCATCCATCTGGCCCATCAAGACTCACTCTCATTTCATCAGTCCATAAAACCTTAGAAAAACCAGTCTTGAGATATTTCTTGGCCCAGTCTTGACGTTTCAGCTTGTGTGTCTTGTTCAGTGGTGGTCGTCTTTCAGCCTTTCTTACCTTGGCCATGTCTCTGAGTATTGCACACCTTGTGCTTTTGGGCACTCCAGGGATGTTGCAGCTCTGAAATATGGCCAAACTGGTGGCAAGTGGCATCTTGGCAGCTGCACGCTTGACTTTTCTCAGTTCATGGGCAGTTATTTTGCGCCTTGGTTTTTCCACACGCTTCTTGCGACCCTGTTGACTATTTTGAATGAAACGCTTGATTGTTCGATGATCACGCTTCAGAAGCTTTGCAATCTTGAGACTGCTGCATCCCTCTGCAAGATATCTCACTATTTTTGACTTTTCTGAGCCTGTCAAGTCCTTCTTTTGACCCATTTTGCCAAAGGAAAGGACGTTGCCTAATAATTATGCACACCTGATATAGGGTGTTGATGTCATTAGACCACACCCCTTCTCATTACAGAGATGCACATCACCTAATATGCTTAATTGGTAGTAGGCTTTCGAGCCTATACAGCTTGGAGTAAGACAACATGCATGAAGAGGATGATGTGGACAAAATACTCATTTGCCTAATAATTCTGCACTCCCTGTATTAAGCATGGCTCCTTGAAAACAAAATATGAAGAAATGCACAATGTCTCCAAAATTTTGTACACCAACATCCATAAATGCCAATAATTAGATTTAAAAATAATAATAAAACAAACAAAAAAACAGTAGGTATCAGTTAAGCTGTATTTGCTGCTTTTGGTATGGAAAAGTGTAGTATCCAATTTGTCCACTTGATGGCAATAAAGTAATTGTCCAGTTGATGCACATTATCAATACTGTGCACAGTAAGTCAGTCACCCTTCAAGCCCTGCCTTTAGAGAGTAAGAAAATAAAAGTCAATTAAAATATATCCTGTTATTAAAACACCATCATCGTTTGTTGTATTGTGGCATGTCTCAATATGTTAGGTCACATTTCCATATATAACTGAAATTCAAGATGTCTCTAAAAAGTGAATGTGAATTTGGGGGGAATAGAGGACACTGAGACAATATTTGAATCTAAATGTTTATCACTTTACATTTGTACAGTCCAATTAATCATAGTTTAACTATAAAGTGACAGTTTTGTTAGTCTATTAAAAACCGGGTGTCTCTTGGAAGGTAAAAATAACAGAAACTAACAAAAATAAAGAAAAGGAAACTGGGATTATTTTGATTACGTATTGTGTGTTTGTTCAGTGTTGAGTGTTTCCCTGGAACCAGGTCTGCCTTTCCATAGCAGAGGCAATGTGCAGAATCTCACACCATGTAATATAATTATTTTTACTTCATACACTATGTGAAATGTGCTTGTGTTTTTATTGGCAGCATTGGTAGCAAAGCTGTAGCAGAATTCTCAATGGGGCTATTGTGATTCAAAACTGGCAAGTCTCGGCCAAAGATCTGGCCCAGAAGATCTGGCCCAGAAGATCTAATCTTGGCTCCTTTTTTCCAGCTTTAAATGCTGTATTACTAACCTCATCTTAAAAGCAACTGCACTTTGATCGCCCCCTTTCTTTACTGAGTTTACATTCTCTAATCAGATCTTGATTAAATCACATCTTGATTGATTAGTTCACATAAGTTCACATTAAACTCAGGAAAGTTAAGGTGTTGTTTCTAGAGAAACAACTAGATGTTTCTCTAGTTGTTATTTAACAGAATAACGTCTCCATACAAATCATTAACTTCTCAAATACAAAGTAGACTAGTCAATACAATAACTAATAGGTTAGTTTAAATGCTACTTACATATGAGTGATGCATCAGCACTTATAACCTCCAGCACATTTAGTTTTGACACTTTACATTATACTTATTATTATTATTTTTATTATTATTATGCACTCTCACTATCCAGTAACAGGTAGCTGCTTCTGTCGGTTATAAGATAATCAAAAGTATTACCACAAATTAGCTGAAACAATTACATGTTTTTTATTTTTATTTATTTATTTTTTGTCAGATAATGAATAATATCGTTGCCAAATACCGATAAATCCGTTTAACTGACACCGCTCTGTGACACCTGCGGAGCCCGCCTTCTAACAGAATAAAGCTCCTCGGTGATTGGTTGTATACGTTGTCCTTCCACTGGAATCCCGTAATTCTGCCCTGCCATTGGCTCGTGGCGTGTCGCTCTCGCCTCGTTCCGCAGTTTGATTGGTTCGCCTTACCTCGAGCTCAACCTGAAGCCTAAGAACGCCAGCCATTCTGTGTGATTTACTTGCAATGATTGATGCATCCGTTTATACCACATCCCTGCTGAGCCGTTGACTACATCACACGGCTGTCATGGTTATTTCAGTGGACGCCTCCAGAAATATTTTTCTCCTCTAAATTCGGTTCGCACGCGCACGTCCCCTCTCACCGCGTGCGCTGCCTCGCGACCAGCGAGCGAGAGACGCGGCGCTTCCTCCCCGGTCGAACGGCGGCAGGAGGATGGCACTGTGCTGGACGGCGTATTTGTCCTCGGTGGTTTATTAAGATTTTAATTAGCCGGTAACACGCGTTTGACGTTTACGACAGACCGGCTTGGGAGCGACGCTAAACACACCGCTCCGATTATGGAAAAGGAGTGCAGGTAAGCGTTAACGAATCGTATTTGTTTATTTGACGGTTTTATATTTTAATTAAACATTAGCGTTTTCACGAGCAGTCAGTTGAAGGGCTTGCGAGCTTATTGGTTTATTAAATGCTATGATAACTGAACGGGCCGACATCAGTAGCAGCCGCTGCTTCCAGGGTCTGCTCCATTTGTATCAGTGAAAAAAACCCACTGTACAACATGCCAGCGGAGACGCGGCCCATTCATTAGCACATAAACCATATTTCTTGCTAATGCTTAGCACGCTGCTGGTGTGCCATGTTTATATCGTCTTTTCCTCAATGTCCCGTCCTCGTTTCGTGTCGTTACACAATCATGTTGCCGTAGGAAGCCGGGACATTTGGTGCCGCAAAGCGAGAGGATGATGTGTCATTTTGGCCACAGATGTTGATCCAGCCGAGCCATGAGCCGACTGCAGAGCATGCAGGCCCCTGTAGTCCAGGCATCCTTAAGCAACAGCAGCAGGCCAGGATAATGAGCTGTCATGTCCAAACAAACCAGGCCAGTAGATTACAGGATCTTGGAGTATGAGTTTGCAAGATGGGATTATCGATAGCAGAGGGACTGCTACAAATATCTCCCTCCAGATGTTTACTGTACTGCTCATGCATGCCCTCTAACTACTCATCATAGGTGAATCCCGTTGTTCTTGCTGTATTTATCTAATCAGAGTGGGGTTAACAAGTAAATCCTTTGTAATGTGCTTGACTGGCTTTACTGCTCTTACTACAGGCGAGTTAAATAACTCACTACTGACTCATGAGGGCAGACATGCTGTATAATTTTAAAAAACCCAACTGTAATAACAAAAATAGAGAAAGGGTGGGTTAAATACACCACACGCCTGACTAGTCAAGAAATTAAACAATTCTCCACCCTTCTTCCCCCAAGTACTCTTTCTTATCTTTTTTAAGAGGGCAGACAGTCTGAGGATTTTATTAAATTGCTCTGTTGACAAGTTCAGTGCTCCATGAATGAGGGCTTGCACTGAGTAATGGGTGAATAATGGGCTTGTCATGTGTTGATGTGAGAGTCAGTGAGATAATGTTTATTTTTACCTGTATAATCCACTCACTGTGCAAAAGCCTTCTCACACATTTTGCTGTCAAGGAAACCGGTATCAGATTCTCACATCCTGGTGACCTTGTTTTTAAGCGCAAAGGCCTGAAACTTCATCTTTATCTGATCCAGCAAAGAAATAGGAACAAGTGACTGGTACTCTGTGACATGCAAACACACCCTAGTTCTTCCCAGCCAATCTTTTCCTTTGCGCTCTGCAACTGACACTGCTTCCTCATTATCTGTGTAAGACTGTGGTGAGCAAAAAGGCTCCGGGCAGTGTCTTAAAGATAAACAATCTCAGAGATGCGTGTACACCTTACATGTGTGCATTTGTTTAATGTGTGTAGCAAGAACAAGAGAAGGGCTATCACCTCACAGCTTTGTCAGTGTACTATACAGATTCTGTACATGCTGCTGTCCAGGGTTATTGTTGTCTGCCACTGTGTGTGGTTGTAGGAGAGGACCATCAGTAATAAACAGGAGCCCCATGTGTGTGTGTCCTCACAAGATGGAAAGATTGATTTTTTTTTTTTCCTCACGCCTGAAACAAGACTGGTCTTTAATGACTGGTCTCAGTAAAGATGTCTCTTCTTTGAAATCTTACGCTAAAGCAAAACATTTGATCTACTATAGTGTCTTAATGCAGCAACAGCAGCATAGATTAATAATAAAATAGTGACATTATGATATTTTTTTATTTTTTTGTTAACAGTTCTATTCATTGATTCAATGGGGAATCATTATTATCATATATGCGCAGTTTCTCTTCAGATGGACTTAATTTTTTCATGTACAGGACAATGATGTTTTACTCAGTGTTTTACTCCCAAGGTTTAAATGCAGCTTTTCCTCACACTGTAGATGTTTTGTTCGCTGATTAGGTTAGTATGCGGTGCTGTGCAAAAGTCTTGTGTCACTCCTTATCTCTTTATATTTTGCTGGGTAAATTGGGAAGTGGCTGTGGTGAATAATAGAAACATAAATGAAAATGCAGTATATGTTTGGATAATTCTAACGAACTTGAAAGTTGATATTTGATATGGCCACCTTTGTTCATCAACAATGCCTGAACCCTCATACGCTCTTCTTTTGATGTTGGCTGCCTTTTGTTTTGATGATCCCTCACTGCTTCAGTAATGTTGATTTCTGGGCTCTGAGTCACGTGCTACTCCATACTGCCCTTATTTATGTTAGTTTTTGCGGTCCTTCTTTGTTCTGGGTGCACCTTAATTTACTGTTACACACACACACACACACACACACACACACACACACACACACACACACACACACACACACACACACACACACACACACGTTCCATGCAGGTTGGAGCTGACAGAGACAGATGAAGTGAAGAACTGTTAACACGGCTGGTTACAACATCTTACATTCCTGTAAATGTGGTAAAAGCTTCCAAACACGTACTGCCTCTAAGATACAAATGACAGTGACTTTTCTTTGTCGTCAGTGTCTTTTAGTCATACCTGCTCACCCTGACCACAGTTGCAGTTAAATTGAAACTACGGCAAACATATAAAGAAAAGCTGTTGTTGTAGCCAATGTGAAGGGCCTCCAAACTGCCTTCCTTTGCTGTTAGCTAACTATGCTCTGTTGCCGCTGTGTAGTGTAGTAAACAACATGTAGCTCATCATCACCTATATCCGATCCAGCTTTACAAGTAAGGATTGGACTGGTATGTGATCCAAATATCAGATCACGGCATCCCCAGATGCAATCCATGCAAAATGTGATTAAAGTGGAGATTTATGGTATAGTAATAATAACAGAATAGTGTTCCTTTAAAATACTCTGTTTGGACTGATGCTTGGGGTTCCTGCTTGGTTTGCTGGCTGTCTGTGTTTATGGTTGCCTGGCCATTTGCATGGCACTGCACTTCATCTCTTTTGCTGACACATGGAAACAGGGAGCTGCTTGATGACCTGACTGCTGTGGTTCAAGCTCACTATGACTGCAGCTCCTCCTCAGCCCTCCTCTGTCTGGTTTATTGTTCTCTGCAGATTTGTAACTAGATTTGTGTTACCCTGCAGGTTTCACACAGACTGAATCGTGATCTCATTTTCATACTGCTGCACTTGGGATTTATACCAAAATGTAAATTTGACTTATATACCGTAGGGCCATATTTATCAAGGCTTGTGTACATGAAACTATATTCATTCATTCACCTGTTTGACTAGTAATTTGATGTAGCTTCTTTGGCAAAAAGAATACCAAAAGAATATGTTATTGTTATGTTCATGCCTTTGATTACCAGTATTTATTTATTTTTTTAAACATGGGGTTTTTCTGTACAAAAGATTGATGCCTTGCAACTGAACAGTTAATGTTTAGCTGTCATTTAAAATTAACACGAGGGAATGATTTACCATAGTATGAACCTATGAGAGTATGATTAAAAAAGTGAGATACTGACATATTATGAAATCCATGTCATCACATGGGGCTCTTGCTGTTGATTGTTTTTTACAATATTTGTGGAATTTGACTATGACTTGATGTGCTCTCAGTTTTCTGCACAGTAAACACTGTGTTTAAAAGGTTTTACATATTAGATGGCAGTGAAATGTCTTCATCTGCTCAGATCATCATGCTTCTGGAGCATCTTGGTCAAGGGTGTTTCCAGGAGTTTCAGTGGCACCACTGGGACCAAGAACAAGACGATCAATAAATACAGTGTAGATAAATCAGTGGAGAAAGTAGCGATGTCATCATATCAGAGAGTTAAAAAAAACCTGTAATAAATAAATATATAAACAAATAAAGGGGGAAAACCCAACTGATTAGCCCATGTAATCAACATAAACTAATTTATTAAAAAGTAGTTTTAAATCACTTCTATGGTGGTGGCAAACTCTTTATATAAAGTGTTAACACTATAATTTACAGCACACAGACTGAAACGTTAGGATGGTTTCTACCCTGCTGACATTACTGCACCTATGCTGCCATCATGAGTCCCGGAAAAACTGCAACCTCTGTCTAGAACACCCTGGGTCCTTAAGTCTGTTTACTAAAACACAGGTTAAAATCTTGTGCTGTGGTCAAGAGAAGTTTGTTCCAGCTCAGAACAATCTCCAGACTAAAATCTGTTTGAAACACTCAGTAAAGGTTTCTACATGGTTTTCTTAAATCTAGACTGGACTACTGTAATTCACTGTATACTGTATATTTGCTCTTCTACAATTAGTGCAAAATGCTGCAGTCAGATTACTGACTGGGACAACAAAAAGAGAGAGATCATATTACTCCAGTATTGATAGTCATGCACTGGCTGCCTGTACATTACAGAATCCAGTATAAAGTGGCACCGTTTGTATTTAAAGCCTTAAATGGTCTACCTATCAGCATATCTATAGGGTAGAAATAGTTATCCAACACAAGTTTTTAACTTAAACACAGCATGCTGTGTTTAAGTTAAAAACTTGTGTTGGATAACTATTTTGCAAACTCGATAAACAAATATTTAGTCCCTTTACATAAGTAAAAGTTGTAATTCTACCTTAGTATCCTTTAGTGCATCTGTTTTCAAATCAAATATATATTTTAAGTTCCTACAGTAAAAACATTCATTATGCAAAATGGCCCTTTTCAATCTTTATTAGGGGAGCTGAGCAGTCCTATGCTCCCCCTGAGCTTTATTATATTTCCATTTTCCTGAGAGGCTTCAGGCAGTTAAAATTAAATTTGAGAAAATAAGATCATTTAACAAAAAAACAAACCAAAAAAAAAAGATCAAACAAATACAAATTTCCAGCAGCAAACAGCAGATGTTTGTAATCAGAATGGGTGATTAAACAGCTCGACAACTGATTAGTGCTTCTGACAGCACTGCTGGGAAAGTATGAAATCTTTAAATAATGTAATGAATGCAACAGGAAAGCAAAAATAAGTCAGCGACTGAAAAAGCTTAACCACCAACTGGCTTTAGACACGCCGTGCCAAGCCGTGAAAACATGCGTTTCCTTCCACCCCAGCCTCACAGCAGGGATGGTTGTATTGAGCTACACGTCTGTGATCCTGTGAATCTTTGCGGGCTGGAGTTCAGCTTCACTCCTGTAGTCTGAAACAGCTAGAAGCTTCATTTATTGTTGACTTCACACCTTTTCAGATCTTCTTTAGGCTAATGGACAGCTTTCTCCTGCTTCACAACATTGGTGTCAGACAGGATTCTTTTATTGTGAAAGCCTTTGAAAGAAGTCATTAGTTTAGCAATCATTGCCTGATTGTCACTGTTCAGTACATAGCTTTTTGTGTTTACCTGTATGGAGAAGAAATAGAGTTAACCATTCAGTTATTCTCGGTCTTACCATCTTGTAGTTCACTTTTGACATTATGGATGTTTAACTTTTTTTTTTTTTTTTTTTTCTCCAAAATATTGATTAATCTGACCTGTTCAAATCTGATCATTCAGTGGCACAAAAGAGTCAGCTGTGACTTGAAGTCAACAGTAGGTTGTATGGATGGCCATTTCTAGACAATTTCCTGTCACAATGGCACTCAGGGGAACCAAATCGTCTAGAAAGGGATACTAATTACATTTAGAGCAGGAAACCATCAGTCATAGGAAGTGAGCAGGGTCAGTAGACTTTGTGAAGTCTCAAAACAATATTCATTGGCTTTGTTAGTTAATTTTCCCCAAATGTGTCTCCTCCTCATTTATACCCAATACCATAGCATGTTCAAACTTGACAAATCTGGAAAACCTCTGCTGCACTATATGCACATAAACACTCATTGATATATATACTGTGCAGTCGATACATGAGAGCTGTTTGGAGCGCAGATTGTCATTACAATACTACTAATGACGATGGATGATGTCTGCAGGAGTGTCAGGTAGCTGGTGAATATAGACTCAGATTCACTGTTGAATATCTCTAGCAGATGGAAGACAGGGTTAGAAAGTATATTGGCTTCACAGATTCAGTGGTAATTAACAACTAGACAAAGCTTTGCCTGGAAGCGGGAGGGAAGCTGGATTTTATGACCTTGACGTCATTTGATTAAAAATCAGTGTACACAGAAGTTAAAAATAGTGACTGAGCTGTGACTTCAGTTATATTCATGAGTTAAATGATCACCCAGAGACAGAGTTTAAAGTAACAGCATGTCTTACTTTTCAGACATTGCACAGAAGTACGCTCCATAGAATGTTAAAATCAAAATCAAAAATAAGAACATCCCCATCTTACAATGGGATGTTTTGAGCAGTGTGGAGACCAGCAGCAGTCACAAGGATAACGGGTACAGTAGTTGAATAGCGTGCCAGAGAAGAGTCCACGTGTCAGAAGCTAAGCATGAGATCATGTTGGGACAGCGAGGAGGTTAGCAGCTACAGATTAACAAGGGTCATGCTTGTTGTCACAGCAGGAAGACTGTGACAACTTGCTAATTTTTGTGTTTGTTTTTATTTTGTTTTTGTAAATCTTGATTATTATTTTTTTTTTAGCTTTGTGTTTTTGTGTTTTTCTTACACCTCCAAGTGTATGTATAATGTAATTCCTCTAAGGAAACTGCGGATCCATCTGTTTATTACTTGATCTCCCGAAGAGATCAAAAGAGAGCATTTTGTTTTTGTCACCCTCCCTATTATAACTGCCTCAGGGTGGATCAGTGTCAAAGTCGAGCCCAGATGGGGACTGTGAAGACCTTTTTTTTTTTTTTTTTTTAAAAAAGCACTAATGTTTTGTTAATCGTAAACATCGTAAAGTAAGGTTCCCATGCAATATATGCATATAACATTGCAAATGCAAATTCATGTTAAATCACGGGGGGTGGTGTGTGTTTGTGTGCAGAGGACAGTCAGAGGGGGAGATAATGGCCCTGTCTGTTTGTGTGGACAGTGAGAGCTCGGAGAGGATGCATTCAAGCATAGACTATGCACAATGCCATAATTGTACACAGTGGCGCGGTGGTGGAGAAACTAAACATGTGCATCACACAGTCGTTCACATATTTATCAACAAATCATTATCGAGGTAGGATTTTATAAACACAGGTTACAACGAGTGTGGAGAAATGCCAAGGCACAACTAAAAAGTAACCTTTCATTTGGTGCACACGCATGCTAAGAAAAGCAAATATAAGTCAAATACCATCACCACTACTTATTACCTTATTACTCTCTCAGTTCTCTGCAGTTCCATGCCCACAATGACATTACTGCAGGCCTGCAGTCATATACAGAACAACAGCCAAGCTCTGAAAATATGGCTTGTTTTGCTTTGCCAGAGACCTTCACAATGTCACTGTGTGTGTGTGTGTGTGTGTGTGTGTGTGTGTGTGTGTGTGTGTGTGAGAGAGAGTGTGTGAGAGGGTATGAGAGAGAGAGACAGAATGGGGCAGGGGGACTTTTAAGTCCTGCATGACTCACACCTTTTACAGTGTGGGTTGACCACAATGACACGGCTGAATAGTGCTTTGTAGTACTGAAAACCTCTCAAACGTCTTCTCTGTTATTCCTAAAAGGCAGTCCCTTTAGAAGATGCTATAATGGCATGTAGAATATTTTTAATGCAGTACATTAACCCAGTATTCAATTCATCTAAAGACCTCTTTATTAAGTCTTTATGTATTAGTCTAAGCTTGAGTCGTATTGTTTGGTCAGCAATAATTTAAGCCCAGCAGGTCTGGCCGAAGGAAAATCTGGCGTGGATATTTGTCCATATCGCTGTAATAATAGCAGCAGGCACTGAGTTTGCTGTCCATAAAGAGTCGGCATTGAGACATATATAATTTAAATATTCTATGATATACTTTTGTGTCTTTGGTGCAAAACATCGAAGCTTGGCCAGGATAGTGAACACGAGCCCTCTGTATTCACCTGCTGCTTGCTGGGAAGCGAGAGCCAGAGGCTAAAATGCCGCAGGTATCATGTAGAGTTATACATTGTGTCAATAACTGAGCTCACTTCAGTCTTGCTGCTGGGGTTGAGGCTTGATTGACAAGGCAGTTTCATCAGGTGCTACACCAGTCTGTCAAATGAGTTTCAGAAGAAAAGCCAGATTGACATTATCTTTTGATTGTTGCAGCAAATCCTGTTAAATCAAAGTGATTGTATTTCAGATTGGGTTTTTTTTGTTTTTTTTGAAGAAGCCCTTTTACAAATGTGATTGGTTTCATAGGCTTGTTAATGGCTCTTTTGATTGGGCTGGTTAAGATGCATGAATGTGGGCCTTGTTTCTCCCCCATGCACTGTTCAGACAGTTATGCTCCTCTGCTTTCCTCTCCCCTCCTGCAGGCTGTATTTCTGCTTTCCTTGCTGTTTATGTCAGCTTCATGTGCTTCATGTTTTTCAGGCCAATGAATGTTTCTCTTTAATTTTAATGCCCTGTGACAGAGCTGAATTTCTTTATTGCGCTGTTTTGGAGTTTTTCGATGTGAAGACAGTTTGATCTGAGTCAGTTAGATATGATAGTTTTAATGAATTCACTACACCGCTGTTGTTCGTTGGGATTAAACTGACTATGAATAGACGGATTATACAGATTATTAGCTGACCAGCAGTTAGTGTGTGTGTGTGTGTGTGTGTGTGTGTGTGTGTGTCACACACATCTATAAAGCAAGCTTGGGAGATCCAGAGGAGTCAACTGTAACCATTTTTAGCCACTTTACAAAGCAGCACTACTGCTAATGTTCTGCACAGACACACTGTGTCAGTCCCTTCATTTCTGCAGCCCAGTCCCACACCACAATATGTAATGTCTCTGTTAGTCCACAATGCAAAACAGTTTATTTTCAACTTAAAGACCTGCAAACTGTGAGATGCATACCTTTTGGGTTTTTTTGTTGTTGTTTTTGGTTTAGCTTGTTGTAAGGACAAAACTCATCTGACATCCTATCAAAATGCAAAGTGCAGCAGAGTTAATGTTGTGAATGAGCGTCATCTTCTCCTAACCCAGACTAATTAGTTTTTTGGTGCTTTTTAAATGGAGGTTCATTTCCCCACTTGGTACGGTTCATTTGTGCAGATGCAAACAAAGTAATCAAATTTGGGCGCAGACCAAAACAATCGCAGCGAGAACATTTGGAGACAGTGGTGTCAGTCCAGGTCCAAACAAACTCCAGGCATTGAACCCAGTGGCACGCTGCAAGTTTATGCAAACACCTTCTCATAGCCAGTATGTATCTGAGATGTGATAGAGTACCAAGAACATGCGGAATGTAGTAACCAGCCCTAAAATGAACCAAGGGCTCACTAGTCCAAAATTGTCCAGAACACAGCACCTTTTCATGCATTTATTTTTGTTGCTTTTTCTGAGACACATTTGGCCAGTAAATGGACACACCTGGTTTGTAGTGACTCATTTTGTTTTGGAGTTTTCTCTGTGAAAAGAAACATAATCACAGGAAAAAGCTACAAGTACTCATGTCCTGATTCTAAAAAATTTACAGAGAATTTGGGTTGTCAGATAGTCAAACAAAACGGCAACTAAAATGTAATCTTAAAGTCATGCAAAAATAAATATAATTCTACCACACACGTGCTCTACAAATGTGTAGCATTTGAGTGAAAGTGGGATTTTTACACACATAGAATAGTTTGTATTTGTATATGTGTTGAGTGAGTATTTGCTTTGCTTGTTTTCTTTGATATGGGTAAAGATTTTTACACTGGCCTTCCATAGCCCGATATCTTCAGACATATTAGGATGAAAATGTGGGAAATCCAAGGTCAAAATGTGCTGTCTAAGAGAAGTGGGAATCATTGTTATTGTGATAAAAAGCATTTTGATTTATTGCTTCAAAATGGGACTGTAAAGCAGGCACACTGACCAACACTGCTATTACAAGCTGTCATAAATGTTACATTCACCTGGCCAGCTAAACTGTTTGTATTACAGTCATCTAGCTTAATTGAAAAGGTGTCGACTATTGTACTGTTAAAGGTATTTTGAGCTTAAAATGGCATTCAGCAGTCGCTTTTGTTACTTGTTTTGAGCAAGTAAACAAAAGTCCTAGTTTTACATAGCCTTGTATCGAGTAGGTCTGCACATAATGTAGGTGATGAGATTGTGTTACTTTTTTAGCTTATTCCAAATTGGAAGCTTTGTTGAGCTGAGTATGTTGAGTTTTAGTTTAGTTTAGTTTTTTTTCGGTTCAGTTGAATGAACGTTAGCTTTGCCATACTTGGCTAACATCCTCTGTATGTGAGATGAGATCTTATGTTTGCACTACTCCCCAAGTACTTTACTTTCATATAATATTCCTTACAAATCCCACATGTCACATCCATATGCTTCATGTTTAAAAAAAATAAATATGTCCATGCATCTAATTCAAATGTGGATGATACTTTTCAGATTTTTTTATTTTTTATTTTTTACTTTCCCTGATCCCTGCTTCCACCTTGGGTTTACCAACTTCCTACTGTGCGACTGACGTTACCTCGCTAGAAAAATCATTAACCTCAACGGCACCATCTGGTGAAGTGAAAAAGTAATTGGTTTTATTATTCTACTGCTGACAAGTTACTTTTTATTTGAAACCATATGATATGATATCGATATCTGGTGTCTTTCTTTCAACACAGCATCGCCATGTGTTATATCAATCGATTGCTGTATTGATTTTTTTTTTTTAATTACCCAGGCTAACATTAGCTAGTAAAATATTACGTTTATGCCAAACTTGTGCTTTGTAAGGTCCTTATCACTGAAAGTATCAAGCACACAAATGCACATGTAGCTTCTTCTTCTTCTTCTTCTTCTTCTTCTTAATCCTTTATAAAAGAAATTCAACTACAGCTCAAAAAGCATTATTGCATCAACAACCTGCTGAATGATGAAGCCTTTTTTTCCTCCTGGGAAATCACACCTCAGTTTATCTTATGAGGAATTCAATTAAAAACTTCCCTCAGCCTTCTGTTCCAAACCAGCGGTGTCAGCTGCTTATAAACTGTGTGAAATCTGAGTTTATCTCTCTGAATTTACTCTGTAATTCATTTGATTTGTTTAATAGTCTGGTTTTAATAAATTCCTCAGCTGCTTGCAGTCATTTTGTGGCACTGTTTCTGAATGTAGATGAATGTGTGACCATGTCTTAGTCCTTCTGAAAGCTGTGCAGTGTGATCTTAACCGAATAACAGTGTAACAAGTAATTTGCAGTAACTTTTTATTGTGATTTTTTTTTTTTTCTTTTTCTTTTTATATGCTGACAGGTCGATTCTTCTCTCTGATGGAGGAAAAAAACAAAACAAAAAAAACAAAAGTTGTGATTATGTCTGTGTAAACCACATTAGAGCACTCAAATCTGTGTCGACATATCAGCATCACTGGTTCCACTCAGCCAGGCATGGCAAAACCACCTCTCTGATCACAGAGTTCAGAGAGTGATACAGTCTAAGAGCCACTGCCATAAACATGTAATATGTATATGTTAATAAATATAGAAAAAAACAGTTATTACTTATATGGTCAAATAAAGATTTGATTGATTTATATTTTTACCTTCAGAAAACTATAAAATCTGCTTTGATAGTCTTGTCAGAAACATATTGAAGGATAAGATAAATATTGGAGCCACGCAGCACCAGACAATAAAGTCTCTAAATAACACTTTTTACAAAGTGGAAGCAGGATAAAGAGAAAATTAGCTCCATACTTATTGATTTCTGACTCAGAAACTTGATTATTACTATAACTCATTGTTCTACATCAGACTGTCAGCTTCACCTTCTTTATCCTTCATAGAGCAGTGACATGAAATTTACACCCCAGGGGCCAAATCAACCCAGTAATAGGTTGCCATCTGGCCCGCAAACAGTTTTCTGTTTTACTAAATGAAACTGACTGAAGAGGATCAAAGCTTTGTTTAATGTTGTGTTAACTCTTTTCAATGTAACCACAGTATTTTTACCTGTAGCTTTAGAATAGATAGAAATAGACTATTAGGTGTGGGTGACATAGCCTCCAAATTATATCACTATATTTCAAGGAAATTATGATAATATTTCTGACAGTAATGGGGGGAAAACATTATTGGAAGCACTTTTTGGTGCTTCCAGCTTACAGGCAGTGGTATTTATTAGTGTGAATAAAAATAAAGGACAGTTTCCATCCTTCTTTTCCAGTGAGTTAATGCCATGTTGACAGAGTACCTGATTCAAAGGGAGAATCTGTTGCTACAAGGCACCACCAGCAGCAGCAGTACAGTGCAATAACAGTGACACATTAAATTAAGAACAAAATTAGCCTTTGTACTATTTTCTTTGTAAACTTTAAATCAAATTTGCATAACTGCTAAATACTTTAACAGAAAAGTAACTTAATCATGTAACTCCTGAGGAGTCGGCACAATAGTGTGAAAGTTGAAAAATATGTTGTACCTGGAGTGTTTGATCTTGAGTTGAGCTTGTTAAAAGCTGCTTAAAGCCCACACATAACCAGCTAGCATATAGCTAGCATGTCCGCCTTCATAGGCTAGATGTTTTTGGTGGTGTGTTTTTTGCCTCAAGTGATGAAACAAGTTTGTTGTTTCCACCTTTAGCAGGAACAGTTTTGTTGCATATTTTGTAAAGCATTGAGCTTTCTTGGAGGTTGTTGTAGTAACTCCCTGCTCCTTTTTTACTAAATTGTCATCAGAGAGTCACACTCAGCTCTCCTTGTTAGTAATGCCTGGGTTATTTTTGTCATTGTGTGCACTAAGGAGCATAAACGCTTGATATCGTTTGATATCATGATATGATACTTTCATATCGCATCATTATACTGGTATTATCAGGCAATATAGTATGGCACCTGTGTATTAACTTATCAAGTTAATAACAATGACATGAACTAAACTATGTTTGGTTTTTATTTATTTAGCCTTTGCTCACATACATTTCTTTTAATTCTTGGCAGGTTTGAGGACCTCTGATCATATAGGCTTGCCTGGTGGCCAATCAGGCAACAGCCAGGCTCACTAAGGAGGGAGACATACAGTGAGACTGGGAGACGTTTTTTTTGAGCACACCAGCACTGCTTTACCCACCTCACGCCAACCTCAGCGTCATGTCTATCCCCAGCGGCAGCCCGGAAAGAGAGGGCTCTGGTGGGGCTCCCCCTCAGCTGGAGTGCCCTTCCTCCCCACCTGGCATGGATCCAGATCCCTCATCGAATGGCAGCCCTGTGCTCAGCCCAGACTCCTCTTCCCACGATGCAGTGCTGTCAGCACCTGCAGCCTCCCCAGCAGACTCCGAGAACTTGAGTCCTGATGAATTAGAGCTGCTAGCCAAACTGGAGGAGCAGAACAGGTAAGATCAGTAGTTTTCATTGTTGTGTTAAGCTTTTAAACTGAAAACACAGCAGTTTTTTAGCTTCAATGTGGCCCAGGATTTATTAACTATTTGACTTTTTTTTTTTTTTCTTGTATAGGAAGCCAGTCAAATCAAAGTCTTTGTAACAAACTTTGTAGCACCATATCAGACTAAAAAAAAAAAACCAACTGTGTGAGAGCTGCAAGTTTAATTGCAGTTTTCACAAGAAAATGAAAACTGCATGTTTAAGAACCCTGTTTATGTTTGATGCACTGATTGTTGCATGTGCAAAGTGTTATAGCAACACAGCATTGTTATCAGAATGCGGTAGTCTCTTTTTGCAGAAAATCTTCCCCAAAAAATCTGCTTCTGCCTTGATTTAACACAGAGATGCCTGAAGAGATTCGCCTGTTCACAGGGAGATGAAGCTGAAAAGACACTAAAGCGTATTGCATGCCAGCAGTTATGACTTCACATTTGGCACACACCACTGAGCACAAGGACAACAGTGAGGATGAACTGCTGTTAGAGTCACCAGGCAAATCTAATAAAAAACACTTAAAAAGATTGGCAACTTTGGCCCAAAATAAGCATTTTTTTTTTTCTCTGCAGATTTACTCACTATTACATTGTCAATATCTGCCTCATCTCACCTGAAACTCTGAATGAATGTCTTGCTAATTGAAAAATTGGAAAATTACTATTATGTTCATGCCTGTGAGTGTATGTAAACTTCTTACCACAACTGTAGATACTGTGAAGGAACGAGCTGGTTAGGCATGAAGTCACAGAGCAGTTACAGAAAAAGTAGATTTTATTTTATCTAAAATTGCCAAGAAAACCCAACAAATTTTTACAAAAGTTAAAATATTTTTATGAATCCTTGAAAGAGATCAAATAAATAGCTAAACTCAAGTTGTGTTATATAATCCCGTGTTCAGTGTTGGGAAGGTTACTAAAATGTATTCCACTACAGATTACAGAATACATGCCCCAAAATGTATTTTGTAACGTATTCCGTTACGTTACTCAATGAGAGTAACATATTCTGAATACTTTGAATTACTTAATAATATATTATGATGCTTTTTACAACTACATGACTGTACTATTGCTGTGTGATTTATTACTATTACTGAAGGCTACTCGCCATACCAATACCAACTAGATTTTTAAATCTTAATATAAAATGAGTAACAGTAGGGTGGACATTAGGTAAGGCTGCACTTTTTGCGGCGATCACAAACTATTCAGCACGTATATAAAACAGGTCCCATAGTAAAGGGACCTCTGGCTAATACGTCGGGTTGCGTGTCGGGCTGGTAACCGAAAACTAGCTTTACTTTGTTGTCTGGGTCAACTTTGCTAGCGAGAGGCAGAGAGAGGCGTTGAAAGGCTGTTCAAACGGAACTTATTGTTTTGGAGAAAAACACGAACACAGTGTACAGTCAAGTCTTAATAGCTTACTTACAACTGGGCTACACTGCCCATGAGGCTACATTCTTTAGGGCTATGCCTGTAACACTCTGCCTTCATATTAAATACTTTTTTGAACAATAATTTTTACAAATATTTTGTCACATCATTATGCGGGCCGCAAGTAGAGGTGACAAGGGCCGCGACATTGAAACACAGGCATTAGAGGCTCTTAATGCGTGTTTTGTTTGGGTTTCCACCAGCGTGGAATTACCAAAAATACAGAGGGGACAGCCTAACATATGAAACAGGAAAAGACCCCTGTGTAATCCTTTTTTTTTTTTCTTTTTTTTTTTTAAACAAAGTAACCGTATTTGGAATACCACCTTTTTAAAATGGTAACTGTAACGGAATACAGTTACTCATATTTTGTATTTTATATACGTATTCCATTACTCCCCAACACTGCCCGTGTTAATATTACAACTAACTGCTCAAACAGAACAGACCCAAAATCAGCTTAAACAAACCAAAGACGGACCCAACAAACAAGAGACAAAGGAGAGATAAAAATACTGCCTCATCCGATCAAATGAGAGACACAAGAGGAGCATACACTCTAACAAATGAATTCATTAGAAGGAAACAAACCCAAGAGTTATAGTTATAGTAACTGTAATGGTTACTTTATATTAACATAAATTAATTAGAACTAAAGTCAAGAGTCCAAGGAAATAGTCCTGGATTCCTGGGCATTCCAGGACGTCAGCAGCTAAACAGACTCCACGGCATACTAAGGTTAAACTGTGTACCACAAATAGAACAAAGGTATTTCAATAAATGCTAAACAATTACGAGAATGATGTGCGATATCAAAGATTGTGTTGTCAAGTTTGTGTTCGTGGAACTCAATTATGATGAGAGGTTCCCTGCAGCAAGGAGCCTTCATGGTGTTACGGCTTCTTTCTAGGATTGTTAAAGTTCACATATGGAACAGAAGGGAAACACTCTGCCCAAATGCTTGCATGCAACTATATATTCACGTCAGGAAACACTTCAGGGTTGAAAAAGACACAAAGGTACATCTAGATAGAAATTCGCATTGAAATTACCATTTTTGACATCCAAGTGTAATGGAGTCAGGCATGATGGAAAATAGGATTTATAGCAAATGTAAAACTTTTCTGGTTTTCTGATTAATACAGCTGAATTGTGTAGCCTCTGTTAATAGTCACAATAGCAGGAGGGTCACATGAACCACCATGGGGTTCACTCAAGACCAACTTTCTTTAGAGAATAAAATTTTATAATCAAAAAGGATTAAAATAAGATATTTTGCAATTTCTATGTTGTGTGTTACTTCAGGAAGCTCTGTGTTTCAGGATCTATTTTTCCAGGGATAAATTTGAACATTTATTTTCTTGGCTTCAGAGAAAATAATTGTTGTTGTTTTTTATTCAAGGTTGAGGTTTAATCTGTGTTAGGTAATGTTTAATCCCACACAACCAGGAGCACTAGCCTTTGCATTGGAATTTGTATTTATAAATGTGTTACCTTAAATAATCCACCACTGCAGAAGGAGTGTTTTCATTAGGCTGTATTTACTGCCATCAAGCTAAAATCCCAAGAAATCACTTTGAGAAGAAGAACAACAGTAGCACATTTTCAGCTTCACAGCCAGTCCCAGCAGAATGGTCAGAGTGCTGGACGGAGGTGTAAAGTGACTTAAAAGAAACAGACATTTGAGGTCAAAGTGGACTGAACCTTGGAGTAAAGAGCTGCCCTTCTTAATCACATCACCTCTGCATTTTGCTGCCCTGCTGTACAGCAGACTCCACAAGGACTTAAAGGAAATCACTCGCCCCAGCCTATATTTGAGTTCGAGTTCTTCCAAATTCAAACTCATAGTTCAGGAGCATTTTAGCTTTAGCTTAGCATATAACCATTAAACGCCCTTCCCACCTAAATAAATGAATAAATAAACCAAGGGGAACATGCCTTGCAGCTGCTGGTGCCTCTCTAAATTTAGCATTTTTTGCAATGTCACATTCTGCCTCTCGCTCTCGCTTATCTTAGCTTAACTCTCCAGTGTGTAACATAAATAAGCTCTCCTGTGTGATCAGTCATAAATTCAGCTTCCTGTTCTCATAATCTGTGTCTTCACGCAGGTTGCTGGAGGCTGATTCCAAGTCCATGCGGTCAATGAGTGGCTCGCGACGCAACAGTGGCTCCTCGCTGGTCTCCAGCTCCTCGGCCTCCTCAAACCTGTCGCACCTGGAGGAAGACACGTGGATCTTATGGGGCCGCATCGTCAACGAATGGGAGGAGTGGAGACGCAAGAAGGACAAACTCCTGAAGGTGAGGGGAGAGTCTGACACTTGAAGTGGAGAATGAAGTATTTGGAAGGCACATGTGGTTTTTTTCACTGAGAATGAGTCACTGAGTGCGATTCAAAATAAGAACACCAGTAAGGAAATTATGAGCCTCCTCATTTTATTTTTATAGTTGGCGGGTCACATTTCACAAGTCGATTTTCCAATTTGTTTCCTAATGTCTGACTCATATTCTGTTTTTGCTTTGTTTTTTTTAAGTGGCTGGTTGGTCATTTATAGCTTTGCTCACAGACTATGACTGGTTTATTTCTATTCGTGAAGTCACAGTGGGTGTCCTTTTTCTAGCTGTCTGCAAGTGTGCTCAAAAATGTCTCGCAGTGTTACCCTCAAAGTCAGCACAAACAAAAACACTATTGGTATGAAGCTGTCTTTTTTTGTTTGTTTGTTTTTAATACAGTAAAATACCAATAATCCCCTCTATCTGCCCTCTGCCTCCCATCCCTCTCTTTGTCTCTCTGTGTCCTCCCTCACAAAAAGACTAAACCCCCAGGGAAGACAAGACGGACGAGAGAGGACACAATAAAAATGAGTCAGGGGAACCTGGGAGCTCACACAAACCAAGCAAAAATCTATAAGCAGGCTATAAATGCTGAAAATAGAAAATAGCAATCCATCATAATTTACAACTGAGTGTGATTACAAAACGATGCTAGATTGTCCTTGTAAATATAAATCTGTTAGCGTTTCGTAATTGAGTTTGCATTGATGTCTTTTCTTCTGAGGTGCTTTAATATCTGTAAAATGACATCTTTCAGTATATAAAGAGGCTGGGTATTAATAATAATAATGGATTGCATTTATATAGCGCTTTTTGGGGCCCTCAAAGCGCTTTACAATTCCACTTTTCATTCACTCTCACATTCACACACTGGTGGAGGCAAGCTACGGTTGTAGCCACAGCTGCCCTGGGGCAGACTGACAGAAGCGAGGCTGCCATATCGCGGCTCGGCCCCTCTGGCCATCAGCAGTAGGCAGTAGGTGAAGTGTCTTGCCCAAGGACACAACGACCAAGACTGTCCGAGCCGGGGCTCGAACCGGCAACCTTCCGGTTACAAGACAAACTGCCAACTCTTTGAGCCACAACCGCTCTGTACTCTATTTTAATATCACTCGTTTCACTCTCTCTGTCTTCCAGGAGTTGATCAGAAAAGGCATTCCTCATCATTTCCGGGCCATCGTGTGGCAGCTTCTGGGCAACGCCACAGACATGCCGGTGAAGAACCAGTACTCTGAACTGCTGAAGATGTCCTCCCCCTGTGAGAAGCTAATCCGCAGAGATATCGCCCGCACCTACCCTGAGCACGAGTTCTTCAAAGGCCAGGACAGCCTCGGACAGGAGGTCCTCTTCAATGTCATGAAGGTGAGAACTGCAGCGTTTGATCACCTCAAGGTCTGAATTTATCAGGGGGAGGGGCTTTTTTGTGTTTTTGAAACATGGTTTATCATCTGTAAAAACGGACTTATTTACACTGTGAGCTTTGAAATATGTGTATTGGTCACACTGGAGAAAAAATAGGGCCAAACCAAAAATGGTTACAAGCACTAAGCGCTGATTTTGGTTCAGCCGCAGTCTTCAATCACTCTGTAGTGTCACTGTAGCACAACAGATGGATGAACAGTCAACTTTCTGGAATTTCCTTCACTTGCTTTCTTAAATGACACATCTACAAATAAATGTCTGGACAAGAACGACTAATATGGATATGTTGATTTGACAGTGGTGTGAAATTATTGTATTTAGCTATTGTATTAATATTTTTTTTAAAATTCCGACTTTATTTCAGAATGACAGGAAGTGCTGTGTAGTTTTAATGAAACCCTAACATGCAAAACTAAAAGCCATTTTTAAACCTTTAATCTTTCTGCAACAAATGGAAGGATTTGATTGGCTGTGTCTTTTTGATCAGACTGAGTTTTACCTTCGTAATGTGATTTTTGTTCCTGGGGAGAAAAACAAATTGCAGAGACACACAAAAATGTGGAAATATGTTTACTATCATGGAGACAAGCTCGTTTCCTGTCTGCAAATCAGTCGAGCTCCCTTGTAGCTGAGCTGCTCAGGAAATGAAGGGACCTCTGTTGACTTGTTGGTCCTGTCGCTAGGTCTGATTGTCCTGTCACAAATAAAGATGTATTTTTCTAAACATACAGAACATAGTAACTGAAATCTGTTGTGTGTGTGCATCCTTTTTTTCCTTTTTTCAGGCGTACTCTCTGGTGGATCGAGAGGTGGGCTACTGCCAGGGCAGCGCATTCATTGTTGGATTGCTTCTAATGCAGGTAATTGTCAAACGGTGTGCTGCAGGAAACTGAACCATAAGAGAATATTTTTGCTTCAAGGCTCAGCACATTTTATCTGTAAACAATGTCTTTATTATAGCCACAGTTATTTATGTAGCAGGTCTTTGAAAAATGAAAGTGCAGTTAATTTGTTTTTTGAGATTTCTGTGAAATAGATGGTGTATAATACAGAGTCCAGCACAGTTTGATTTCTAACAATCTTCTCGCCTTCTCCCAGATGCCAGAGGAGGAGGCCTTTTGTGTTTTTGTTCGTCTGATGCAGGAGTATCGCCTGAGGGAGCTCTTCAAGCCCAGCATGGCAGAGCTCGGTCTCTGCATCTACCAGTTTGAATATCTGCTACAGGTAAAAAGGAAGCAGGAGCGTGCATCTAAAAAACGATAAATGTTGCAGTGTGAACGCTCTCCACAAAGGGGCAGCAGATCTTTCTTTTCTTTTTTGTTTTTTTTTTAATCTCCAGCACATCACTTCCTTTTCAGATATGTTCTCTTGGGTCTATTTTAGTTTTTTGAGATGTTAACTTTCTTTCCTGTTTTTGTTTTTTGTTAACTTTTGCGATTTCAGGAGCAGCTTCCAGAGCTGAATGTCCATTTCCGGTCCCAGAGTTTCCACACTTCCATGTATGCCTCATCCTGGTTCCTCACGCTTTTTCTCACCTTTCTCCCTCTTCCTGTCGCCACACGCATCTTTGATATTTTCATGTATGAGGTAAGAAAAATACAAAGCATACAAAATATCGAAAGATTGGTTATAACTGTGGATATGTTCCACCTTACACACAAATTTATACAATATCTGACCTCTCTGCAGGGCCTAGAGATTATCTTCCGTGTAGGCCTGGCAATCTTGCAGTACAACCAGACTGACCTCATTCAGCTGGACATGGAGGGCATGTCACAGGTACGCAGCTGTAGCTTTGCGGTGCCTTCTGCAGAAATTGTTTCGTGCACAGATTGAGCCATGAGTCAAAGGCTGAACGTCCCACTTTCCTTTTTGCACGCAAGCTTCCTGAGCTACAAATCTAAAGTTATGATCTAATTTGATAAAAATAAGCTCCTCTTGTTTACGTCCATTCAACGTGATTTTATCTGATTGTCTTCTATGAAATGGTACACTGACTTGCTGCTGAATTTTACACTATGTTTGTGTTTAAATGTTGTGTCCATCAGACAGCGTCCACAATCTGGATTAACAGCAATTCAGTAGAAAACGTGTAATTTTTTGTTGCTCACTAATAAAAACCTTTTAGATAGGTGAATTTGATCTGGATCTTAATTTCTTATCTTTGATCATTTCTTATCTTTATCTTCCTCACAAAACCTACGGGAAAAAACATTAAGTTTGTACCTGTACATTTCCCAGTTTTTTGACTTGCACTGCAAACTTGAATTAATTTGAATACTGTATATGCTTCCAGTTCCTAGAAGTGCATATACATTTTTACGCATGTCATATGAGACTGTCATGTCATTAAATCAAAGTATATTAAAATATCTTAGTTTCTTTTTTTGTTTTTGTTTTTTTAAGCAGGAGCTCCTGGCTTGCCTCAAGGCCTTTTGTAAATCTGTGGCTGTTTTTTCTTCACTCATTAAAAAAAAAAAAGCGAGTCTCTGCATCTTCATTAAATATGAATGACCATCTTTGTCATGTGCGTTTCTCCCTTGGGGTCTGCCAGCATTTCCAGAAGGTGATCCCCCACCAGTTTGACAGCTGCCCAGACAAGCTGATCCTCAGGGCCTACCAGGTCAAATACAACCCCAAGAGGATGAAGAAGTAAGAACGCTCGTTAGTCGGCTAACAAATGGTCAGACTTAAAGCTGGAGAGCCTTTATGTAGACCAGTGAGAGTTTTGTTTGTGTCTTACTAATGCTGAGGTTTCTACACTTAAGCGTGTGCATGGTTGTTGTTGTGCGTTTGTGCTGTTTAGGTAACTTCTAAAAGTTGTTTTTTCTGCGCTGTACACCTCAGATCTTTGGCTTTTAAACATTATAGTTAAAAACAAGGAAGATTGAGGTAACATTACGTTTTCTTACTATTGTATCTTTCCCCTCAGACTTGAGAAAGAATACACCACCATCAAGAACAAAGAAATGGAGGAGCAAATTGAAATTAAGGTGCTTATATCTTGTTTGTTTGTACTGCAATAAAATATTTGAAAAGTGAAGTGAAGCAAACATTTACACTTGTCTTCCCTCTCTCTGTGTTCAGAGGCTACGCACAGAAAACAGGCTGCTGAAGCAGAGGATCGAAACCTTGGAGAAGGTGAGATAGGCAGATGTGACTTCATTTTATCTAAATGCTAATAAACATGAGAACTTCACTGAAATAGAGAAATTGGATGAGGCTGAGCTAACACACTTCACATTTTGATTCTAGTTAAATTCTGTGTGGTTCGGGGTTGAAATTTACAACTTACGAATATATTGTTATTGGTTTTCTTTCCTGTGTGTGAGTGTGTGAGAGAGAGAGAGGGAGAGAGAGGGAGAGAGAGGGAGAGAGAGGGAGAGAGAGGGAGAGAGAGAGAGAGAGAGAGAGAGAGAGGAGAGAGAGAACCTGCGTGTGCCCGCCTTTTGTGCTGCTTCAGCACGCTGCTTTTGTTCATATTTTCCTCTTCTGTGAAATTGTTTTCTGAATGATCTCACTGCTGCCTCTTTATTCCCTCACAAACATGTCTGTGTTTGGTTTCTCAACTTTTTCTTACGTCCCTCCTTTTGGAATTCATCCTGATTTTTCTTGTGTTTTATCCTTCCTGGTGACCCACTGCTTTTCACTCTCTTCATCTCTTTATTTTCATCCTCTTGTTCCTCTCCTTTGTTGCACTGTAGGAGAGTGCTGCTCTTGCAGACAGACTGATACAGGTAGAGTACTGTAAACCACTTTCCCACTGACCTTGCTGTCCTTTGTCGTACTCACACTCTGCTCCTCTACCGTCCTGCATTGCTTCTCTCCCTCTCCTGTAACAGCATCCTGCCAAAAGTGCATGAAAGCTTTTTGTTTACATCGTATATTTGTCTCTAGCCCACAAGACAATCCTTTAATGCCTGAATGCATGTAGTATTTATCCATGATGGAGACTGATGACGTTGTACAATCCTGCATGAGGCATGTTGAAGTTCAGCTATTACTATCATTCATTTATATTTGAATACCTACAATTAAGGAAAATTTGAATGAAATGTACATTTATTTGCTTTCTTGTTAAACGCTCTAGAAGGTATAGATACGTGATTTGATATTGAATGTGTTTGATTTAATTTGTACAAAATTGTAGAAAAAAATACACCAGAAACTTGTTTTCTTCCTGGTCATGCTTGAGATCTAATAATTGTTCAAAAACAGAGACTGAGACTGAGTTTTAAGTTTTTTTATTGCTTTCTGATACAGCCAGGTTAGCTTTCTGTCTGTGTTTCAATTCATCATGCTAAACTGAGCTAGTTGGTTGTTAGCTTTAGCTTTAAAGGACAGATGTAAGAGTGTGAGTGATATCCTCAGGTAGGCAATTTACAAGAAAGCAAATAAATCTCCTTACTAAAATGTTGACTCTCAGTATGACATGAAGCAAAGTTCTCTATAACCATTATATTGTTGTTTTGCCTGGAACCACCCTTTTCCCCCTGCATAGTCTGAATTTGAAAATTGCACTCCACTGACGATTTTAAATGTCATCCTATTTTGGTCGCACTATTCCAGGGTCAGGTGACTAGGGCGCAGGAAGCAGAGGAGAACTATGTGATCAAGCGAGAGCTGGCGGTGGTGAGGCAGCAGTGCACCACAGCTAGCGAGAGCCTTGAGAAAGCACAGGACACCATCCGAGAGCTACAACAACAGAGGGTAAAAGAATGAATTAATAAATGAACCAAGATAGCAAGATGAACTGTTTCCCTCCTGCCTACAGTCTTTATGTTGTCCTATATTTAACTTACAGATAGGCTCTGTAAGCTGTGTATTTCCTGATAATGTTTTTACTGTTTGTCAGATTATTTGGACTCAAAATCAGGGCACAAATGTCGCAAACGTTTAAGTGATTTCACTAGAATGCAACACAATTTGATCAGATTTCAATGTCAGTATATCAAAAGGTTTACAACTTTGTCAACTAACTGATTATATCGAAGTTCACTTTGTTGTCAAAGACACACACACACTCTAGTATGATTGTTAGTATGAGCCAGTCATAGACTGTATATGGAAAAAGGACAAAGCCACTATAGCATAATTTGTGAAGCGCCAAAGTTGCCCATCTGGCTGGCGCCATGTTGGCCAATTGTGGAAAAATTTGGATTGGGAATCTTCCTGGTGACTGATTTCTTAGTCAATTAAACATGGGGTAAAAAATCAGACTAACCGACTAGTCTAAAACCAAGAAACACTCAGATATTAAGTAAATTTGAGAACCGTTTAATGCCAAAAACTAATAACAAAGGCTTTTTAAACACTTAATCAACTTCAACAATGAATCATTCCACTTAACTAGATTAGTCATCTAGTCGACTAGTCGCACACATCCCTAATTTGGATGAGAGAGTGGTGCGCAAACTTGTCAGCTAACTCACGCAAGTTAAATAAAATATAAGTAAAATATATGTATAATTACAAATATACAATTGTTCCAGTACTAACACAGTGGGGAGGTTAAGCTCAGTGAATTAGCAGGAAGCGATTAGCTGAAGCTGGATTGGTACCCGTCAGTCAGTCTTTGCGGCGATGTTTTCAGTTTTCAAACTCAAAGGTTGCAGCTTGGTATGAACAGACTGTCAGACTGACTCATAGTAATGGCTCGTTTAAGTTATCCCATGGTGGGAGTGATGTACTAATGCTATATTTTATACAAGCTTGTGGAAAACGGATAAAAAAAAAAAACAATTGGGGCCGACTGCGCCTCTCAAATATGGTCAGACTAGTCAGACTAGCGTTGATTTGTTTCCGATATGTTCTTTATGCTGCTTTGATAACAAAGTAGTGAGTCACGCATTTGTATTTTCTCACAAACCTTCAAAGAAAATCGGTGATTAACCCGTGAGCTAACCCCGCAAAGGTGCAAAGCTCAGCACCCAAAAATGAAACCGTTCAAGTTCTGTTTTAGCAAGATGTTTACATACAGATGAGGCACAAAGACTTCTACAGTTTTCACACCATGGAGGTGAGGTGAGGTTTATGAGGTGAAATCTAGTTAGTCTAGCTCTGGAGGAGAGCCAAATAATGTGGAACCTATCACTGTCTAAAAAATACTGTTGGACGCCAGTGAAGCCAGTCTGACTGTTACGGGTGCCATTCAACAAGCTTTTAGTAATGGAAATATAGTTACTCCCAAAGGACAGAACAAAAAGAGATGTGAGCCCCAGCTAAAACAAACAAAGAGGAAGAAGACCATGAATCAACCACACAATGTGCCATCGAATACAGGCTTCTCACTCAAACTCACTCGCATTATCACCAGAACCCCCTCCTACCAGCACATCACCCCTGTTCTTCAGGAACTTCACTGGCTCCCTGTGAAATTCCGGATAATTTTCAAACTTCTTCTACTCACCTTCAAGGCCCTTCATAACCTCGCTCCTTCTTACCTTTCTGACCTGTTAACCACCACTTGTTCTGCCCGTTCACTTCGTTCTTCTTCTTCTGTCCAGCTTACTGTACCTTCCTTCCGCCTCACCACCATGGGAAGCAGAGCTTTCAGCTGCTCTGCTCCCAGGCTGTGGAATTCTCTGCCCCCTGAAATAAGAAATATTGGTTCTCTCCCCCAGTTTAAATCCCAACTCAAAACTCATCTGTTCAAATCTGCATATTCACTGTGAATCCACTGTTTGTTCATTTTATCTTGTGCTTTATTTTATTGTTCTTATTCTGCCATTGTTTTACTAAGTGTTTTATCCTATTGTAAAGTGTCCTTGGGTGACTTGAAAGGCGCTCATAAATAAAATTTATTATTATTATTATTATTATTATTATTCAAACTAGTCCTGGAAAACTAGAAGAACAGAAACCAAACTGAAAACAGTAGTTCCAGGAGCTCCCGACTCAACCTGTACAGAATAAACAAAGCTATGAAAGCAACAGATTGGTAAAGCTTGTGCTGATGGAGATCTGGTGGGATCCAAGACGCCAATGGCCGACCCTCCTGCTCCACTTTCTCCGGGTTTATATTCATGCAGCAAGCCATCAGCAGCCAACACTAACAATAAATCTGCAAAGAAAGAGGGCGCAGGTTAATCAGGGTGACAATAAAAAACTGGACCAACAGGCTGAGGTCGCACGTAACACTGATGGCGGCTGTAAAGGTTGCACGTGTACATTTTACAGAGCAGCTGTTTGTTGTTTTGAGTTGCTGTACGTGTGATACACAGCCTGATTGGAAGTAATAGTGTGACTATGATTAAATGTTGAAACTTGTTTTGTTAATGTAGCATAGATTATTAAAACGTGGTTTCAGTTAAACACTGAAGGAAAAGCTAATCAAACTGTATTTGGTGCATAGTACTGTAAAGTTAAAAGAAGTGATCCTACATTATAGGATGACTGATTTTTGTTTTTAATTCATTCAAGTTCTGTGAGTCACACGATATTGGAATTATTATACAAATTAGAGTTGGGTGTAATTTAACATGTAATTCATGTATAAACTGTATTTGCCTCCCAAAACAGTATAAATAACATATTTTAATATTATTTATTTATTTATTTATTTTTACATATAATATTGTTCAAGGAAAAATATGAAAACTGACTTTCCAAACATTTTTATATGTACGAGAGACTCTGCTTCTCTACTGTGAATTTCTAGTAAATATGATGTTTAGTATAGTATTTAGTATTTAACGCCACATTGGGTTTAACAGAGAACACCCACGTTTGCTTTTCCACGAGTAAATGTATGCATGTCAGTTTCTGTATGTTCCGCAACCGCTTTACTGACTTACTCAAAAAAAAAAAAGTTTTGTGGTCTTTGCCAGTGCTGTTAACCAAAGCTTTGCTCTTAATATTTATAGGTTCAACTCACACCTACCTGTGGGAAGGTGGTGTGAAGAGCAACAGCACGATGTGAAGGGAGCAGATGGTTCACTAAAATTATAATTTGCTTTGCTTTAAAAGAAAAACTCCAGTCACTGATTTTTCTCTAAATGATGTCATTGTTACGTGTGCGTCTATTCCAGCTCAGATTGCTGGTACCCATCACCCACCAGGGTTCACACACCTCCAGACACTCTCAATCTTCTTTGATAACCAAGACTGAGAAGCCAAAAATGACAAATCACGAATCTTGCAGTCACGCTATGTACTTGCCCGATTTCAAGCGTTTGTAATTTGCCTCATTGGAAAGTATTTTTCCACTCAGCTCTCTCTTTTTTTTTTTTTTTTCTTTGCTGCTTTCATATTCATAGCTTTGCAGTTTCCCCTTGATGTGGTGACATGTTAGTGTACAGTAGCATGCTGACATCACAGACAGCGGGACACAAGTGCACCTTCATGGCAGCTAAATTTAGGTTGTCGGCTGTTTTGAAGGTTGTACACAGACATTTCTAGGCGTAGGTAACATATTTGGATTTTACTCGCTCACTAGTTGCAGTTGAGAATGGATGCTTTTGGTTTATTTTTTTAGAAAAGTGTAAGTCTAACGCTGCTGCTGGGAATCACGTCCATTTATTCCCCCACAAATAGCTCGTTGATAGGTCATGTTTCCATCTCTCTGTGGAATTCCTTGTCTCCCGTTTCTTCCTTTTTCAGGAAACTAAATGTAAAAGAAACCGAAAGGCAGATACATAACACTACCTTGAGTTTTCACCCCTTGCAAGATTGTGGTAATCTTAGCTGAACTGTTAAACTGGTCTGCAAATGAGAGTGAAATGGAAGCCAAGCTCTGTTCAAAAACCTAATATTCTCATCAATAAATAAATATCGGTATACAAATACCAGGTAGAAAAGTCTGCTCAACTAAAACTAAAATAAATAAAAGTTGACCTACATTATATTTTTAACACTTGGATGTTTGTTTCAGTACACAGAGCAGTTTGTGAGCAATCTGCAGACCGAGCTGGAGCAGTCGAGGCTCCGCGAGGCCGAACTGCTTGGAGCTCTGAAGGAAATGCAAGACAAGGTGCTCGATCTGGAAAAGGTGAGCTCACAAACATGCCTTTTTTTTTTTTTTTTTTTGAAACTGTGTGAAAGAGAATAGTGTGAACAGCAAGCAGACAGAAGGCGTGTGATTCTGTGAATGTGGTAAAGTCTGTCTGACCGTTAACCAACCTGTCTAACGTTTAATCCAAACACTCAAACAAATGACAGACACGTTCCATTTCTCAAGCTTTCATTTTCACTTGATGAGGTGTTGGAACACAAACGCTCTGCTGCTTCCCGATGAAGATTTTACTGAAAATTAACTCAAAACTGGACAAACCTTTGTTTGCTTATACAGCGTCTCAAAGATTGACAAACCTGCTGGTTTGTAGTCAGGAGGTAGTCATGTTTTTGTTAGTGGGTTGTTGCACCACTTTGGTTAGGAGTGAAACAACCTCACAACTGTCTGATGTCTGAACAAAATTTCATATATCAGATAGTTGTATTAATATTTCCTGTCCCTCTCATACTACATTTAATAAGTCTGTCGACTCCTGGTCGTCACGATACAGATGCCGCTGATTAGGCATGGTCACATTTAGCAAATGTAATATCTGATCAAAACTGAGGTTTTCATTCAGCAGCGTCACAAAGCAGGTCAGTTGCTACATCGGCCCCCTCGTCACCAATTTCAAATTATCTGCTAAAAAACTTGATTCTGTTTTTGACCAGCATTTGAACGCTTGGCGAGCTAACGCTGTTTTTCTTATCTAGGAAAAACAACATTTCCTGTAAGTCAATAATTTGAAACTAAACTCCTATGCTTTCCCATGTCTAGATTATTTTATGTCCCATGAATGTGCACCCCTCAGTCTCCTCTGGTCCATCTTCATTTCAGCCAGAAGTTCTCACCACTGCTCACACATCAGCTCTATCATTGCTTTCTTTTAGTCCTGTAAGATTTAGAATTTTAAAATTAGATTACCTACATGCAAAGCCTCATGTGACCAGGCTCGTGTTTAGATATAGCAGATCTGCTGAGACCTTACTCTAGCAGTCGGCTTCTCTTATCATCTGATCAGGGCCCATTTCAGCTGTGGTTCACACCACTGTTTGTATGTGTTATATATTATATATTAAGATGCATACAATTCTTTAATGTGTGGTTTCTATTCAAGTGTTACAAAAGTAGTTAATAATAATAATAATAATAATAATAATAATAATAATATTATTATTATTATTATTATTATTATTATTATTATTATTATTATTATTAACAATAACGATAATGATAATAATAATAATAACAATAATACTGTAGGTACTGTGGTACATTCTGTATTAATCACCAAGGTATATTGTGTTTCACTGAAATCTAATAAGGATTCCCTTCCTCATAAAACCTTTCCCATGTACGTCTTCATATATGCATTAGGCTGCGTGTGTGAATTTGCTAACTTATAACCGTGAAATGTTTACTATCTAGAGGAGCAGTTGCCTGCCAGATGAGAACAACTTGGCGACCCTGCAGGAAGAAGTGAAGCAAATGAAGCTGAGGGAGCTGGAGACGCTGCGCTCATTCAGGGAGATGCAGGAGGCTGTCACTGAGCTGAACCAGCGCTGGCAGGTAAAATGGGAACAGATCTCTCATCTGTTTGGTGGAGTGCATGAGTGCGCATAATGTACCAGCAGCCAGTTACACCTGTCTGCTCTTTCGCAGCATCATATGTCCCGTAGCAGCAGCACTGGTGGTGGGGGCGGGCACTGGAAGGAATCGCCGAAGAAGAACGCCATGAATGAGCTGCAGGACAAACTGATGACGGTTAGGCTGAGGGAGGCTCAAGCCCAGGCGGAGCTCCGAGAGGTTAAACTTAAAGCCCTGCAGCTGGAGAGTCAGGTAGGTGCTGTATAACTACATTGTACTGTCACACTGCAGCAGTGGGCTTGTGAGTCCTTCTCTGATGTATGCATGATTGTGAAGCATAAAAGTTGTCATGTTTGTTTATTTTACACATTTATAAGAATGAATGTAACTTGCTGAACTAGGGAAATCAGCCCTGTGGTGTTGGGATATTACATTTTGTTTTGCTTTTTCAATTATGAATGTGCATCGTGCCTGACATGCACATAATGAAAATGAAACAAAGTATAACTGAATCAGAACAGATTTGATGTTTGTTAAGTTAATTGTTAGACCATAGTGCCACTTGTGAGATGTTTTTGTTTTCATTTATTGGGTTTTGTTGTTGTTGTTGTTGTTGTTGTTGTTGTTGTTTCATAAATATAACAGCTCTACTCTCACCATCTACCATTTAACCTCTTGTTTTAGAACCAGATCCACAGCAAACTGATTGGACGCAACGAGCAGGAACGCTCTGCCCTGCAGGACCGACTCCAGATGGTGGCCAATCAGAACAAAGCTCTGCAGGCCCAGCTCAACGAGATGAAGAGGAAGCAGGCCGAATCAGACTGCAAGGTCTGGATAGTGAAAGGTGGAAAGAGAGGCAGAGGAGCAGATTTAACAGAAAAGAGCAGAGTGACGTGGAGAGCAGCATTTTCTTATTATTAAGAATTATTAATAGGAAACTAAAATCTGTAATAGAAAAAGAAACCTTTTGACTGAAGACAAAAAAAAAAGATGCCTGGAACAGAGAAGATAAAAAGATACATGAGAAATGTTGAAAAATGGTCAGAGCATAAATTCTGGGGTTCACATCCTGAAAAAGATCAACAGATGTAATAGAGGAAGTCTAGAATGAAAGATGAATGACACAGCAGGATGTAGAGACAGTTTATTGTTCTTTACTATCTCTAATTGAAATCCATTAAAAGATTGTCATTATAAATGCTCACTTATTACCCAGAAAATATTGTTTAACTTTTTTTTTTTTTTTCTTCCTGTCAATGTGCTTCCTTCCTCCCTGTGATGCGTGTAGAGTAAAGAGGAGGTGATGGCAGTGCGACTGAGGGAAGCTGACAGTATGGCTGCGATGGCTGAACTCAGGCAGAAGATCGCTGAACTTGAGATTCAGGTGTGTGTGCTCGTGAACTTCAGTGTCTGTCTGAGTGCATCCTTGGATCTCTGGTCTTAGCCAGTTAAGTGATCAATGTATTAATCAAAGTGAATTCAGCTTTAACCTTGTGTGTCTGAAATTTGATTTTTAGAAGGAGGAAGGGCTGATCCAGGGCCAGCTGAACCACTCTGACTCCAGACAGTACATCAACCAGCTCCGGGACCAGATTGCCGAGCTCAAGAACGAGGTGAGGCAACCTTCTCCACATAGTCACAGACGAGCAGGCTCACATATTCAAGTCAGCCACTTGTCTGAAATGCTGGGTGCAAACAAAAAAACACCCTATTCGTAGGGTTTTATACTAAAACACAGCAAACCTGTAGCTGTTAAAACTACATACCAATGCAGTATTCACCATGGAAACATGAAACAATAGAAACATTTTTCAAAGCTGCCTGATTTTTTTGTTGTTGTTTTTTTTTTTTTCACTCCAAATGATTAATTAATTGAATATTTGTCAGAATAATGAGTAGTTTAAACCATTTCATGCTTTGCTATACTGGGAAGAAAAAAAGAACAAGTTACGGCAGGTAAAAACATGTAGTGATATTTTAATCCCACTGATGTAAATGTCAGTTCATGGAAGCAGATGTTAGAAGTGGTTACCTGATAAAGATCCATGAAAACAAAGTGCACCATTACTCCTTCCACAGGAATACAAGAGGGTCAGTATAGCAGCCAGGTGTGACTGGTCAAATGTACGTAGGATCATCAGCAAGAGTGAACACCTCTTTAAAAGCAGACATTTTGGCAGTTTGCAGGTCTGGGGCATTCAGGTGTGAATGCAAAGGAGGAAAGACCCTGCCCATCAGTCTGGGGTGGGTTACGTCCATTTCCAAAAAAGCTGTCAGTCATTCTACAGTGAGAAATATTATTTACAAGTGGAAAGCATTTATGAGAGTGGCCAGTCTTCCCTGGAGTGGACATCCCAACAAATTCACTTCAAGGTCCGACCGTGCAGTGTTCAGACAAATTACAAGAAACCTGAGATACATCTCTTACTCTACAGGCCTCAGTGATCATGTTAAATGTCAACAGTCATGACAGTACAGTTAGAAAAAGACTGAACGAGTACGGCTTGTTTGGAAGGACTACCAGGAGAAACCCTCTTCTCTCTAAAAGGAACATGCCAACATGGCTTAGGTTTAAAATGTTGCTTCAGAGCAAACAAGACTCCTGGAACAATGACAGTAGGACAGTCAAGACCAAAGTGGTGGTGTTTTGTCATAATGCACAGCACCACGTTAGGTCAAAACCTAATATCAGCACATATCATATGCATATCAGCACAAACACCTCATACAGACTGTCAAACATGATAATGGTGGAGGGGCAATTTGCGTTTGTTTTGCAGCCACAGGATGTGGGAACTTTGCAATCACTGAGTCACATGTGAACATCCCTGTATACCAAAGTATTCTAGAGTCAAATGTGAGCCCATTTGTCCATGTTTCCACTGAAGTTTCCACCCAAATTTGGTCATCCGACGGGTCGGTGATCCGAAGCACGGAACATCTAGCAAATCTACAACAAGAAGGCTGAAAAGAAAAGAATCAAAGTGTTTCAATGAGGTCAAAGTCCAGAGCTCAAGCCTTTTGAAATGTTGTGGCATGATCTTATCAGAGATGTGCATAAACAAATGCCCACACACCTCAGTGAATTAAGTAATGAGGAGTTGCCAGAATCTTCCACAAAAACAGATAGTCATACAGAAAATGATTGTTTTCTCTGATTTTCTGATTTTTATCAGAAATATTTTTTGCTTTTTTATCATGGACAAAAACAGGACATCCAGTCCAGATAAGTTTTCAAGACACCATTAAATAGAAAGAAGCAGAGACAGACTGGAAACCTGGCCGGTGGACTTTTTAACCATACTGAACACAATCATGGAGAGTGAGAGGATGCCTGAGGAACGGGGAGGAAGTGTACTCAAACTGGTTTTCATGCCAAGGGTGATGTGCAGAACTGTAGTAACTGTGGAGATGGAGTTGAAGAGCCACACCATGAAGGTGTTGGACACAGTTGCTGAAGCTAGGTTAAGAAGAGAGGTGATCATCAGGCATCAGCAGTGTGGCTTTTGATGTGATGTTTGCTTCAAGTGTTGATGGAGTAGGTCAGAGAAGATCAGAAGGAGCTTCGCTCAGGGTCCGTGGATCTAGAGCAGGGGTCTCGAACTCTTGGTCCGTATATTGACGTGAAGAAATTTGACGTGAAAGCAATTTGACCCTTGAAGTTACTTTTTTGTTAGGGAGGATTTGTTTGTTATTGAGTGCGATGTTAAAATAAGTTCTTTAAAAAGCCAAAGATTATTTAACATGAAGTCAATATGAGCAGAGAGTACAAACGTGTTGAGGGATTGGCTGTGTTAGTTCAGTGTGAGAGTTTTTTGTAAAGAAAACAATTTTAACTAGCTGTCAAAAACTAATGTTTAAACTTGTGTCTGCATTTTTATTTTGTTAAATACGAACACAATTATAGCAGAAGTGCTGCCGCGTGTCTGACCAGAAGGAGAGTACCAATTTGTTTATTTGGTAGTTCAATGAAAGGTTGTAGTTAGTTAAGAGTGAGGGGGATTTTTTTTTTTTTTGTAGTTTTTCTTGTTATACGATATTTTAAATTTTAAAAAAAACAAAACACTATATTTTCAGAAATATTTGTGGGTGTTTGTTTGGTTTTTTTTGTACTACTTGAACACTAAAGTTCCCTCCAATGAGATGGCAGTGACAGCAGTGGCCCACAGTTCATTTAAGTTTGAGACCCCTGATCTAGAGGAAGAATGTGGTAGAAGAAAAGAGGAACTGTAACACTGCATGAGGAAGTCAAGAGTGACAGAGAAGTAGTGAGGGTGATGAGGTGTGCAGTAAGAGTGGCAAATGGGTTTAAGGTGAGGGTGACAATAGATCATCGAGTGGCTTTGAGATTCTTGTTTTCAATGGTGATGGACAAGCTAACCAATGGGGTCAGGCAGGATTCTCTGTGGACCACGATATTATGTTGCTTGCTACGATGTTGACAAAGGAATTCCAGATATATTAGACAAAGGATGGTAGACATGGTGTTGCTAGGCAGCAGGAAAGTCAGGCAGGAAGTCCTCAGAGGAGCTTCATGGATGTAGTTAAGGAGGACATGCCAGGCGGTTGGTGTGATGCTAGCGTGAGATGGAGGCAGATGATCCCCTGTGGTGAACCCTAAAAGGGCAGCTGGGGGAAAAGAAGAAGACAAAGACAGAGTATTGCCAATAATTAAAAACATTTCTAAAGGAATAATCCAAGCTGATGTCTCTTCCACATTTTAGGAACAAAAGCAGCTAAATTACAAGCACTCAGATGACTAAAATTACTTATTTATTTTTGTCAGCATACTAAAAAAATCTCTGGATATTTACCAAGAATTCATTAAATACATCCATTCATTATTTCATTAACACGTCACTTACTGTAGACTCAGTCACTTGGTCAGTTAGGTAGCTTTGAAAGGATATGACACCGTCCTGGATTTCAGCTACTAAGCTGTGATTGGTCGATTATTTCTTCAACAGGAAAAAAAAAAATTCAGACCGGTTTGAATCTTGGCCGCGGTTCGATACTGTGTTGAAACCTGCGAAAGCATTTCTGCCCTTTTAAATGGGCCATTTAAGCCATTTTTTCATTAGCTATTGATACGTATAAATGTGTGATCATTTATTAGGGGTATAAATGAACAATTTGTTTCACTTTTACTGGCTTTTCAAAATGGCGTGTGACACACAGATGCACAGAGTGTGTGTGTGTGTGTGTGTGTGTGTGTGTGTGTGTGTGTGTGTGTGTGTGTGTGTGTGTGTGTGTGTGTGTATAAGATGCTCTGCAGCTTTTGGTAACCACCACAGATGAATCTTGTCATTTATGTACAGTCTCAGAACAGATACCACTTCCACCCCAACACACGCTCAGTTGTTTCAATGTCTTTCTCGTAACAAGAGATCAATTTTCTTCTTAACAGCTGTGTTCTCATTGTTTAGTTCACACAGGACTTTAATTCTGAAAATGGGGGGTCGAAAAGAATACAGAAGCCCTGCTCAATAACTTGTTTTTGGTCTGTTATAGGCTGAGCCCACAGCTCGAGTTCTGCTGATTTTTATGATGTAATTTGACAACATTTAGTTTTATCTTGGGTTCATGAGGATAATCTCCAGCCCTGATTGGAGACAGAAAGTTATCAGTCAGCATACACTTGGGTTTGTTCATTCAGAGAGTGTCTGTGCGTGACTAGGAGGAGGGAGTATGTTTAAACTTCAGAGTGAGGGGGCGTGATGAGACGGCCCTGCCCTTTAGCGCTCCTCTCCTCTTTTCTTCTTGTCACCCCACCACTTTTGATCAAAGCCGTGGTTTTCATAAATGAGACCGAAACTTGCGTGAGTACAGATGAGGAAGCAATGAACCATTTAGAAAAATCTCAGTATAGAGCTGAAAGCGATCATCGTACGATTGAGTCATATTGGCGTTGCTGACACATAATGAGCCATTTTATAGAATGCAGCTGAATTAATTTTACATTTTTACTCGCGCACATTTATTTTGATTCAGGTGGACATTGATTTTTTTTTTTTTGTGAAAGCAAATACTTTTCCATAGCATTTGGAGACTTAATTATCTGCCAATTTTGATGTTCCTGTTCATATTGAGAGAGACTGGAGAGAATATAACCTACGAAGCCCGGTGCCTTCTTATGTTTCTCTGCTGTAGCGTGAAGAGCTCAGACACAGTTAAAATATTTCCACTGGTTAACCACCGGTTTCGCCCTCCCCCCCACCTGCCCGCCCTGCAGCTAGCTTGAGTTTATGATTGGGGGAAAACAAAAACCTCTGAGATTTGTCATGAGTCACTGTGGTACATACAAGGCTAACATGCAAAAGGCATGCATGTGAAAAGTGGTGGTATCGCTGCTGCTCACAAGAAGAACTCTGCACTCTGCTAGTTGGACATCAGCCGCGGAGTAGAAACATGCAAACGCGTCCTTTTATGCTTGTACGTTTCCACAAAGCTACTTTTCTTGTCAACTTGAATAAAATTCAAATCGTACCACCACCTTCACCCTAATGACAGGTGCATGCTCAGATTTAGCTGTAAAGATCCCACAGTCCTATTTGCACATCTTTTAATGGTAAGAAAAAAATGCATCAGTGGGTTTCACAGGGTTTAGGGTTTTTTTTGTTTTTGGTTTTTGTTAACACCCAACAACCTGTTTTAAAAAAATTCCAATCACCTGACATTTTGTGGCTTTGCAAAGACGTGTCAAACGTATTTAAAAGCATTAAAAACCATTAGGCATCATGCTACAGTAGTGTTCAGTAACATACACTCATTTGTCCTGTTACTTGCAAAATTCTTAACCTTTTGTCAACAGGTATTTAGGAGGAGAACGTTTAAGATAATACTGTTTATTGCACGGACGTACTGATGAAATTTCTATAAAAAGAAGTTTGCAGGCAGATGGGAGAGAGTTTTTGTTTTTTGTTTTTTTTTCCTCTGAAATGTAAATACTGTAAATTATTTCACTTCAGGGAATTATCTGGGAAGGGATCGGCTTTTGGGAGATGGACTTTGCACATAAACCTTATTGTTTCATCCAAACTGAAGGCATTTTGCTTTTTTTCTGGCTATCGAGTAAGCAAAAAGTCTTTTATGCTGGAGTAAATGAAAATTGCCACCATAATTAATAAATGGTGCTAATTTTTACCTGGCTCTGCTTAAAACGTTTTTCTGGGGTATTGAGAAAAAATTTCCTTTTTTAGATTTTCCTTCCTCAAAAACATTTTGACCTTTCTTGTTGACGTAATAAAGTATGAAGGACCCAATTCAAGTAATCAGGTTTTAAGAAACAGCTGTGTTTTTGTTAACCCTGCGCGTAAGGAAACTGAGATAACAGAGTTCTCAGAATTAACTAATGGTAACACACTCTGTTTCTAGGTCAGAAAATCCCAGAACGTTGATTAAATTTGAAGTTAAAGTTTGTTAAATGCGCTTCCTGGAATAAAACCCAGAGGTGCTATAGTTAATGTGCCGTGCTGCTGCCACTAAATGTGTCACGTCTAACCCCAAAAAGAAAACGTGTAAACTAACTGAAGGAAGCTTGAATTCAGGAACTAAAAAAAAATCTGGATCAGTAATCAGGGTCCACCAAACTGGTCATAAACGTGTTTTTCTACTGTTAAAAATAATCAGCACCAAATACAAATGCTTTGTCCTGTTTTAATAATGCTGCTCTATATACATCTATGTGAGCCAGTTCAGCATGAATATACGGTCTATATTTCAGTGCAATCAGGAGAAGAACAGCGTTTTCACAAGATGTTCTAACAACCTGTACTGGCTGGTGATTTTATCCAGATTAGCTGAGGGTGGGGGGGAAATACATCTGAACCACAGCCAGCCTACCTTTGACTAAAAACCTCCTTCTTTGTTCTCAGATCAGGCAGCTGCGAGGACAGAAGGCGACCCCCAGCTCCAGGGTCACCGGTGGAGGGGGAAGTACCAACTACCAGGATCTCTGCCTGGCCAGCCCCGCCTCCGCTGAGGGGGACTTCCTCAGCTCAGATGAGGACCTCCTTCCCAGCCCACTGCCGGCCACCGCCCTCTACCCCAGTCTTTCTGGCCAATGTCACCCGTCTCCACGCCTCGACAGCGAGGGCAGCACGGACAGCGAGGCAGAAGAGCGGGTGCAGACGCATCCGGACCCACAGCAGCTTTATGGCAGCATTGTGTGCGCCGAGGCACTGGATAACTGAGACCTCGGGAGGGTGCTGAGATCCCCTATGATCTGAAGAGACGCTGGAACTGGGATTGTAGTATCCAGTCAAGTCCTCCTCCTCGGCCTCTCCAGTCTTTATCTTTTACTTGATGCAGACATAGTGGCATTGATTGGACCTCTGCTGATCATCACTACCTGTTGTCTCTGCTCCTCGTTACTGTCTCCAACACCTGTTTCCCACACTGTCGCTCCCTGGCAAAGAGCTTACGTACAGCCTCCCTCCTCATCCCCACGTGTAACTGTGCCACAGACTGTCAAAATACACATCCATCAAAAACATGAACAAATCACATACGAACAAAATGTACCGCTCGCTGCTCAAAATCTACCACTGGACCTGAATCTGTGACTGTGGCCACGAGTGAAAGACGAGTACACACAGAAGGAAAATCCTTCCTCCCTCTAAGCTGAGTAAGACATAGGACGCACTGTATACTCTGGCCACCCCTATACGACTCTTCTCCCTGATTAGTTCACAGTTAAATACATCCTTATCCTCCCTTTTCGCCCTCATCCATCTTCACTGCCTTTAAAAGAAACTTCTAGCCGCCACCTGTTCATCTCTGTGTTTTAAAAAGAAAAAAAAAAAGAAAGACAAAAAGGAAAAAAAAATTTAAGTGGTGATGATTATACGAAGAAGTGGTCCGGAGCAGGAATACGCACACATCTGTATCAAACTCTACAGGCATATCACGTAAAGGCATTCCTAAATGAACCCTTAGCATACTGAGTACTTGTGCTGCCTGTGTGTGGCCTGCAGAAGGCAAGTGAGTTACACGCACAACCGTTCACGTTCACAGCAACCCACAAAAAGGCAGAAACTCAGTGTTGCCAAATCTTTTTGTTTGGTTTTTTTTATGTGTTGTAATTTATTTTGATATTGTTGAAATTTTTTTTATATATCTATATGAAACTTGTAGGAGTGTAGACATACTGAAAGAGGCCAAACTTTCTACAACGTCCTTTGTGCCAACTAGAGTCATCTGTCACGGGCTCACTGTGACACACGCCGAGTGCTTCAGAGACAGAAAATGTGCTGCTATGATTTGACTTATTTCCTCCATTATTTTATTTTTTTGTTCTGTTATTTTATTTTATTTTTGTCAGTCTTGTGAGGTTACCATCCAACCTCAAGATTAACTCTATATCGATGTAGATTACTACTTGGAGTAATGTCTAAAAAACTGAATGGTTTAACTTTCTCCCAGAAGCTTTTCAGCTTTTAGCACCAGACTCTGTTGGGAGTACTTCAACATATTGGCAAATGCCTTTATTCCCTGTCAGACTGAGACCGAGATGAGACCACTCTGATATCTGTGTAAAGCTACAACTTGGATGGAGTTGGCTGATTTCATGCACAGCTTTGTTTTTACACTTTTTTGTATGGATTCAAGTAAGACTGCGTAGAGTTTGACGGACACGTTATATTTGCTATTATGGACTAGTTATCAGCAACTCGGCATACTAAACCAAGTAGCTAAGGCTGTAGCTGCTAATAAACTCTTGAGAGTGCTGAAAGTCAGACTTCTTTATATTTGGACAGCCCTGAGCTTATGCTGTGCTAACCAGTTTCCATTACTTAGCCTTCATATTCAAGACAGAAATGAGAGTGATCAAATGATTCCAGGAAACAAAGGAGATAAACCCAAGTAATCTGGCTCTTATCGCTTTCTGACAGCTAAAAGTGTGGGCCAATGACTGCAGAGGGTCGTTTCCTCTGCAAAGGTCAGTATCTTCACGACAGGAGAGAGCATGGGTAGAAAAACGTTTAACATATCAAACAATATATTCTATTTAAAAAAAAAAAAAATGGCTGTAAAATGAATGGAAACATATGAAATATACTGTGTGACAGGAACATATAGATGATATTTAAAGCTGTACTGGAGTGTGTATAGTTTATCAAACAGGGTGTTATATCTACAGAGCAGTGATCTTTGCTTTTTGCACTACAGAGAAAGACACGCCCAGCTTTGTGGCGCTGAGCCGTGAGAGCTGGTGTGGATTCGTGGAGTCGTGGTGGGATCATTTTTCAACATGTGCATTTCTTCAGAGGGACCTTAAAGATAGTCTTTGTCTTGTGTTTCTTCACTCTATGGACCAACTGTCTCTAAATCCTTTAGAGGCTTTCTGCTTCATAACAAAGCATATTTTATGTAATGCAAATCTAAAAAGAGCAGAGCGTTATTGCCATCCTCTCAGAAATTAAGAAATTGGATCTTCCAGTAATGGCCTTCAAAGAACTGAAGAGGATGTCAGTTTGCCCACCATACTGTTGCAAGTAACAGCTTTTTGGTGGTCACTGATGGTTGTGGCAACTGAAATCTCTACCCTGGAATCACTGCTAAGATATTGTCAAACCAAAATGACCGTTGTACAAGCGTTTCAGTTTTACAAATTTGCATCTGCTCTGTTTAGTATGAGAGTTGGACCCTTGTGTGTGGCCTGCAGAAGGCAAGTGAGTTACATGACATGATATTTTGCATCATGTCAGACTAAATTTCATGCAGAAGGTCATAATCATCACGATTTCTGGATATATCGGGCCCCCTCTATAGGGATGCTTTGATTTCAGTGCATTTATGTAATGCAATTAGTCCTTTTTTCATTATGGAAGACATAAAAGGCCGTGCTATAAATGGGAAAAGAAACTCGATCGATTAGAGGCTTAAAATGCGAGCAACCATGAATAATTAGATTTATCAAGAATCACAGAGGCTATAATTTTCTCAAATAAATGCACAGAATACCCTCATTTTTATGACTGCTTTTCATGGTTTGAGGTTTAAACTGCACACTTTTAATACATTATCTTACTGCACATTCAGGAGCAGTGTAATAATATAATTAGCTCCTAAAAATATTGGCTGAAAATTATCATCAATTTCCCTTTTTATTGATGATTTTCTGGACATTTTGTGTCAAGTTTGCACCATATTTTGAGGAAAATCTGTCTATTTACTTTCTTCTTCATTAATGCATTAAACATACTTCAAACTAAACTTAAACCTAACCTACCACTATTAAAACCTTTAGGATTTGAGTACAGTTTGTATTCCAGTCCAAAAGAACCCCAAGAAGAAAACACATCAACTAATTGAAGAAAGCTTGAATTCAGGAACTTTCCATAATTAACCAAAAATATGAATCAGTAAATTAGGGTCCCTCAACACATCTGTAAACAGCTGTTCAGTAACGGTGCTTCTGTTCTCACTTCTGTCTGAATTCAGCTCTTACCTACTGTGATGAAGCATTTTGATATGTTTGTAAATCAGTTTTGAATACGGTACTAGCCTTCATCCTTCATGTTGGTTTTTGAGAATTCCCGTCCGTACTTTGGCTCGTCCCGCTAACAGCATTACACATGATGATGGCGATTAAATGTCACGATGTGCCATAAAAGTAGAGAGATTTACACACTTTGTTGCTTTACGTCACACTGTGTTACTCCAGATTCATCATCTTAAAACTGGAACATCCGCCACATGTTTTCCCTGATTCGAAGCAGAAAAAGAAATAAGAGGAGAAGATTTTTCTCTTGTCAGATGGTGTCAGTCTGGCCTAGAGTTTCTCAGATTTATGTACTGTATGTGGTGACTGTTTGAGATCCACAGCCGCATCATTCATCATCCATCCTCTCTCTTTCTCTCTCTCTCTTGCAGTTCAGCTGATGTTGTCAAATATATTAAATGACAGTAAAAAATTATATAAAATTCCAGTATGATGGGGAAAAATACATTTCAGTGTTCTGTATCCTACGAATGATACAAAATAAACTTTGACATTGCACCTTTGCAACCGCCTGATTTCTCTTTTAAACTTGTCTTAGTCGCTAACGAGAGATGCATTGTCACCGTGCTGTATTTAAAGTGTTGCATAACAAATTGATTGTTGCGTGAGGTTAAAACACGTACACGTGCTCTCTTTTCTACTAAAGACATTTTTAGTTTAAAGACTAAAAACATGGCAGACTGAGTGAGAGGGAGGCAGGTGGAAAGGTGAACATGCACAGAGCAGGACGAGTTTAAATACCTTGTGAAAGTCATAGTATGGAAAACAAAAACAGGAAATGATAATATGATAAAATCACACTCTGTAACAGTCTTCACTGGTCAAATTAGCATAACAGAATAGTTTTGACTCATTCTGGCCTACATCAGTATTACTAAGTCTGAAACTTCTCGGTCTGTTCATGCAAAAATCGAGTGAAATCTTTATTTATAATAACAAGACTGTAAACACAGATGAGCTTTTACATATGGATTAAAATTCAGGGTTGCACGCTGACGTATGAGTTTAACAGCCTACTCGGTAGCTATGAACTATGAATCACCAGGTTGTTGTTAGTAAGACTTGAGAAAGGATTTCACACGCAAACGTAGTAAGATTATTACAAAAGGGTGATGCAGCCCAGTTCAGGGGAACATGGTTTGGTCATAAACTGAGCATTTATGAGTAATGTGTGGTATGAGGTTTTGAGATAATGTAGAACAACATGTCAAATTTTGCCAAAGTATTTACAGGGATTAATGTGTGTCTGATTTGCCTTTTTTCCATCCTGCCTCAGAGGGATGCTGAAAACTAGGTAATTCATTTATTATTTATAGGCTGGACTACCCACATAGCAAAATGTGTATGGCCTGAATCTGGCCCACACAATGTGCTTACACATGGCCCACATACCGCAAAGAATGCCGGCCCTTTGGTGGCCCAGATCTGGTTTGCCAGAGGTGGCCCACACATGGGCCAGCACAAGGCCAGTTGCAGACACACTGGTGGTCCTGTGCTGGCCCATATGTGGATCACCTCTGGCAAACCTGATCTGGGCCACCAAAGGGCCGTCATTCTTTGCCGTTGGGCCATGGGTAATTTGTGTGCATCCATGGGCCGGTTGCAGACACACTGCTGGCCCAGAACAGTTTCAGCTCTGGCCCCAGATGTCAGCCTAATGAGTACCTTAATTAAGCCATGTAAAAACAACAAGTGCATAATAGTGCAAAAGTAACATGACGAAACTCTGTTCAGACAGTGAATGGACTGATTCTTATATAACATTTTTCAACTCTCCCAGATTACTCAAAGTGCTCTATACAACATGCCACATTCACCCAACCACACACTTTCTCTTAACCGAGTGCTTCCTAACTACATTCATACACATTCACACTCACAACATGCAGACTGGAGGAACCAGGGATCGAACCACTAACCTTCAGATGAATAGGTGACCTGCTCTACCAATGTGGGAAAAAAACTTGCAGCAAAGATGAGCCATTAGTTATTATAAATCTCTGCCTCTCTTCAACAGCATGCCTTTTGTCCTGTCTCCCTCCCATCACCCCCACGGTCGCAGCAGATGACTTTATACTGGAGGTTACTTCCAGTATAAAAGGAGTTTGTCCTTCTCACTGTTGCCAAGTGCTTGTGTTTCTCTGTATTATTGCAGGCTCTTAAAATATTAAGCGCACTGAGGAAACTGTTATTGTGATTTTGTGCTAATTAAATAAAATAGACTTAGTATCCAAAGGAAATGCGCCAACTGTTGATCTGTGTTTAAAAATATTTGGTCAAAACTGCTTCCTGTTATACGACATGGAAACAGTTAAATATGTAGAGCACGCATCCATTTATCCAGGTCACAGGGGCACAGCGGCCTGTTCCAGCTGTGATGGGCCGAGAGGTGGGGTGCACCCTGGATATTCACACCTGCGGCCACTGTCAAAGGAAACCAGAGTACCCACACAGGCACAAGGAGAACATGCTGGTTTCACACGTTAAAGCCTCGGTCACTAATTTCAAATCCAGGTCCTCCTTGCTGTGAGGCGACAGTTCTAACCAGGAGAGTCGCTCCGAGGTCTGCTTTAGTGAAACGTAGGCGGTAATATTTCATTTGTTTATGAAAGTATTTCTCAAAACATTCCACAGAAATGTATTCACACTTGTCCCTCTTGTGTTTATTTGTCACTGATGTTTTAGCTTAATGATTTCATTAAATTCTATGGAAAGGAATGTGCCGTTGCATCAGCCGAGCTTCTTTATAAGTTTCACCTCACTGGTGTGTTTGGTAACAACACTGTGTCAACACAAGAGTGTCAAAACTTTCCTAAGAACTTTCAGCACAGTCCATCCACTTCCTCTCTGATTTATGCCGGTGTGTTTTTGTGCGACGTGTCATGTATCTGCACATTTTTTTAAAGTAAAACTGGACTGATTTTGCGCTGCTGCTGCTGCTGCTGCTGCTGCTGCTGCTGCTGCGAGTGTTTGTGTGTGTTTTGTCTGAGGAAGCTGTGTGGTTGGAGTGTCAAATCTAAAATACTTCCTCATCCTCTTGTGCTCACATTAGAGCGACCTTCAGATGTCAGCAGCGTCTCACAGTCCACCTCGGCGGCAGACTGATCGCACATGTGACCGTTTTAACTCCATTTCAGGGGTTCCCGTATTATTTTATGCAAAGTGCGTATGAAGCTCAGAAGTGCTGGGAGGAGAACTTTGGTGAGTGTTTACACTTTCATTTCTTTTCTCTTTTTTTGTAGACTTTTTTTTTTCTCATTCCAACTCAGGTTAAGTTAGATTTTAAAATAATATATAGAAAAGAAATGAAGTGGATTACTGCAAGCGTTACCTGACTGATTCAGATTATGACTTACTTTAAGAGGCCATGTTTTGTTTTATGCAGCAGACTCAAAAAATGTGGAAAAGTTTCATCTAGAAGTACCTTCTTGTCATTTTATCATCCTTAAAAGAAAGGATCTTAGTCAGGGCAGAGTTAAGCTGGTGGCATGCAAAGCTTTTTGTATGTCAGGCCAGATTTTCTGGTGCAAAGATGTAGAAATAAACCGCTTTCTTCCTTCATCTAGCTGCCCATTCATACCGAAAGTGGCTGCAGCATGTCGACATGTATGTCAGATCTAAATTTTGTCAGACACTTCACAAAACACATTAACATGGTCAGCGGTCCACACCTGTCTGAACACGTCATTTCTTTGTCTAGAAATGCACTGCAGCAGTTGTTTTACTGCAATATGTAGCGGTGTTTTTGTTAATCTCTCATCTAATAAAGAAAATTTGAGGTGAATGACTAAACTTTTAAGTCAGTGCACATATATGTCAACATCAGGCCTCCTCTGAAAGCTCTGTAAGCTCACTCGATGTTAAATCAAAGGCAAAGAGTTAGTTCTCCTTCATCCATAAATCTACACTGAGCGAAACAAATCATCAGCAAGTCAGCAGCGCAGACCTGATCTTATCTGATTTCCAGAAATTTAAATCAGTTTACTTTGTCTGTAATAACTACATAAGGAAGTAACTTTCAGTAGCTAAATATCAATAAAGCGGTGAAATTACATTTACTAAACAGATTTCTGTTACCTGTATTTGAGGATTTGCACCTAGTTTATTTCTATGCATTACTAAAGTTCAAACTGAAATAATTTACTACCCCATTGTTTTTGTCTGATGATGTGTTTTTTTTAAAGAGTAAGATTGTATATATGAAAAAAAACATGAAAAACACCAAAGCGCTGCAGACGTTTTCACAGAGTTGTCACGTTTCTCTATTCGAGGCGCAAACACGTTAAATTCATCCATATTTTGCACAGAAAACATAATTGAAGGCTCAAAATTTATTGCAAACTTGTGTGCCAGAAGTTTATTTTTGTTTTTTCCTGTATAATGATCTACACAGATTTATCATGCAACATTTAGGAGGGGCCCTCCTGCCCCAGATTGGGAACCCAGTTAGGAAACTACCTAAATGCAGAATATGCTGTTAAAATAAAAATAGCCTTACTTCGGTTGCAATAAAATAACATTTATGAAGCTCAGCAGCACTTTTATTTAAAATAAGTCAGTACGTGGGGCCGTTTTTCTATAGAACAAGTTATTTTTAAGTACGTTTTTGCATTTTACTACTTTTAATACAGGATATTTACTTTTTTTTTTTTATTGTTCTTCTTATTGCTACCTTTACCCAAGTAAGAGATCTGAGTGCTTCTTTCATCACTGTAAACAAGCTTACAAACTTGGGCTTGAGTATCTGGGAAGCTTCTTTCATTTTAAGAATTCACCTACAGCTCCTGGTACTACAGACAGGTGACAGGTTCGAAGAAAAACCAGAACAAAGACTCTCAGTGAGGTGTTTGGCCACCAGATAAGAGCCTGTGCATCCTGGTATTTGTTCTGTAAATCACTTGTACTCTTCTGGAGATATTTATCATCCATCCTTTTACTCATTTACCCATTATATAATAGATATTTGGTATTCTTCATATGTTGATGGTGGTGGTGCTGTCTCAGATGTCGATCCAAGCTCTGCAAGGGCTCTTCAGCTGCTTTGATATCCAGTGAGCACATAGCGTGTGACATTTTTATGCTCATCATGCTTTGAATCAGCGGCGTCTCTCTGGATGGAGGGTTCGTCGTACTAGAACAGACCACATTAGGATAAAGACGATCGCTCCAAATGCTTTGCATTGATTTGCACCTTGAACAGAGCCTTCAGCCGTCCGCTCACTGCTACTTTATTTAACTTGTCACCCATGTGCAAGTCCTATCAGTAAAACCATATTTTTGCTTCATTTGAAAAAAACGATTTTTAAAGTTGCAGCGTTTTTTGTTTTTTGTTTTTTATTCGTGGTGTGATACCTCAGTTTCTGCACAGCATGCACATTTGTGCACTGAGTCATGATTTGTGGTGCTGTTAAGTGACATTTTCACAGCTCTGATATGACTCCGAATGTCTGAAACCACATTTGGAGAAAAGATGATGATGTCAATAAAAAATAATACAATTTCTAGCCTTCAGTGTTAACTAATGAAACAAAACAAAAGGTGTGAGGAGTTTAACTTGTTTTTCTTCAGGAAGCAGAGATCCTCGCTGTCATCTGTGATGGAAAAACTTTGTCCTGTGTGCACAAGAGTAAACCTTAAACAAGCTGGCAAAACTAAGAAGTTCAATAAAGTAGTTAAATAAATTAAAGGGCACCAAAGGTTGCCATTCTAAATGAAGTTGGAGACAAATTAAAGTCAAAAGTTTAGGCACACTTGATAATAGTGGAAGTTTTTTGTTTTGTTTTGGGGGTTTTTAGCATTTCATAGCAAAATAATCACAGCAACAAAACAATATCAGCTGAGTTTTTCAGTGGCTGACAGCGAGCTGAGCTTTCTTCGCTAAACTGAAGGAAGAAATTGTGTTTCTCCCAGACGTGTGCACTCTGGTCCTGGCTCACGTTTCTGCTAAATAACAGTTTCAGATAAATCGTCAGCAGCCCAGTGAGAGGAAAGCTAAACCACAGATGCACCCTTATAGGCACACAGAGTGCAACTCAAGATTCCAGATTCCAGATTGGTATTTACAGATAAACACAGGCTAAAAGTCAGGATGACTTCACTTTAAAATGTCTCACTTCCAAACATCACCAATGAGCTCACAGGAATTGTATTTGTTCTGATGAAATTTTAAGAAATTTGAATTTATAAAGAACTCGCTGCGCGCTGGCTTCATGCTCAGTCTGTGTTAGTTTCATTTTGTGCATTTGTGCCTCGTAGTTGTTCCTAAAGCTTGTCTCAGTTTATCCACATCCACACCCTCAGGTGTATCTGTGCTTGTCGTATAAGTATTGCACCCCAAATGTGCATTTAATGTAACTTTAATGTTTACAATTATTTACATTTACAGAACATAAAAGGGTGAGAAGCAGCCTCATCAATAATTGTTACATTAATCAATAAATACACATTTTGGGTTGTTTTTTCTGATTTACTTATCAGAAAAACAGTATCTGCTGAACAGTCTAACTCTGTATATGTATTTGACTTTCAAGCAGGAAACTATATAGAAAGTACAGTTCTACTGCCCTCTTTTGGGTATTATAGACACAATGTGTAACCTGTTGGTCATTCACGTTGTTTTATGTCTTTAGTGTAAAATTTTACTGTGTGCATAAAAAACTTATTTTAGTTGCTTTATTTCTTACATCTTTTACAACAGGCTGTTTACATATATTGCATTTGAATTAACTTTATTTTCATTTTCTAGGTACCTTAAAAACAGGATTACAGCAGGAGCGATAGACCCCGGAGCAATGCCTCGTTCTTTCCTGGTGAAGCGCGGTGGGCTGCACCACCTTCGTCATGTGGCAAGAAGCCCCAGCCCTGGAGCCACTGCAGTAATGTTCAGTGAACTGGAAAAAAGGGCGGGAGCCTGGGACGCATCCCTGGAGTACACCAAACCGAAGACAAACGGTGATAATGCAATCGCCGCTGTGTTATTACAGCAGGACTTAAAGTTCTGTAATGGAAATGGGAGCCGTCACCCATTCAGTCCTCAATCATACGGTGGGTGACAACGTCTTTTGTTTGTTTTAGCTCTCCTAAGACTAAACTTTACACTTTTAAATGTGATCAGCAGCAGCTCTGTTTGGTCCGATAAAAGAACAAGGACCCAACTTTTTTTTCGTGTTAATTAAAGAAAAAAAAAACATATTTTTCATATTTTTCAAAAACTGTCTGTCTGCTTTTCTTTTCAGACCACAGTTCTGCTGAGGCCTGCAGTCCTGTCAACGCAAATATTTTTAGCCAAGTGGAGAAAGTTGTTTCTCAGCCTCCCAAACCAGAAGTATTGTCGAGTCTTCAGGTGAGGTCTGGATATCCAGACAAACTGTCCGGACTGAGAGAGTTGGAGCACCATCAGATCCTGAGAGAGACCAGGAGCAGCAGCTGCTCTAAGATCAGCGCTCCGAGGCAGGAGTGCCTACTCTGTGGAAAGGTTACAACAATTTTTTTTATGAAGTTCCTGTTTTTATTTCATTTTGACTTTTTATTTTTAGATTTATTTTCTATGATTTTTACAGAAGTACTATTTCTTTGGATTTTATTGCATTTTAGTTTTTTATTATGTACTGGGTATTAGTATATTATTATTGTTGTTGTTGTTGTTGTTGTTGTTATATTATTATATTATATTATTATTAAGGTTATTGTGTAATAATAATAATATTATTATATATCTATAAAGCTATCTTTACTTAAGACAGATTAACAAACATCCACCAGAAGACAAAGACTAAAAAGACATATATCATCAATCAGTCAGCATCAGCATAGGGCCGCAAGACATATATCGTAGATTGTGTTTATTGGAGTCATTTTTACAACAAATAAAATATTAAAATGCATAATACAGTTATTTATTTATTTATTACGTTTCGTTTTAGAAATGCCTTTTTTCAGTTATTCTGAAGGTGATGCAATTTTTTTGACGGGTAACCTACCTGCAGCAGTTCCATATATTCATAAAAATCCTCCGAATGTCCTCCAAGAGACCCATGAACCATGAACTAGGCTCAACAATTTCAGTCATGTAAAAGTTTATAGACTGAAGAAACACAATATTAACTAATGAATACATCAGTGCTCCTTAGCTTCCTTTGATTGTTTGAAAAGTCTAACCTCTAATGAGCCATAACTTAAAAATTCCTCATTGATATGTTAAATTGTTGCAACTTGTCTTTGCAGATATTTTCATGTCTGTCAAGTCTGAAAACTCACATATGTAAGAGTCACAGAGGCAGAGCCCGTATGTCAGTGGCACACATCAAGTCCGGCAGGGCTGGTAATGAGCAGGCACCTTGCAGGGGGAAGGTCAGCATCACTTTGCCTTTAAATGCATTATTCTGTTACATCTTTGGATGTAAAATCAACCATTTATTGGGATAGAGCTTTGTCAGATCCATGACTGTCTGCTGTTTTCAGGAGCGGACATTCAGCTGTACGGTGTGTGCAAAAGTGTTCAAGCGCTCCTCCACCCTCTCCACTCACCTGCTCATTCATTCAGACACCCGGCCCTATCCCTGCCAGTACTGCGGCAAACGCTTCCACCAGAAGTCTGACATGAAGAAACACACCTTCATCCACACCGGTGAGTTGGTGCACTCCTGCTCTCAGTAAAACAGTCTGGTGTTTTCTGCTAAAATGAGCACTACTAACATACGTGTGTATATTAGTATCCTTTAAGTTAGTCAGTTTGCCTAATATGAAATCTGGCTCATTAAAATTGGCATAAAAGTCAGACTGTAAAAAGGCTCAGACTACTTCCTGATGATGTTTCCAGCACACGTAAAAGTACAACGTTTTATGTTATTAATGACCTTCAGATCCACTACACAGAGTTAGTACATATGTAATTCCTTTATATGTCTTTTTATTCTCAGGCTCTACTAGAGTAGCGTTGATTTTTTTTAATAATAAAGCTTATATTACATATATATATTCCTGGACTTTGTTGCCACCCTTTCGTTTATCCACTGTCTGAAACAAGCAGTTTTAGCACCATTTTAGCCAGCTTTCTTGTGATTGGCTGCCCCTCAGATGGTGGGTGGGGCTTTCTGTGTTCAAAAGTGTTCATCTTAGATGACGATATCCTCTCTGTTTGATGTCATACACATCGAAGACCAAAAAAAATCTGAGCTCTTTGCCCACAGGGATTATTATAGAGCACACTAAGCTCATTATTATCCACCTTTGTAAAAGCAAAAAATATGAAAGAAAGGAAAACATAACAGTTCCCTTTGATACATTTTTTAACCTTAGATTCTAAACCTGATTGGTTAGTTTTTGTGTCATATCTGGATTCTGAAAGCAAACAATAACAGCGTTCAATTCTCTCTGTTTGTCTGCCAGGGGAGAAGCCCCACGTGTGTCAGATATGTGGCAAAGCATTCAGCCAGAGCTCCAACCTCATCACCCACAGCCGAAAGCACAGGGATGACAGGCCCTACCGCTGCCCACGATGCCTTTACAGCTTCCAGCATAAAGTGGACCTGCGGCAGCACCAGGAGCAACACTGCGCCTACCGCTGATTCTGCCCCACTCGAGACTTTAACCTTCTCAACGAAGAGGAACAGGAACTGGGATCTAAATCTTTGACTGTGTTGCTCCCAAGACAGCGTTTAATATTTCATGCAAAGCTGTGTACAGTGTTGGAGGTGTATTATATACCACATGCATTGTGGTAGGGTGTGTTGAGTCTCAGCAGTGTAGTGAAATGACTTTATTTATGTGAAGGAAAGTACAAAAAACAGTACTGGTTACAACAATACTTTAATAATTTAAATTGTAAATGCAAAATACATCCTCAGTCAGTGCATTTGATTTAACTGATGCTTATTTTTCAGGTGTACTTAGTGATATCGAGCTATTTGTTTTTTGTTTTGTTTCTTTCCACATACTGAGGAATATAGTCGTACAGGAAAAATCACAGCACTGTTAATGCTTCCATCCATCTTCTTTATAGCTTATCCAAAGTCAGAGTCACTATTGTTATATTAGTGATCATTATTATTATTTCAGTTCAGCTGTGTTTAGACTTTAATTCTTGTGGACATGTGGTGTGTTTTCCAGTGTTTTTGTATTAACGGGACACCAAGTATGAGACTCCCACTGATTAATCATTCCTGGTTAGATATTCAGAGTTATTGTTCAAATATTAATAAAAGCTGAACTCTTAATATAGTATAATGTTGTGTATATGTACTCTTAACTTTGTAATAATTAAAAAAAATTGAAGAAGAAAGAAATATTGATAGGGGATTCTTTTGAGTTTATTCGTTTTAAGATTTGCTAAAGTAAGGTGTATCGTCCAAAGACAGGGTCTGATAAACACATCCTCCTATCTAAATTAAGGCTTTTAAAGTGCACTTAACTTAGAGGTGAGTAGTAGAGCAACAGTTGTAATTTTCTTTGTTGTACTTGATCAAGGTTTTAACAGTTAACTAAAACCAAACTAAAACTAGATGTGCAAAAAAACCATTTCGATTAACTTAAAAATAAAAACTAGGCTTTACTTCAATACCTTTGGAAACCTATAATTAAATACAACTAAAATAAAAAAACATAGAGAGGAAATATCCTTAGTTGTAATATTTGTTAGTTTGGTATAATTTTATTAAAACTTGTGTGTCTATTGAGACTGTGGAGACTAACACTGAGCTAATAAAAACTAAAGATAAACACATTGAAACAATAAAAACTAAACTGAAACCAGAAAAAACCCGACCAGGAAACGAACTGAAACGAAACTGAACCAAAGGCAAAAAAATTCTAAATTAAATGAAGATAAAAACCTAAAAGATACAAAACTATGATAACTCTGCACTGGATTCAGGGTAACATGACTTATCCACCTTAAACATGGCACACTCAATATACAAAGGTCAGCAGTGCTTCCCCCTCTCCTATGTGGCATTGCATAACTGCAAAGGTTACACATTTGTTTTAACTGAAGCCAAGTTATCAAGTTTTTCCTCTTGTACGATTGATCCCACATGAGTCAGAGTGAATCAACATTTCAGCCTGTTTGGGGAAGTAAACTCTGGCATCTGTTCAAATGGTAAAATAATTCATTTAATTTGATTTTACTTAATTGTGTTCAGAAGATTTCTTCACACCACACGTATCCGACTGTTGTGGTAATTTTGTTTTTATTGAAACCGAAAACAAAAAATACAGACAACTTTGTCTAAAGTCATGAATCATCATTTTTGTTCAACTCTTTGAATCAACGCTGACAGCCTGCACTTCAGTCACAAACTAATCTGAATTTCAGTGGGGTTGTATACAGAAGCAAAACCACAAAATCTGTTTTTGTCCAGCAAATTATGGACCGAACTGTATAAAGTAAGTACTTAAAATTAACATGATGTTGTTCATACTTAAGAAGAGATCTTTACCATTTGGTTATGCATGGCATGCAAAGATATTTCAAAATTTACATTAGTATGTTTTAGAAATAGGGCAGTAAATAACGTCTCTGCAAGCCTCCCACTGGTCCTAACATGTGGTCAAAACACCCTCGGTGTTAAATTGTGCAAGAAACAGGAAGTGATGGACGACGACCCTTTGAACTTTTACGGTGCTTCTGAAACATGGTTTAACTCCTGGGCAGTTCCTTGTATTTCAAAACTAATGCTTGCAAAAACACTATTAGCAATATTGCCACAGTGATCAGCATGTGTTTACAAATGTTTTCATTTCATTTCATTTTTGAGATTTTTTGAGATTTTCTAGTTAATTAAAAGCATCGAGGCCAAGAGCCTTGGAGAGTGGAGCGCTTGTAGTAAAAGTGCAGAGTTTGAGGATTTGGCCTGGTTATGTTATCAATTTGTTCAAATTTGTCTTAAAGCCACCAAAGTCTTAAAAGTCAACTTCAGTTTGTAGTATTGGGCATGTTAAAAATTTGTTTACCACCCACAAAAAAAAATAACACAAAAAAACTACAACTTAGAAATGATTCTTACAAGTGTCATGTCTATTATCATATAGAAAGTACTGTGTAAAATTTAAAATATACTACATTTGACCTTTGACCTCTCGTTGAAGGTCAATAGATTGATTCAAAGGTCAAAATGAGACATTTTTAGGTTATTAAAACTGGCTCTTACTGCCATTGTTTGTATTGAAAAAATGGGGAATGATCTATGACAGCGGTCCCCAACCCCCGGGCCACGAGTCGTTTGGTACCGGGCCGCGAGAGTTGAGACTCGGGTGTGAAATTTATGGTGTTCAGGGTTTTTATCGTTAACTCGGTTTCCCTGGGTCTTTTCCCGGGTTGTAGTTGTGCGTCTTATTTTGAAAGAAATATCTACACGTTACCATAGCGACCAGAGAGCATTAAGGGGCAGAGAGGAGGATGTTACTCTCAATGTTGTTGGCGCATTTCAGGAGGACGCTGCTAATAAAGTTACACAATTACACAGTGAATTTGCATTTATTAATATATTTACAAAATACTACAGTTTTTGTCTTGGTCGTGTCATTTTATTTTGTTGTATTTATCCGCGACACCTCAAAGGCCGGTCCGTGAAAATATTGTCTGACATTAAACCGGTCCGTGGTGCAGAAAAGGTTGGGGACCGCTGATCTATGAGGATTTTAACTATCGCGTTATGTTATATTGACTTTGTTATTACTTTTTTTTAACCACATAAAGTTGTGTTAAATATGTTTTTCAATTGATTTTTATTACTAAACGGGTGAAATGAATATTACACATGTATTATAGCCACATAAATTATAAAATATATATTAAAAAAACTCTACCTTAATCCTGTCTGGGATATTAAAATGAATTTAAACGGGTCAAATAACAAAAGCCTGCACTTTTCACTTGCTTTTACTGAACTACAAACATAAAAAACAAAAAACAAAAACAGGTAACAGCTGACGGCAAGCCACACACACAGGCGCCATCTTGACTATCTGACATCTCAGAGCAAATTTATAAAGAAGAAGGAAAATGAATCTAAACAAAATACAAAAATATTCCTATAAAAGTAAATACGACTAACAGAGTGTGTAGTTCTAATGCATTTCTGAAATCTAAAAGAAGTCATCTTATCCATATTGTCAGCTAGCCAAACAATCTTTTTCTGTTATAAAGATATCTGAGACCTGCTGGAGTCTCGAGCTACTTTTATTTTTGTTAATAAATGCTTTATAAAGCATAAATAGTCCTCATTTGACATGAGCTCACACAAAATACTTAATTCACTTGTAACTGCCTGAATTAACCATGAATTACAATATGAAATAACTATTAATGAAACCTTTATCAACACACTCACAAAAAGCTTATAAAACTTTATAAATGCTCAATTAACTGCTTATTAATAACTTACTAATGCTTAATAGTGTGACATTATTATAAAGTGCTATATGACTCACTCAAAACAAAATGATTCATAAACTTCCAAAAACTCAAAGCCCGGGTCCAAAACCTCAGCTTTCATGTCTCCCTGAGCTCAAAGAGAAGGGTTAGCGATATAAAACTCACTAATATGATCTCTGGCTGTGCAGCGCCACCCTTTGGTTAAACTGTGTTTTTGCAAGGAAATACACTGTGCTAGCTGTACCGATCAAATGTATTACTGCGGCTTTGGCTGTACTCTTACCTGTAATTCATTAATGTGTGATATTATGTGCACATTTATTTAAAGCTAGATTTATCTTATGTAAATGTAATCATTACACCTCAAGGTTACTTAGCATATTTGATACATGTGGTATTTTTTGTTTAGTTTTTATAATTTGTTTTATTCAGTTTTTTTCCTAGTATAAGTAGTTTGAGGTATACTAATACTAATAGTAGTAATATTTGTTTGTTTGGCTGGTGAAGGAAGTTCAGTATTAAAACTCTTACTTATTTAGAAACTCCCAGCCCCCAAACAGAGAACGTTGTCTGCCCATGTGAGCACAGAAGTCCAAGGTCTATGTGTGGATGGACTTTGGTTTTCTCCTCTACAGCACACAGAAACAGAACTTTGACACAGACTGGCAAAACTACAGGATTTAATTACACCTCTCACTCTAATAGCAGTGGAGCAGCTTCTGTGTCAAATAAATGATCACAACCCAGATGTTACCTTAACACCACTGCAATTAAAAACCTTTTATTACTGTTGCACAACTCTTAATTAGTGATACAGCATAATGAGCTCTGCCAACACCCTCATTTGTGTCGTGTTTATGTGCTGCTGCTATCCCTCCTGCAGACAGAAATACAGAAGTGTGCTCCATGTACAAGTTCCAGTAAAACTACTGCACCAGTAAGGAAAGCAGATATTGGCTATAAAATCCACCAAGGTCCTTGCGACAGGACAGAGATGTTTTCAGTGTCTCAGAATTAAATGGGATGAATGTAAAATAAGATAAGAAGTGCTCCAAACAAAAAACACTTAACTGAACATATCCAATAACCTGTAAAAGCCCCTGAACAACGCCCCGGATTAATCCAATCTATACACATAATTATGTTTAGTTTTTTTTTTTAATACTGTACATAATTCGTTGTTTTATGGTTTTCTCAGATGCACTAATTGGCTTAAACCTGTAGATGGTGCTGATGTCTTCTACAGAGTAACCACGAAAGAATGAAACAGAAACATGTTTAAACAACAGCTGACGTGTTTCAGGGCTGCTGATACTCTTTGATAAATTCTTAATGGTTCAATGAGTCACACTAGGACTCCAAGTCTGTCTTTGAATTTGACACCACATACAGTCCAGTCCTAAATTTTGTTTACACATTTTCACTATCCATCCATCCATCCGTTCATTCTCTTCCACTTATCCTTGTCAGGGTCACGGATGGAAGCTGGAGCCTATCCCAGCTGTCTTAGGGCGAGACGCATTTCCACTAATCAAACAAATGTTAATATTAAACAGATATTAATTTGATTACATTTTATTTGATTTTATTTGATTTATATAGCACCAAATCACAAAAACAGTCACTCCAAGATCCCAACAATGAAATGGCCCCCTTTAAACAAACACTTGGCAACCGTAGGAAGTAGAAACTCCCTTTTAATAGGAAGAAACCTCCGGCAGAACCAGCTTCAGGGAGGGGCAGACGTCTGCCACGACTGGCTGGGGGTGAGGAGAGGAAGACGGGACAAAAGGCATGCTGTTGAAGACAGGCAGAGCTTAATAATAACTAATGATTCATCTCTGCTGTAAGGTTTTTCCATTTGTGGATAATAGCTCTCACTGTGGTTTGCTGGAGTCCCGATGACCTAGAAATAACTTTGTAACTCTTTCCAGACTGGTTACAACTTTGTTTCTCATCTGGTTTGAGTTTCTCTAGATTGTGGCATGATGTGTTGCTCTTTCAGATCCTTTCGCCTACTTTACATAGTCAGACAGCTTCTATTTCCATGATTTTTTCATTGAACAGGTCTTGCAGTAATCAGGCCTAGGTGTGGCTGATGAGACTGTTTTGTTGCATAATCTTTATCAAAAGCTTTTTCCTGTCACACAGACTGGTGAGCTGTTGGTGCTGATGTCTCTCTGGGTTCACTGTCTCAACAGCTGCACTGTGAAGCCATAGCTACTTTAGTGTTTTCCTCTGGAAAGCTTTTTGCAGCGTTCATATGATGGACTTTACACAGTAAACAATCTGTCAGATCAGGTTATTTATTGTCAGCATGAGGAGAAATGGGTCAGTTTAAAGTGCAGAAGCATGAGAAAACATGCTCATGGGATTCTGTTGGTCCCAGCAAACGTGAGTGACCTGTTGAAATCAAGTTGCATAGATTTTTACACCTGTGTTTTCTTTTCTTTCTTTTTTTTCAAAGAAACACACAAAAGACATCGATTTCATTAACTTAATTTCAATAAATACAGAAATTAATTTACCAATGACATTTTGACTGAAGTCTATGACCTCTTAATAAAATAGCATTCATTAAAAATGTTAAACATGCAGCACAAATCTACATTATTATTATTATGATCAGTCTTTGGTTTCATCTTGGTTTATTACTACCAGTGTTTTGGTTTTTTGTATTTTGAGCTCCCAGTTTGTCTCTGTGCCTGTCGTGTGCTTCCTGTTTTACTTTAAAAGTCCATGTCTCATGTCAGTGTTTCTGGTTTTGCTTCCCTTGTCTCGTTAAGTCTGATTTCTCCCAGCTGTGTTACCCTCCTGTCCCCCAGTCTCTGAGTACTCCAGTGTGTATTTAAGCCCTGTGTATTCCTTGCTCTGTGTCGTGTTGTAGCCTCATTTTGCTGTGTTTTCCCCTCTGTCTTCCCAGTCTCTGTAGCACCTAGTTTTTTTTTGGTTTCTTGTTTTCCAGTTCCCCGAGTCCCTGGTTTGTCAGTTCTAGTCACTATACTTCGTCTTTTGTTTTCTGTGTTTCCCACAGAAAACTAAGCTGCACTTTCAGGTAATCTTCCTTCTTTTGGGTCCTGCACTTGGGTCCTATCCTGCCTGCCACACAGCACATCCTGACCGTTACAGCTGTAATAGTGTCACACAGTGGAAATTTGTATTTATCTTGTATATTGATTTTATTCTGATTTTTAGTGTTTATTTATGAGTGTAATTTTTACTTGCATGATTTTATTCTGTTTCTATTGCATGGTTTTTAGTGTTTTATTTGACATGGTTTTAATCCACTGTGGCGTGGCAGAGCATGGGATATATTAGTTGATAGGGATCACCTGCTGAGGCATGGGTGTGTCCAGAGGTGGCTTATCAGCTGTTTAAAGACCAATTAAAAGCAGGCTAGCGGAGCACTATGAGGAGAGAGGCCCCAGAAATGAGGAGGAATGTGTGAAGGCCAGGTGAAAAGAGGGACCCGCTGCCTGATCGTGGGGGTGCGACGCCTAATCAGTGTAACGTGGCAACCCAGTCCTGACAGCAAGGAACGGCAACAGTAGGAGACGACACGTGTGATTGGCAGCAGGGCAGAGGTATACCTCTGCCTGCATTTGTGAGTAGTGTCTACACTGTCGTTCATCGGGTGCAGTCGTGTTGGGAGAGGGTCGCCATGGCTATAAGTCGGGGCAGCTTCCGGGACCATTGTTCTGGCCCCTATTTGTTTATTTACAGGGCACTGACGCGGTGGGAGCCGTGGTGGCATCGCATGACGGACTCCGGTGCAGAACGCGAGCTGGGATGTGATGGGCCCAGTGAAGGGACAAGAGGAGGATGGGAGGCTCCTCCTCGTCTGCCTGAGACGAGGCTGGCATGGACTCCGCTCTGGAGAAGAAATTCCTGGCCTGCTGGTGGACCCATAATGAACGTGTGGCATAATTACATCAGGGGATTCTTATGAATGTAGAAAATTATAGTTTTAAGTGGTTTAGAATTGTTTTATTTAGTCTCATGGGGATTTTAGTATACTGACAATATTTTATTACATACATTTTTAAGAGGGTGTTTTTTTTTTTTTTGTTTGTTTGTTTATATTACACTATCATTATTATTTCTGCTTCCTGGCCTGGAAATGAACGGTTTCTGATCAGACCTCCCACCATCTCTGTGACTTGGGGTTTCTGACTGGCTTGCTCCCTCCTCGTATTCAAGAACCACCCTCTTTTGTATTACATTCTGGCGCGACTGCTTCAGTATCTGCGTTACAATAGAACAAAACTGACATTTTTAATACGCAGTCACATTAAACACTATTAGACCGTCTCTTTGTTCGTCTGTCTTTAGTGTGTCCGCTTCCTGCAAAATTCAAACAGAATGGGGAAAATTTCATTTTGTGAAGACATTTTTTACTTTCAGGCAATTAACAATAACATGATCAGACATGTACTCATAGCACTAATATGTAGCAAAGGTGTATTTTATCATCATCCTCAGTAACGAGTGTTTGTTCCTTATTGGTTTTTCCTGAAAGAAAGAGAAATCTTATTCTCTTGAACTGTTGCTTTTGAGTGCACTAATTTTTATTTGTAACTACATTTACAAATGAATAGCATATATTTTTCTCTAGTTTTAAGGTATCGGCAAGCAGTACTTAAGTAGTTAATACGAAGCATTGCGTACAAAGCAATATTTGTATTTAGCATTATTTGGAATGGATCGTAATGTGAAGCTCGGCCTGAAAACAAATGCAAGCCAACAGTTTTGAATGTTATTTGCATGTTGAAACCTCCCATCTGAGCCTGCTAGTAGGAAGAGTAGGACACGTACCGGCCACACCATGAGTACTGATAATTAAGACTGTTTATCCACCCATATATCACCCAGAGGACTGATAAATAACATTCATTTGATTGATAATTGGGTGGATAAACATACTGACCAGCTGATTAATACGTATAGTACATCATGGTACCACTTTGTAAGCTGGATCTAAGCAGAATTCATTTCTTTCTGCACTGAACTATGCATATTTTAAATGTGACCTCTACATTAATAAGATAGAATGATCCAGAGTATAAGACATTTCCAAAAGTAACGATGAACCTTTGATGACAGAATGCTGCCTGCGGATGTCCTCTTATTCGCTGAAATGCTCCCAGGTTCTTATTTCTGAAAAGAAGGCGTCTCCAGGGACAGGCGGTGTAGTTCACCACCTGTCTGTGGCCATGGATGATGAAATTGGAAACCAGTCCTCCTCCGTGTAAAGCACATTGGACAAGTCGATGACGTAGCAGGTCCATGGCATAGCGAGATGGCAGGGTGGCAGTGTAGTTACCGATGATTGACACGCCATACCCAATGGCATTGTGTCCCCTGGTGTGAGTGCCGAGATGATGCCAACCCCTACCCTCGTAAACGTAGCCGTCAGACCCGACCACAAAGCTGAAAGTGCAAAAATATGAGAGCAGGTGATCAATGAATGAGGTGGATGGTTCCTAGTCTGCAGACAAATAGAGCAAAATGCTGAGAATTTATTCCAGCATATGTGATGAATTTTCAGCAATACAGTGTTTTAACAGCATGCAGTTAGCATTCCTGAAAATTCTCCCGCTAATAACATAGATATGAAATATGGCTACTTAGATGAATGTTTTGGCATTTTAGGAATTTTCTGTTGTAGTTTTTTTTTTTTTTTTTCGAATCACCACTCCCATGTTCATTTCCTACCACTTCAAGCACCTGTAAATCTTACAATTTACAAAAATAAAAGTATAAAAACAAGAATTTGTTCAATTGGAAGAATTATTTTTGACAGAATATGACCAGAATTTGACATTTTTACAGGAAAGGCAAACTATAGTGATTAGTTTCAAAGGTCGCTAAAGAGTAGGCAGCGCCTGTCTACAGCAGATCCATATTTTGAGGCAGTGACAGTTGTATACATCTGTTGTATACAACTAACAAACACTGCAACAACGTGTAAAAATACATTTCCCTAGATTTCCAGTGATTCCTTTAAAGTTTTGTTACCTGTATCCGATGTCAGCCCACCCACGGTCCTCCTGGTGGAAACGCTGCATGGACCTCATGTCACGAGAACAGCTTGGGAAGGATAAACAGGGTGATGATGGCTCATAAGTATGATGAATGTACAGATACTGGAGGGGAAGAGAGAGCGGGATAGGTGTACCTCGGTGGGGCTTTGCCCCCCACTGACAGCGAGGGATGATTTGAGGGCAGTCTGTGGATAGGAGGAGACAAGGTGAGGATTAGGAAAGTAATAACACTCCAGACCTTGATAGGCTGCAACAGAACATATGGGCTAGTGTCTAAAAAAAGGTCTTTGTGACAGCTCGGAAATAATGACTCAGTTTGTCCAGCATCAATGAGCTTATTACTTAAACAAGCTTGTTTTTCCAACTGTTTAAGCCCAGTGTAGTGCACACAACATCTCTCTTTAAGGTCTAAAATCTGTCAGTGTTTTTACCAGATGACTGCTTGTGGTTGGTGCAGTTTTTTGGAAATGGAGCTTTGACCTTTGAAACATCCGAAACGTGGGAGTGATGTTTGAAAAACTGATTACAGTTTATAGATAATGAATATAGCAGAGACCTGCCAGAACTGTTCTGACAAATGTGGGACATTTTGAAAAGTGAAATTTGCTTAGAAGGAGGATGGCATAATGTTTGCACCAGGAAGGACTGTGCAGTAAGTCCTTTAGAATAATCTCATGAAATTGTTGTCCACACACTTAATTTTATCAGAGCCAAAAGTCTGAATAATTTGCAAACTTACAGAAATTACATTTCCCACACCAGAAGCAAGGCAGCTAAGCCAAGCATGGACGAATTCCTTTGTAATAACATTTGACTGAATGTGGAAAAACTGAAACATACTTCTTTCAGTCTGTTTTGTAAATGGACTGAAATGTTAAATGTTAACATTTCCAGAATGAACTTGAGCTTCCATGACTAAAAAATTGAATGGTTTGTGTCTTTTTATTCATTTTAAAGTTGAGCCTTT